>NC_049915.1:6331217-6657166 GCF_001411555.2 Juglans regia | reverse complement strand
TTGGAAACGGACATGAGGGAGGGGGAAGTAGTTCCTAGTTCTGCAGAAAGGGAGGTTAATAATGTTCATAAGGACGAGGTACGCCTGGAAGATGGTTCGATGTCTAATCCGAAACCTGAGAAAAATGCAAAAGTATTTTTGCAGGAGAAGGAATATCATTCGGACGCAGAAGATGAAGTTGTAAAGAGAAAATATAAAAAGCGGCAGTTTGAGAAAATCAGGAGTTCTAGGCGGGTGATCACTAGAACACAGAAGTTTACTCAATGATAGGATCTATATTAGTCTGGAATATAAGAAGTTTAGGTACTTCTAAGAGACGTTTACAAAATGCTGTCTAAACACAAGCCAAAGATGGCAGTGTTGCTGGAACCTTTTCAGAGTGTGGATAAAATCCAGAGTTTCATGCGGATGTTGCATTTTGATAAGGTGATAACGAATGAGAAGGATGGTGGGAAAATCTGGGTGTTTTGGAAAAATGAAGTGGACGTGCAGGTGGTCCGCATGAGTTTGCAGTATGTGTCTTTACGTATTAGCGAAGGTGATTTTCATTTCTTGGGCAATTTTATTTATGCTAAGTGTAATAGGTATGAGAGACAGATGCTTTGGGAGGAGCTGAGTTTGGATAGAATGGGTGTTGAGCCTTGCCTGTTTGCTGGGGATTTCAACATAATTCGGTCGGATGTGGAAAGGTGTGGTGGGCGTCCGCGGACTAGAGTTGCAATGGATGAGTTTAATAGATGGATTCATCAGGGCGGGCTGATGGAAATGAATTCACAAGGAGGAAAGTTTACATGGTGCAATGGTCAGCAGGGATTATCTAGAGCTTGGGCAAAGTTGGATCGAGTGTTACTTGATGCAAATTTCCTGACTTTATTCCTGAGTGCTCATTGTTTGTATCTTCCAAGGACAAAGTCATATCACTGTCCTATGTTAATAGAATTTTTAATTGATCCTTTCTCTTATGGCCCCCCTCCATTTCGATTTCAGCAAATGTGGGTTGAGCACTCGGATTTTATGAATTTTGTTCAAAATGTGTGGTCTGACTCTATCACAGGTTCGGGGCTTTTTAAATTAGCTAGAAAACTTAAAAAGCTTAAGGTGGCGTTACGTGAATAGAACAAGAGGGTGTTTGGGAGAACTAATAATCAGATTGCTATTCTTGAAGAAAAGGTTGAGAGTCTTGAACATTTGTTGCAGAGAGATTGGGATAATGATATTGAAAGGGAGCTAGTGAGGTGTTCTAATGAGTTGTCTTCTTGGAGGCGAAGGGAGGATATTAGACTGGCTCAGATGGCTAAAATCAAGTGGAGAATGGATGGTGATAGGAACACAAATTCTTTCATGTTTGGTTATCTAATAAAAGGCATAGGAAAATTCATAAGTTGAGAACTTCGAATGAGATGGAGTTTAATTCTACGGAAGAAATTCATCTTGGTGCCGTTGATTATTTTTCTGAGTTTCTTCAGAGATCTAATCTGGCAAGGGAGGTGCCAGATTTAACTAGATTGATATCGTCGGTTATTGATGAAGAGGATTGTGTCCGGCTTTGTGGGATCCCTTCGTTGGTTGAAGTGAAAGAGGCCCTATCATCTATTCCTATTAATAGTTCCCTGGGCCCAGATGGTTTTGGCCCGGGTTTTTTTTATGAGTTGCTGGGAGGTGGTTAAAGTTGAGGTCTTAGAAGCTATTTCAGAATTTTTTCTTTCCAAAAGCCTTCTGAGATTTTAGTCAACTTCTTTTATTGTGCTTATCCCGAAGGTAGAAGTGCCTTCGGGGTTTGATAAATTTAGGCCAATAAGCCTTTGTTCAGTCTTCTATAAAATTTGTTCGAAAATTATTGTGAATCGTATGACAGGTCTTCTTCCCAAAATGATTTCTCTAGAGCAAGGAGCGTTTATACTTGGGAGGAGTATTTTTGAGAATATCAGTCTTACCCAGGAAATGGTTCACTCACTGAAGAGGTCGACACACGGTGGTAATATAATGATTAAAGTTGATATGGCTAAAGCATATGATCGGGTGGAGTGGAATTTTTTGTTGAGGTATTGAGGTGTTTTGGTTTTCCTTCTTCTTTTTGTGAACTTATTCGTGCTTGTATTTCGAATGTGTGGTATTCTGTGATGCTTAATGGAACGACAAAAGGTTTCTTTCAAGGGAGGCGGGGTTTACGCCAAGGGGATCCCCTTTCGCCTTATCTCTTTATTATCCTTCAAGAAGTGCTTTCTAGACTTTTGAAACATAGCTTTGTTGAAAAAAAGATTGGAAAATTTTCCCAAGCAACAGGTACTCCTCATATTTCTCACCTTATGTACGCTGATGATATTGTAATTTTTCTGAATGGAGGAAAGAAATCCGTGAAGGAGCTGTTGTTGGTTTTTGAAAAGTATGAAAATTGGTCAGGTCAGCAACTTAGTAAAGAAAAGACGGCCATATTTTATTCTCCAAAAATTTCGTTAGTAAGAAAGAGAGCTCTTAAAAGGCTGACAGGGTTCTCCGAAGGCATGTTTCCTTTTAAATATCTTGGGGTTCCGATTGTATTGGGGCGTCTTAAGCATGAGCATCTAGAGGAGATGAATAACAAAGTCTGGAACAAAATCAGTGGTTGGAAAATGAAATTATTATCAGAGGGTGGCCGTTTGATTCTACTTCGCCATGTGCTGTCTAATATGGCTTTACATATATTTACAGTATTGCAGGTTCCCCAATCTATTATTAAAGAACTAAACCGAATGCTGAGCACATTTTTTTGGGGAGAGATTAATGGTAAAAGAAAAAAAAAGTGGGTGGCATGGGAGAGTATTTGTAAGCCAATAGAGGAGGGTGGACTTGGTTTGCGGAATTTGGGGGATATACTAAAAGCTTTACACATGAGCTTTGCATGAAATCTTTTGAAAGGAGAATCCCTGTGGGCTAGTTTTTTTAAGGGAAAATATGTGGAATCTTCGATTTGGTGTCTTATTGATATGAGAAAAGGAGCGAGGTTTTGGAAAATGATTGTCAAAAGTATTCCGAGTGTTCTTAATAATGCAAAGTGGAGAGTTAGAGATGGTAATATGTTATTTTGGTATGACAAATGGAGAGATGGAGGGTCCTCTAATTGATGAGTTCCAGATAGTGGGTAATCCGATGTTGAAAGTTAAAGAGTGTAAGTTGTCCAATAGTTGGGATGTAGAGTTTTTGAGTACGTTGGTTGGACAGGATAATGTGGAGGATATTGTTGAGGCTTTGGCTGGGTGTAAGGGAGGATCGAATGTTTTGATCTGGATGAAGAATGACAATGGGAATTTTTCTACCAAATCCGCTTGGGATTGCATTCGAGTACAAGGATCTAGTATGGAGTGGCATCCTTGGGTGTGGCATAAGTTACTTCCACTTAAAATTTCAGTTTTAATGTGGAAAGTGTGGAACATGGCCTTAAGTGAAGATGATCGTCTTCAGCGCATTGGGATCCAGATATTTTCTCGTTGTGATTGTTGTGATGAAGCTAATTATGAAGATCAAAATCATGTGTTACTTACAGGTGAGTTTGCATCGGCAATATGGCATTTTTATGGATCTATTTTTGGTATTCCTATTGGTCTTACTTGGAGGGAGACGGTGCAAATTTGGTTTCGACGGGCGTCCTCTAATTCTCAACTGGGAATAATAGTGGGGCTTCTACCTTCTATTATTATTTGGCATCTTTGGTGTAGACGATGTACTGCACGTATGGAGGGCAGGCTTCAGTCTCTTGTTTCGGTTTGGATTTCTATTAGTAGATGGATGGGATTATTAGTTCGAGATATGAAAAAGGTCAGCAAATGTTCTAGACATGATTCACAGGTGTTACAGTCATTGAATATTCTAGCATTGGTTCTTGATAGGAAGTATTTAAAGCTAGTGGCTTGACAAAAGCCAGCTCAAGGGTGGTTTAAATTGAATACAGATAGGAGTAGTCTTGGTAATCCAGGTTCTTCAGGGGTGGGCGGTATCATTAGGAACGATCGAGGTCATATGGTTTATGCTTTTAATTCTTATATTGGAGTCGGATCCATCAATAGAGCAGAGTTGTTAGCTGTTTTTCAGGGACTTAAAGCCTGTAAGGAATTGGGGATTAATTTTGTAGAAATTGAATTAGACTCTCAAGTGGTAATTTCGTGGTGGAATAGGAGAAGGTGTGGTGTGTGGTACTTGGAAGATTTTTGGGAAGATACGTTGGCTCTTATGGATTCTATGGTGTGCGTAGTTCGTCATGTTTATAGAGAGGGAAATAAAGCTGTGGATTGGTTGGCCCGGAGTGGTGCGTCGGGTCTTAATTCTGAGTGGAGATTTATTAGGGATGTGCCTAGGGTGCTTCGTGGTTTAATCCGTTTGGATATTCTAGGTTTGCCTTCATTGCGTTGTTGTTAGCGTCATGTTCATGCGATATTCATGTCTTTTGGTTGGTTTGGTAAGTGTTTATGACTTTATATTTTTTGGGTTAACATTGTTGGTTTTGGTGGTTTTTTACAGGAATGGTTTTTGTTTGGTTGTCCTTTTTAGTAAGTCTTTCTTTTGATGTTTTTTTGTAATTTTGACACCTGGGAGTGGAATTTTTTGTAATACTAGGTGTCGATCTGTAACCACGGTATTCCTCCGCCATAAGTGAGGGCTATTAATAAAATTTGGGAAGAAGTCACTCATGGACAGGTGATCTCGGCTCTTCTATAATCATTGTTGTCAATAAAGTTTTATAAACAACCCTCACATTTAGGGAATTAAAAAAGTGGGCTTCTTCCTTTTCAAAGGGTTATACAAAAGCTTTTTATGAGCATTAGAAAAGTAGATTTTGCTAGTCATAATTTTCATATTGTACATTAAAGTGATAATAACGAAAAGCGAATTTATCATTGTGAGGAGAGTACGTGAAATAATTATTATGTGGAGATATAATAAGAAGTTGGGTCAATCCATGTCTCTATATCAACACTAGAAATGAAAAAGAGATATACATGAGAAACTCGAGCTCAAACTACATACTTGCTTTAGCTACTTCAGGGGGCACATTCCCTCAAACCCACTCCCTAGTTACAACTGTTGTCTCCCTTGTTACAGCACTCCTACCTCGATCTTTACTTTCTACTTAAGATTAAAATAAAGGGCTTGATCGTGAGATAAAAGATTAAAAAAAAAAAAAAAAAAAACCATAAAGCAAGCTGAATAGTTCAATAAAAGTTGAGTTTTGAGAAGAAGAGAGAAATAGGATAAACCAATTAGAGAGATGACCAAATACATAAGAGATTTATTTGATATTTTTTATGTTCTCTCGCTGAATTCTCAATTTTCTCTAAATAGGACTTTATCTTTTTAAAGATTCTTCTTGGGAGTTTTTTGGGGGCTTCTTCCGCTAGGGACCTTAGGCGACTGTCTAAATTGCCTCGTGAAAGAGCAGATCGATGATCTGGTTTTTACCTCTCGAACGCAATACCAAACGCCAAAGGGGCCAAAGTACTGCTGTTGAGTACATGATCACATGTTTACTTTTAGGGTAAACGTGACTCGCTCTCTCCATGAAAATTTATTACTATATTTTTAAACTTAATTACATAATGGGTTACTTCTTTTTCGCAGCTCGTACACTATATATAATTTCAGAATTTCACTATCAGTTTATCGCTAGCTAGCTAGCTACATGCATTCAAAATAGTAATAAACTCAAATGGGAAAACATGTAAAAGAACACAAAGGAAAGAGATCAACAAATCATTCATCATGCAGAAACTTTATGAAAATAAGTTTTTCAAATAGAGTGCAAATCAGTGCCTAGCTTTTATGTTGAATGGGTACGCAATATTGTGGATTAGAAGGCCATGTTTCTCATGTTGTAAATTTGAGTGCATCTTCGATCAAGTTATAGTCTAAAATCACATTTTACACCATGAAATGAGAGGCTCATGATCACACGGATTATTTTCTTAAAAATGCGAAATTGCATGCATCCGATCATTTCTCCAAATATATAAAAAAAAAAAAAAAAAAAAAATTATAAAACTCAAACTTCACAATTATTATTTCTAAAAAGAAAAAAAAACTCACATTTTGAAAAGATAGAAAGAAACAAAAACATATATATATACCATGGGTGATGCTATAGCCCCCGCAGGGGGCTCCCGCTAGGGGTGTAGTGTTATTTTATTTGTGTTTTATTTAAATAATTTTTTATATAGATCTTTTATTATTTTAAAATATTTTAAAAAAATAAAATAAATTTAAAACATCATTAAAAAAATACTTTCTTAATCAGAAAGTAAAAAAGTAGATATTAAAAAATATTTTTTTAATCATGAAGTAAAATAAAAAATTATAAAAAATATTTTTAAAAAAATAAAATAAATTTAGAACATCATTAAAAACACTTTCTTAAATAGAAAGTAAAAAAAAAAAATCATTAAAAAATACTTTCTTAGTCACGAAGTAAAATAAAAAATCATAAACATATTTCACTTTCGTGATTAAGAAAATATTTTTTAATAATATTCTAAATATTTTTTATTTTTTAAAAATATTTAAAATTATTAAAAAAATCTATATAAAAACATAACTTATAAAAAAACCACATAAAAAATATACTACTAATCTCTAGCGGGAGCTGGGAGCCCCCTGCGGGAGATATAGCATTTTCCATATACCATATACCCAAGTTTCTCGAGAAAGTGGGTTAGGAAATGTTAGAAAAAGAATTAGGAATTACAGTTCAACAATCTAATACTTTATCTGATTAAAAGGAAGTCCGAGCAAGAAATTAAATTTAATAGCCTTGACATTCACCATCTTGGATTTCGACCCAACAAAGAAGATGGCCGCCGAACAAATTGAAAACAAAGCATGATTGGAACCATGAGTACAATATAATAATATAGGTCATGATAAGTCCGGTTAGGTTATTGACTTTGCTTTTAATTAGGTTATGCTTTATGGAACGGAAAAAGATCATTTGGTGTTCTTGTTGAAATTTAAGGACCTCGAATAAAAGAGATATAGACACGAGAAGTCAGTCTAACACCATTTAAATCATTTATTTTCGTAATGAAAAATCATATTTGTAGTTATAGAATATCCAAATGCCACACACTTCTTGGAAAAAAGAGAAAAAAAATATGATACCCAAATGAAAATATTAGTCTTTTAATAGTGGGCTCTACTATTTTTTAAAAAGAATACGTGGCACTTACACTGTCTCTAACTGTATTTAGCATTATTCTTTTATAATTTAATTTGTTTCTTTGGACCATGACATGCATTCACTCATGCGTAAAGGAGAAGAAAACCAGTTTTTGTCCTTGTAAAGCCCAACTTGCATGGCTTCTCGATCGGCTTGGGCAGATTTTCAGGCCTAAAGAAGATTCGGGCCGTAGCAGAGAAGGGGCTGCACACTCGGCCTACAACAGTAGTACCGTAGTAGTGTAAACACAAGAGATGCCATTGGTTGACCGTTGAAACCGTTGTCTTAAAGGGTTTCATCTAGATCGACCCGGCCGACGAAAATGAGTTGTTTCTGGATATTGACCTTACTGCCTCACTAATCACAGGGCCGGCTCAATACGTTTCGGAGCTAAGGCTAAAATTTGAGACATTTTTTTTTCTTAAAGTAAAATTAAATTAATTAATTTTTAATTTTTAATTTTATTTAAAAATAAGTCCTATCATTTTGTAAAGTAAAATTATTGATTAAGATTTTATACCACATTTTCAATTAATAACTGACTTTAATCTTTATTAAGAAATTTTTGATTTAGAGAAAATTTTATTAAATCTAGTTTTACAAATACTTTAGACTCTTAGACACAATTATAATTATTATTGTCAATAAAATTCTAAAAGCAACTTACACATTTGAAAAAAAATGGGTCATTGCCTCTTCAAATAATTATACAAAAACCTTTTATGAACACTGGAAAATTAAATTTTGCTATTTATAATTTTCACATTAATTATATATTAAACTAATAATGATAAAAGAGAAGTATATTCTTAGAAGGAAAATAGGTAAAATAATTATTATATGTGATACTTTTAAAAACTAATAATAATATAATATCTATTTGATCTTATTTATATTCCCATTCTCATTGAGTTAATTAAAATTTTTTATTGGATATATATATATTTTTTTAATTCTACTTTATATATATATATATATATATTTTGGGACCTTATTTCATTAGGGGCCTTAGGCAATTGCCTAACTTGCCTCATGGAACAGCCGGCCATGACTAATCATAACCATGGGCATCATTTTCTACTCCTAATGGAAACTTACCAAATTAATGAATACTAAAACTGATGTGATTGTCAACCCCTTTGAGTTGAATTATAAGACCTACGTACACTTTTTGGTTTGAAACATTTTGCCTTAGTTTTCCTATATAAACCCACTTTACCGGTCAATATTTCATTCCATTCCACCTTGGTTTTCTTTCAAGCTAAGGCCATAGATTGGAGGATTCTATATGAGAATGAAGATGGCTTTTACTTTTGGTGCACAAGGATTCATTCTTCTTGCAATTGCAGCCTCTTTCTTGGTAGTTGGTGAGGCTAGAACCATTGTTGTCGGAGGCTCAGAAGGCTGGCGTTTTGGCTTCAACTACACAGATTGGGCTCTCAAAACAAGTCCTTTCTACCTGAACGATAAATTAGGTCAGTAATATTGGCCATTACTTTGATATATATGGCATTGAATTGGCTATTAATATGGCTTCAACTATTGAATTTAGCCATGATATTTAGTTCAAGTTCTAACAATGTTGCCATTTTTTTGCACTAGTATTCAAATACGCACCCCCAAGTGACAACTCTGTTGCTCCAAATGTTTACCTACTACCAAATGTATTGAGCTATATGGCATGTAACTTCAGCAGTGCGAAGCTGCTGGCAACCGAAACACAAGGAAATGGTAAAGGTTTTGAGTTTGTGCTGAACCGCTGGAGGCCTGCATACTTCGCTTCTACTGCGGAGGATGGCAGTCACTGCAGTGAGGGGCAGATGAAATTCTTTGCTATTCCATGGCCGCGTCCGAATTAATTAGTTATCATCGAGGGCTTGAAAAAGACGCAGGCAGTGCTTGCTATTTGCTATTCATTTGGTTTACTTGTAGGGTACAGAAACATTCAATCATGTTTGCATGATTAAAAGGGTTTGTTCCCAATTACTTTGTTTTGGTTTAAGTTTCGTACACTTCATGGCTTTTAGGAAAACAAGTGTGTGAGGAATATTTGTGTTTCTTCTTGATATATCAGCATGAATTAAATAAAACAGCCTTTGTTTTTATATTATCTTGCTTTCTTATATCCTTCGTTGCAGAAACAGTGTCGTTCTCCATAGAAATGTAATTGCAGAAAGATCATAAAAGACGTATAGTGGCCCTTTTTATATATATATTCGTTCTATATTGTGGCCCATCTCCAAACTTTATTGACGAGACTAGACCCCCACGATTGTAGAAATGATCCACTTATAGTTTTTTATAACCCGGTTCTAATAGAGGGTATTTATTTTAAGGATAATGCTATATTAATTGACAAAAGTTACCGAAAACTTATACTGATAGTGTAATTTGTTTTTCAAATATTTTTTAAAACACTTCAACATTTTAAAAAATTCACAAACGCATTAAAAAATACTTCTTTAACCAGTAAGTGAAAAAAAAAACACAATCGATAGAATTTGCCGGTGGCCTTTCTCGGTGGGAATATCATTTCCCTCATTTAAGATATGAGATTTGAATAAAAAAGTCATATCTTTTATGAATGGTATAATCATGTTAGTTTGTTGAAAATTAGTGATTAAATAGTTGTAAGAAGTACTATCATTATTTTTTGTCAATTACTTCCATTGTATATGTTGATGGATTGAAGTCGTGATTACTTTGGTGTCCAAAAATTATTTGGAGTATGTATTATATGAAATATAACTCTAATCTTATGAAATTTGTACAATATTTTCAAAACGAAATGTTTAGTTTAGGAAGAGGATTACAAAAAGTTATTTAAAATGATCAAATCTAATATTTTGCAATAAAAAATGTTTCATAACATAACTACCACATTAAGTGATGTTAAAATGTAAGTTTTGTTAGGAATTTTTCTTTATAGACGTAGCACTCTTCTGAAAATTTGTGTTAACATTCGTTTCTTGATTATTTTAAAACTACACTAGCCTTTTATTTCTTGCAAAATATATAATAATGCATTTTAATTTTTATCATAATTAAACACAATTAGGGTTGCAAGCCAATCGAGTTGAGTCGAATTCAAATAAGGATACTTGAGCTCAATTAGCATGTTTACTCGTTCGAACTCTGCTCAAATTCAAATAAAACCCGAATATCCTAGCTCGAGCTCGACTAAAAGTAAACAAACGACTCGAGGTAGGGTAGCTTGAACTCAATTTTTATTTTTATTTTTATTTTTTAAAATTCTGACTATTATCTTTTGATTAATAAAAACATTTTTAAGTTGTACAAAATACTCTAACCGTTTAACTACTTAACCAAATAACTTTTATAAAAAAATTCTTATAGTATACTTTGTGTACATTAAAGTAACTTATAATTATAAATAAAAAAAATAATACATAACATAAATCTAGTATACTAAACTAGTTAATATTCATAGATAATATAATAAATCAAAAGTTTTAGTTGTATGATATATTATTATACAAATTATCCTATAAACTCTTTGAGAATATAATATATATATATTAAATAAAGTAAACTATAAATAAATTAAGGATATAATTAAGTACATAAAATATAAATAACATGTAATAAATATATCACATACATATATGACACATTACGAGCTTCAAAATGAGTTCAAACGAATCAAGTTAAGTTTATACAAACTTTGTTCACAAGCCTAGATCCCACTTGACATTTACCTTGGGCAATAATTCAATGAATACCCTGCTTGACGATTCGCTTCCCTCAGTTCTTAGGGATTTCAATGGCCACTCACTTTCAAGGCACGTGTCTCTAGACTTCAGGTAGGATGAAACTACTCTGACACCCACTTTCCGTCACATTACCATATTGTGTAATGATGCCATTATTAGTCCCTATATTTTTCTACTCGATCACGTAGCCATCGTTCTGTTTATTCTTTATAACAACATCTTTACTCCTTGTTTACTTGTCTTTTCTTTTCTTCCTTCTTTTACATTCTCATGCTTCTCTCTTTGTCTTCACCCTTAAACCTCATATTTCTCTTCGTCCTTGCTGTGAAACCCTAGCTATCTTTGCCTTACAATGGCCCAACAGAGTTCTTCTCGACCTCTCGCTCGTGGTACCTCCTCTTCTGCTCTAGAATCTTCTATTCAAAGGGATGTTCCCTATTTGAGGGTGTTGACTGGCACTCTATTCTCACGTCAAGGGACCTCACTAAGTTGATGAATTCTTATGGGATTCTAGACTTTGTGATTCTTCAGCTTCCTCACCTGGGTTCCATCGACAAGGAAGCTTTTGCAGAATAGGTGGCTTTGCCAGTTTACGCTTTTGTCCATGGCTTAAGACTTCCTTTTATCGCCTAGTGTGCGACATTCTTGACTTCTTAAAAGTGGCGTTTGTCCAACTTCATTCTCACACTTGGAGGGTCCTCGTATGTAGTTGGATTGTATGGCAAATGGTTTTGGAGCCTACTCAAGAGGAATACCCAGATTTGACAACTTGAGAATTCTTTGCAGTTTATTCGATTAGGGCTCTGCGGGCAACATTTGCAGCTTCCATACACGTTCTGGATGTTTGGAGTGATTCCAAACTCACCGTTTTAATGCTAAACAATGGCGGAGGAAATTCTTGTTTATTTCTGGTCAAGGTTGGCAGTTCCCTGGCCGTGAAGCCCCAAAGGGGGGATTCCAATTAACACCAACTGGTGTAGAGTTTCTAACAAGAAGGTGGTGGCAGTCATTTTGTCGAAGGCAATCACTTTGTCGAAGCGAGAACAAGCTCTCGTTGATATGGTCCTCACCTAAGTTCAAGAAAATGAGGATGCCATTTGGACGGAGGCCCTCTTAACCCCAGCCAATCTTGACCCTTTTTTGGTTATGCCTTATTGCTCCCATGTGAGCGGTCATTTTTTTATATGAGGCGGTGGCTTCTCCGAAGAAGAGGCCTGCCCTTACTCCGTTTAAGAAAGCAGGTAAACGTTCTCCCTCTTTACGGACCGCCAATCAAGAAGAAGAAGATCCCCTTCACCACGAGAGCCTTAGGAAGTCCAAGTCGCCCTTGGCCCAAAGTGGCACCAAGGCAGGCATTGAGGCTTTTGTCCGTGTCGACGAATGTCTCTCATCAACCCCACCTTCCGCAATTAGACGGTCACTGACACATGGGGCTTCCCTTGGCCTTGACGACCTTGACGACTTGATGGGCCAACCACATACTAAATTGGCCACGCCTTCAATTTTGACCTCCTTGGGAGTTTGGCTAAGCTCACTCACCATCTTTTGAGCTCCCTAAGATCCCTTCTGCCGACCTGGTTTAGGGCAGAGGAAAGGGGGACACAGATATCTGCACTGCCTTCTCTTTAGGCCTCTCTGCCTTGAAGCCTCTAAAAGTTACCTCACCAATAATCGACGAGAAACAGAGTCGGGAGAAGGAGCAGACAGTCGCCCCACTCTGAGCTCTCTTCCAACTACTATCTCAGAAACCCCGCCCACTGATTTGGACGTGAGTGGGGAGCGGATTTCCATCCCTTCTACCTTTGACTTATCCTTTTGGGGTGACGAGGGATGTTCCACTCTCGAGGAGGCTGTTTCCACCAAGGAAGGTGGAAACCTTGGTGGAAACGATGAGGGGTCAGTATTCCCCAATTCTGCCATGGTGGAACTTGTCCACCCCACCAAAGAGCCTAGTCATGCCCTTAGGGGTGGGATCTCTTTTGCTTTCGTCATGACGGGCCCTTATTCTTAAGGGAGGAAGTGACCAAGCCCCTTTCATCCCCCTAGAAACGAGTCTGTCAGAGACATGGTTGGTCGACTACGGAACTTCCTCTCTTCGGTATGACATATTCTCTTCTTTCCTTCATGTGTTTTTTTAGACTGTTGTGTATCTGCTTATTGTAGGGTGTCGACGACTTAGGCCCCGTTGGATAGTGAAAGAGTTTAATCTCATCTCATCATTACAACTTTTCCAAATTTTCAAACAAAATATACTAAATAATTCAAGTTTTTCAAATCCAAAAATAATAATAATATTATTAAAAAATAATATTTTAACAATATTTTATTCAACTTTAATCTAAAACTATCTCATCTCACCTCACACTCCAAACCGCACCTCAGCCACCTAGATCATCGCTGATTGGGCTAATTTGAAGGAAGAAATATGGTTCAGGCGTATGTTTGCCTTTTGGGCAAAGAGGGAGTTTGAAAAGTGGAAGTCCGAGAAGGTCGAATTGGAGATCTTCCTCAAGCGCTCGGATGGTTATACCCACTCACTAGAGGGTAATCTAGACATTCTTCATGAAAAGGTGTCTAGTCTCTGAAGTGAGCTCATGTAGGCGAGGGAGGTCAATGCCCAAAACAACTTTGAGCTAACACTATTGAGGGTAGAGCAGGATTCCACTCAGGCGTATCTATCTAGTCTTAGGTTGGAACTAGGCTCTTCCCAGAGGGAGTTGGCGGGCTCTAAACAGCACTGCACTGGACTTTCTGGAGCGGTGGCGGCTGCCAAAGAGGCTCATCGGTGTGTTGGCCTCGAGCTTTTTGAGATGAAGGGGGCCTTGGAGGAGCTTTCCCAAAGGCATGCAACGATGAAGAAGGACTGGGAGTGGGTGGTTAAGAATCAATAAAAGCTAGACGAGTCCTTGTTGCATCTTGATGCGAAGGTCAAATCTCGGAATAAGCATGTGCTGAAGTTCGAATCAGAGTTGGTCTCCTCGAAGGAGGAACTTGTTCATCAATCTCCCCAACTCATGGTGGCCAGGGCTATCCATGACGCAGCACAGCTCAGGTCCTTCCTGTTGGTGAATCCCAAGATCGACTTGAGGCGGTTGAACCTTGAGGCATTTAAGCCTAATCAGACTTCTCGCCAATTTGTTGATGCATTAGAGCATGACACAATGCCTGATGCCTTCCTGCCTGAAAGGTCCACGGCCCCAGCTTCTGTTGCTCCCCCTTAGGATCTTTTGAATTTTACCCTTCGAAATTTATTCATGTATATTTGTACATCAAACTGTGTAGACATCTGTTTACTATGTTGTGTGGATATCTGTTTACTATGTTTGTAGTTTACTTTGTATTTGCTTTTACCTTTGTTCAGGTGCTTGAGATATGCTTCGTGTTTTTAGTGAGTCCTTGAATTCGACTGTTTTGTCCATCGCGAGTCTTTGGACTTGACTTTTGGAGTTTGAAGGTCAAGAGGTCTTTTGACCTGCGCACCCGTTTTCCTTCACCGTGAGTCTTTGGACTCGACTTTGGTGGTTGACGATCGCTGAGTCTTTTGACTCGACATTGGTGGTTAAGGGTGGTGAGGTCTTTTGAACTATGCGCTATTTTTTCTTCACCGACTTTGGTGGTTTAGTGTCACGAGGTCTATTGACCTGTGCGCCTTTTTTTCTTCACCGCGAATCTTTGGACTAGACTTTGGTGGTTGAGAGTAACGGGGTTGTTTGGCCCACACGCCCCTTTTTCTTCACCACATATCTTTAGGCTCAACTTTGTTAGTTGAGGATTGCGGGGTCTTTTGTCCCGCACACCATTTTTTCTTCTATGCAAGTTTTTGGACTCAACTTTGGAGGTTGTGGGCCGCTGGGTCTTTTGACCTGCGTGCCTTTTTTCTTCATCTCAAGTTTTTGGACTCAACTTTGGTGGTTTAGGGTAACGGGGTCGTTTGGCCTGTGCGCCCTTTTTCTTCACCGTGAGACTTTGGACTCTACTTTGGTGGTTGACGGTCATGGGGTCTTTTGACTTATGTGCCTTTTTTCTTCACCGCGAGTCTTTGGACTCAATTTTGGTGGTTGAGGGTCACAAGGTCTTTAGACCTACATGGCTTTTTCTCTTTTGGCACAAGAGTGGAGGGAAATGATTATCTTTATTTCCAAAATATACAAAATCAAAGATAAAATTTCTTTAAGTGCTCGACATTCTAGGGGTGCTGCAATTATTTTCTCTGACTATCCTTTTAATTGGTATGAGCTGGGTTAGTGGCTGGCGATTATAATGTAGAGCCCCCCCATGGGGGCCGAGCTTTCCCTCGTCCTATGTTGTTACTCCTATTTCCTTTAGCACTAGGTCGCCTACTTTGAGGGTCCATGGCCTAAATCTTTTATTGAAATAACTCTCTATCCTTCTTTTGTTGATGTTTGTCTGGACCTCGGCTTCTTCCTTTCTTCATTTAGGAGGTCAAGATGTTCTTCGAGTGCTTTTTCATTCTGAGGCGGGCTGAAATGTAGGATGCAGTAATTGGGTAGCCCGACCTTTACTAGGGAGATAGCTTCACTCCTGTTTGCTAAGGAAAATGAGGTTTCTCCTGTCGCGGTTTTTACCGTGGTTCTATATGCCTATAAGACCTCTGGGAGATCTTCTGTCCACTTCCTTTTCTTGTCCATGAGCTTTTTCTTGAATATCCCCAACAGGACTTGTTCGTAGCCTCAACCTGCCCGTTAGCTTGAGGTTATCTCGTGGATGAGTATTTAACTTGGATCCTCAATTCTACACACCACTCCTGATAAGTTTTTGAGCCGAACTGCTTCCCCATTGTTTGAAATGATGCTTTGGGGAATCCCAAATCGGCATATGACATTGTTCCATAAGAATTTAGTGATGCTTTTCACCGTGATGGTAGTTAGGGGCTCTACCTCCACCCATTTTGTGAAATAATCTACGGTGGCGACTATAAACTTCACTCCTCCTTTCTCTAGCAGAAGGAGCCCCACCAAGTCGACTCCCCATTGTGCGAAGGGCCATGGGCAGTGATGAAGGTTAAATCTTCTACACAAGGCACTGGGGCGAACACTTGGCACTTGACGAACTTCTTCACGAACTCCTTGTCTTCTCAGAATGCATTGGGACATTAGTATCCAACCTTCATAAGTTTCCTAGCCAAGGTCTTTCCTCCGGAATGATTCTCTTATACCCCTTCCTATACTTCTGCAAGGACATAGTGGGCTTCTTAGGGTGAGATGCATCTCAGCAGGGGTGGCAAAGCCCCGCTTATAGAGAATGCCATCAACCTTGGTGAATCGTGCTGATCTTTTCTTGACTTTCCTTGCCTCCTCCTTCCCAACTGAGAGTTCACTTGTATCTAGGTATCTTATTATCTCCCTAGCTCACTCAGGTTCCTTGGACCCCAATTCGTAAAATTCTATCCCGACCACTGGGACCTCGATGACTCTCTTGTCCACCTTCCACGGGAGGGTGGATTCATCCATCCCCGAAATTACTCTTGCCAATTTGTTTTGCTATAGAATTGTTTTCCCTGGGTTTTACGCAATACTAAAGTAAGAGAACCAGGTGCGACCCTCTCAGACTCGGTTCAAATACTTTTCCAGCCTTTAGCCCTTAGTGGCATATGTTCTTGACACCTGGTTAACATCCACTAGGCTACGTTTGAGTAGTGAGAATACTTGAGAAGTGTTGAGAATGTTTGTAAATAGTTATGAGTAGAGATTGAAGTGAGTTTGTGAGTCCCATTGAGTGTATTTTGAGTTGTTTGGATGTATAGAGTATGTTGAGTTGTTGACTTTTGGATAGGTAGTTGAAAAATGTATGGGTCCCATTAATGATTGATTCTTTTTTAATAGTAATAAATATTATAGTGATTTTATATTTTATTTATATATAATAGTGGTAAATATAATGACATAATAAATCATCTCTCAGACAAACTAAAAATATATTAGTGCTACATCCCCAAGAGATGTAGCCCGAGCACTCACCAAAAAAGCAAAAAGAAACTATTTACAACATCATTTTATTTTTATTTTTATTTTTATTAAAAATATCATTTGTTTTTAAAAGAAACATTTTAATATTTTATTTTTAAGTTTAGAAAAAGAAAGAGGATAAGGTCGGCCAGTTGACTACGGAGTGATGCCAATTGGCATTGAAGAGTCTTTCTCTCATGCGCCCTTACACCCTCCTAGCAAGGCATTCTCTAACATGTGTGAAGGACGACGGGCCCACCGGGTGCAGACACTAGAGAAGTGTTGCACATTCGTCCTTCATTCGAAAGTAGAGTTTGCAAGCATAGCCTTCCTCATTTGGATGGAAGACTATTTTCATCCGTACGAGAATTACTCAAAGTACCTCAGAGTAGTTGGACACCCAACCACATCCTTAGGAGTTTGCCTTCACCTCAACCTCAGTCGCCCCTAGTGTTTCTATGATAGAGAGTCCTGCTATAAGTGCTTCATATTCAACTTCATTGTTGATAGTCTTAAACATGAGTTTTACCATGTAGTGATATTCTCGCCCCGCATTGTTGTCTATATGGATGCCTATCCGCCCGTTGGCACTACAAGAAGAGCTGTCGACAAGAATCTGGCAAGGTTTTCCAACCAGGTTGGATGCCACTTCTTGAGGAAAGGCAGTGAACTCAGTGATGAAATCTGCCAAAGCTTGCCCTTTTAGCGCTCCTCTTGGTAAATAATCAATACCAAACTCACTGAGCTTGATCGACCAGCTGACTAGTCTTCTTGAATTTTTTGGATTTTGTAGTATCTTTCCCATGGGGTTCTCTATCAAGAATTTAATAGGATGGGCCTGGAAGTACGATCATGATCTTCTGGCGGCTATCACTAAAGCAAACACCGGCATCTCCATCCGCGGGTACCTGGTCTCTGTGCCTTGCAGTGCGCGGCTTGTATAATAGATTAGCATTTGGGCTGCTCCTTCTTCCATGACCAGGATTGTAGATATTGCGTGGGGTGACACTGCCAAGTACACGTATAGCGTATCTCCTTGCTCAGGCTACTTCAATAATGGTGGGCAGGACAGGCATTGCTTCAACTCTTAAAAAGCCTGGTCACATTCATTATTCTAGGGGTGCACTTTGCGTAACACTCTGAAGAAAGGTAGCATTTGTTCATGGACCTGGGCACGAACCTGTTTAAAGCCACCACTCGACCTATGAGTTCCATTGTGGCCTCATGTTTACAATTGCATCAATTTTTTTAGTGTTGGCTTCGCTTCCCCTCTTGAACACGCTGAAACTTAGAAATTTTCTTGAGTCCACTCTAAAGGATCATTTAGCCATAGTTTCATTATGTAATGGCCAAGTATTGCAAAAGATTCTCTTAGGTCTACTAGGTGTTGGCAGGTTCATTGATTTTTACCATCAAGTCATCGACATATACCTCCATGGTCTGCCTAATCTATTTTCTAAACATCCGATTCACAAGCCTTTGAAAGGTTGTCCTAACATTCTTCAAGCCAAAATGCATAACTTGATAGTAGTAGAGCCCCCTATCCGTGATGAAAGACATCTATTTATTTTTCGGGTTCATTCAATCTGATTATATCCTGAGTAGGCATCCATAAAGCTTAAAATTTGGTGTCCCGTTGTGGCGTCAACGATAACATTAATTCATGGCAATGGGAAGCTATCATTTGGGCATGCTTTGTTTAGGTCGGTAAAGTCGACGCACATTCTCCACTTCCCATTTGCCTTCTTAACCAAGACGACGTTGGACTACCATTTGAGGTAGTAGGCTTCTTTGATAAATCCTATGGCAAGGAGACGGTCCACCTCTGCTACTACATGGTTGCATACTTATGTATGCTAAATGATATTATTTTCTAGCGGACCTTCTTACAACAAAGGTCGAGACACAATTTATACTCAATGACTGTGTTGTTAATCTCAGGCGTCTCTTTGTGGCTCCATGTGAACACGTCTTTGTGCTTGATAAGCAGTTGCTTCAAGGCTTCCCTTATATCTAGTGGGAGTTGCGTGCCTACCCGTGTTGTATTATCTGGCCGCCCCGGATACAACGTTACTAACTACAATTGTTTGTTCGCCTCTGCCTACTATAAATTCTGCTCGCCTCACGCCTCCATGCCACGGTCAAGGAGGACTGGTGGTGGGGGCAGGGCGAACGTCGGATCCCCCTACTTTGAGCTCCTGCATGTAGCACTCTAGGGGTTTGCTCGCCTCGCACTTCCCTTACTCCTGCTTCCATTGGGAATTTCATTTTTAGGTGGTGGGTAGATGTGATTGTCTTGAGGGTATTTTGGGTTGGGCGCCCTGATATAGCCTTATAAGATGATAGGACTTTGAACACTAAAAAGTCAGTCATTGTGGTAACTATGCATGCTCTTTTTCCTGTCGTGATAGGAAAGGTTATGGCACCCAATGGTTTGATAGCATCACTTGAGAATCCTTTTAATAGGGTGGACGAAGGTCGTAACTTGCTTGTATTTATGCCCATCCTTACAAAGGCCTCTTGTAATAGGATATCTGTTGAACTTCTGTTATAGACTAGAATTTGCCTAGTAGTATAATTGGCGACTAGGAGGGTTACTACATATGCGTCATCATGGGGTACAAAACACCCTCACAATCCTCTTCCTCGAAGAGATGGTTGCCCTGTTGTTGCGTTGTTTCTGCTTGGGTAGCCTGTCTATCATATAAACTTCCTCATACATTGCCCTAAGAGCATGCGCTTTTCTACTAGAAGAGGAGGCGCCACCCCCAGCAAATCCCCCAGCAATAATGCATATCTCTCCCTATAGTGTGTGTCTGTGATTAGAATTTTGGCGAGGGGCATTGCGACTTTCGTCTCTTGTCGTTTGTCGCCTTTTTGGGTTATTGCTTCGTAGAGGGTTGCCTTCCCATTCTACTCCTTGCCTCCGCTTTACATGTTTCGCAAGCATTCGTTCGACTTCTCCACTGCTTATTAGCTCGAAAACCTTTTTTTAGTGCCGCGCAATCTTCTGTCCTGTGGGTATCTATCTAACTGGTGGTATTTGCAGAAGTGTTGTCCTTTCCTGGCCTGACATGACTCTTTTTTTTAGGGTCGTTCTCTCCCTGTACATTCAAGTTGTTATGGATGAGCCGGGTACCTTGCTCACACATGGGTGCATGTCTTTCATGCCTTCTTTCTTGTTGGCCTAAGCAAATCTTCCTTTGCCCTACTTTACTGGAGCTCTTGCCTTCCAATTTCATGTCACCTTTCCTCAGTTCAATTAGGGCTTGCAAGATGTCTTCTGCATTGACAAAGTCGTCGGCTCTGTCCATAAACTCCCTCAAAGTAGAAGGAGTTTTCCTCGCCAACTCAGCCATGAACAAACTTCTAGGCCACACACCTCCCAAGAGAACTGCCAGGGTTATCTTCTCCTCTTGGTCATCGGTGGTCGGCCTCTCTCTATTGAATTGAGTTCGATATGCCTTTAAACTTTCTTCCTCAATTTGCTTGATGGTTAGGAGATATATAGCGGTCCATCAACGAATTGCGTTAGGAATTGCTTGGCCAACTCTTCGAAACTGTCAATCGACCCCAGTCTTAGTGCTCCAAACCAGCCTCTTGACATGCCTTTTAGTGTCAATGGGAAGGCTCGACAAGCTGTTTCCCCCAGAAACCATGAAGGATCATGTGCGCCTTGAAGTTCACCAGATGATCGACTGGGTCTTGGGATCCGTCCTACATCTCTATCTGTGAGACTTTGAATTCTGGTGGGAGTGGTATAGCCATTACCACCGAACTGTAGGGTAGGTCTGTACGATTTAGCAGCGAATCGACTGAGGATGATCCTCCCATCTTTTGGGCCATCTGCTCGTACTTATCGATGAGACTGCGCAGCTCGTCTTGCAGCCTTTTCTTTTCCAACTCTTCTGCATTTGTCCATCCAGCACTTGGTGCTTCTTCTTCTAGCTGCTTATTATGACTTAGTAATGTGGCTTCGCCAAGTTTGACATTGCGATGCCTTAGGTCTTCATCCTCCCACTGGAGATCCTCCATTATTGTCGTGACATGCTTTAGTTTCTTCTCGATTTGTGTAAGTCGTGCGTCCAAATCTACAGGGACCGTGTCTTGATCACAATTTTCTTGAGAACGCATGGCAGTTGGCATGTGAAAACCATACTGGAGTCTAATGGAAACTAAATTGACTTACATATTCAGCAAAGATCCCATCGACGACGCTACTATTTGGGATGTGTTCCACACGTTGCACACCAATGCACTCTACTTGCAACAAAGAAAGATGACGGCCTGGTGTGCCCCGATGTATTTTCGATGTCTCTAAGTCAACGATACGTAAAGTGTGTTATCACCAAAGTTCTGAATGCAAAGTTACCTGAGTCATTACCTTCTTACTATATATATATAGGCGCGCATGGTAAATCATTGATAAGTACTAGTTATAGGCTTGATCCTCTCATTGCTCTTATCAGTTTATACACTTGACATGATGGTCATCTCGAGAATGGCGGGCTTATCCCATCTCACTAGCTTGATCATCTTATCTGTCATATTTGGTGGTTACAAAATGGATTCCTAATGGTCTCTAAAACCTAGACGACTAATCCATTCTGGCCTTGGGCTTACATCGGTTGGGCCTCTTGATTGTGTCTGTTTCTTGTTGAGGATTATAAAGGTCCCTTCACAATTATAAACATTGATGTCAACAAAGTTTTATAAATAACCCTTGCATTTAGGGAAAAAAAAAGTGGGTTTATGCCTCTTTATAGGGTTATACAGAAGCTTTTTATGAACATTAGAAAAGTAGATTTTGAATTTTCATATTGTACATTAAAGTGATAGTAACAAAAAGCGAAATTATCATTGCGAGAAGAGTATATATGTGAAATATTACTATGTGGAGATATAACAAGAAGTTGGACCATTTCATGTCTCCATATCAACACTAGAAATGAAAAGAGATGTACAGGAGAAACTCGAACTCAAACTACATTCTTGCTTTAGCTACTTCAGGGGCCAAATTCCCCCGAACCCCCTCCCTAGTTACAACCGTTGTCTCCCTAGTTACGGTACTCCTACCTCAGAAGGTTGTTTCACTTGCTACGTAAGATGAGAATAAAGGGCTTGATTGTGAGACGAACGATTCCAGGAAAAAATATATATATATAAAACAAGAAAAGTTCAATAAACGTTGAGTTTTGAGAAGAAGAGAGAAATATGATTAACCAATTAGAGAGATGACCAAATACATAAGAGATTTATTTGATATTTTTTATTTTCTCTCGTTGAATTCTCATTTTTCTCTAAATGGGACTCTTATCTTTCTAAAGATTCTACTTGGGAGTTTTTTGGGGGCTTCTTCTGCTAGGGACCTTAGGCGACTCATGTCTAAATTGCCTCGTGAAAGAGCCGATCTAGTTTTTACCTCTCGAACGCAATACCAAACGTCAAAGGGGCCAAAGTACGATTGTTGAGTATATGATCACATATTTATTTTTTGGGTAAACGTGACTCTCTGGGAAAACATCATGTAAAAGAACACAAAGCCGGCCTTTGACATGTGCATTTTTTCATCAAAGGTGTTCTTCTTTTTATGTTATTTAGGATGATTTTTCGTGCATCAGTGGTTGCTATAATGGAAAGAGAATAAATCGATCATTCATGCGGAAACTTTATGAAAATAAGGTTGAAGTCACTGCAAGAAAATTATTTATTTGCAGCAAGTTAATTCCAGCGAAATGACTATTTACAGTTAAAATCAGTCTATTTTGATCACAAATAGTCTTTTTGTCGCAAACAAATGGCCACAAAACTCATTTTTCTTGTAGCTAGTTGTACATATTGAATGAATTAAATGATAGGCTGACACGGATTATTTTCTTAAACATGCGAAATGCATCCTATCATTAATTTCTCCAAATATATATAAAAAAATTATAAAACTCAGACTTCGCAATTATTATTTCTAAGCAAAAAAACTCACATTTTGAAAAGATAGAAAGAAGCAAAAACATATAATATACCATATATACCCAAGTTTCTCGAGAAAGTGCATGGGTTTGGAAATGTTTGAAAAAGGATTAGGAATTACAGTTCAACGATAGAAAAAGTAGTGTAGACACAAGAGATGCCGTTGGTTGACCGTTGAAACCGTTGTGTTAAAAGGTCGTTACATCTAGATCGACCCCGCCGACAAAAATGAGTTGTTTCTGGATATTGACCTTACTGCCTCATTAATCATAACCATGAGCATCATTTTCTACTCCTAATGGAAACTTACCAAATTATGAATACTAAAACTGATGTGATTGTCAACCCCTTAAGTTGACTTTTAAGACCTATGTACACTTTTTTGTTTGAAACATTTTGTCTTAATTGTGTTTAATCTAATTTTAAACTGAGTCTAGCATCTAAATACACAACTCTTAAATTACTAAACTTATCTCAACTCAAAACCTCATTACATATAGGACCCACAATTTTTTTTAACTTAACACATTTTTATACGTAGGACCCACAACCTTTTTCAACTTCTCAAAAAAAGTATTCAAACTCATCTTAACATCCAAACACACTTTAAACTCAGTTTAGATATGCCACACATAACTCATTTCACTACTCAACTCACTACTATTCATAAAGAGCTGAGGTCAGCTTAACGTCCAAACGCAGCCTTGTTTTCCTATATAAACCTACTTCACCAGCCATTTCATTCCATTCCACCTTGGTTTTCTTTCAAGCCAAGGCCATATATTGGAGGATTCTATATGAGAATGAAGATGGCTTTTACTTTTGGTGCACAACGATTCATTCTACTTGCAATTGCAGCCTCTTTCTTGGTAGTTGGTGAGGCTAGAACCATTGTTGTCGGAGGCTCAGAAGGCTGGCGTTTTGGCTTCAACTACACAGATTGGGCTCTCAAAACAAGTCCTTTCTACCTGAACGATAAATTAGGTGAGTAATTTTCGCTATTAATATCACTCAAACTATTGAATTTAGTTTAAGTTCTAACAATCTTGCCATTTTTTTGCACTAGTATTCAAATATGCACCCCCAAGTGACACCTCTGTTGCTCCAAATGTCTACCTACTACCAAACCTATTGAGCTATTTGGCATGTAACTTCAGTAGTGCGAAACTGCTGGCAAACGAAACACAAGGAAGTGGCGAAGGTTTTGAGTATTTGCTGAACCGCTGGAGGCCTGCATACTTTGCTTCTACTGCAGAGGATGGCAGTCACTGCAGGGAGGGGCAGATGAAGTTCTTTGCCATTCCATGGTGGCATCCGAATTAGTTATCGATGACCTTAATGACGCCGATCGATGGCTTGAAAAAGACGCAGGCAGTGCTTGCTGTTTGTTGTTCATCTGGTTTTATTTGTAGGGTACAAAAACATTCAATCATGCAGATCATCTGCATGATTAATGCATATCAATAAATGGGTCTGTTCCCAATTAGTTTGCTTTGGTTTTAAGTTTCGTACACTTTATGGCTTTTAGGGAAACAAGTGTGAGAGGAATATTTGTGTTTCTTCTTGATATATCAGCATGAATTAAATAAAGCAGCCTTTGTTTTTAAATTATCATGCTTTCTTATATCCTTTGTTGCTGAAACTGTGTTGTTCTCCATATAAATGTATAAGGTATGGTATAATTGCACAAAGATCATAAAAGACGAATGGTAGCCCTTTTTATATATATACAGCGTTCTATATTGTGGCCCATCCGCCCATCTCCAAACTTTATTCAGGAGACTAGAAGCCCACTATTGTAGAAATGATGCACGTATCGTTTTTTATAACTTGGTTTTAAATAGAGAGTATTTATTTTAGGGATAATGCTACATTAATTGACAAAAGTTACCGAAAACTTCTACTGATAGTGTAATTTGTTTTTCAAATATTTTTTTAAATTCTAGTTTTAAAAAATTCACAAAGTCATTAAAATAAACTTCCTCAACCATTAATTAAAAAAAAAAAACAATCGATAGAATTTGTCAGTAGCCTTTCTCGTTTGGAATATCATTTCCCTTATTTAAGATATGAGATTTAAATAAAAAAATTCATATTTTTTTATGAATGGTATAATCATATTAGTTTGTTGAAAATGAGTGATTAAATAGTTGTAAGAAGTACTATCATTATTTTTTGTCAATTACTTCCATTGTATATGTTGATGGATTGAGAAGTGATTACTTTGGTGTCCAAAAATTATTTGGAGTATGTATTATATGTTATATAACTCTAATCTTATGAAATTTGTACAATATTTCCAAAGCGAAATGTTTAGTTTAGGAAGAGGATTACAAAAATTTATTTAAAAATGATGGGACTTGACGTAATACATCAAATCTAATATTTTACAAAAAAAAAATGTTTCATAACATAACTACCACATTAAGTGATGTTAATATGTAAGTTTTGTTAGATATTTTTCTTTATAGACGTACGTAGCACTTCTCCTCCCAAAATTTGTGTTAACATTAGTTACTTGATTATTTTAAAACTACACTGGCCTTTTATTCCTTGCAAAATATATAATATTGCATTTTAATTTTTATCATAATTAAACACAATTAGGGTTGCAAACAAACGTAGTTGAGTCGAATTCAAACAAGGATACTCGAATTCGATTAGCATGTTTATTCGTTCGAACTCGGCTCGAACTCAAATAAAACTCGAACATCCTAGCTCGAGCTCGACTCAAAGTAAACAAACGACTCAAGGTCGAGTAGCTCGAACATGGTTTTTTTTTTTTAATTCTAACTATTATCTTTTGATTAAGAAAAAAAAATTAAGTTGTACAAAATACTCTAGCCGTTTACTACTTAACCAAATATTTTTTATAAAACAATTCTTATAATATAACTTTGTATATTATAAATAAAAAAATAATACATAAGATAAATGTAGCATACCAAACTAGTTAATATAAATAGATAATATAATAAATCCAAAGTTCTAGTTGTATGATATATTAGTATACAAATTATCCTTTTATCACCCAGTGTGCGACGTTCTTGACTTCTTAAAATTGGCGTTTGCCCAACTTCATTCTCACACTTAGAGGGTCCTCCTATGTTGTTGCATTCTATGGCGGATGGTTTTGGAGCCTGCTCGAGAGGAATACCCAGATTTGACCACTCTAGAATTCTTTGCAATTTATTCGATTAGGGCTTTGCGGGCAACATTTGCAACTTCCATACGTGTTCTGGATGTCTAGAGTGATTTGAAACTCGTCATTATAATGCTAAACAATGGCAAAGGAAGTTCTTGTTTATTTCTGGTCAAGGTTGGCAGTTCCCTAGTCGTGAAGCCCCGAAGGGCAGATTTCCAGTTAACACCAATTGGTGTAAAGTTTCTGACGAGAAGGTGGTGGCAGTCACTTTGTCGAAACGAGAACAAGCTCGCGTTGATATGGTCCTCACCTAAGTTCAAGAAAATGAGGATGCCATTTGGACTAAGGCCCTCTTAACTCTAGCCAATGTTGATCGTTTTTCATCTATGCCTGATCGCTCCCGCGAGAGTGGTTGTTTGTTTTTTACAAAGGCAGTGGCTTCTCCCAAGAAGAGGCCCGCCCTTATTTTGCCTAAGAAAGCAAGTAAACGTCCTCCGTCTTTACGCACCACCAATCAAGAAGAAGAAGATCCCCTTCACCACGAGAGCCTTAGGACATCCAAGGCGCCCTTGGCCCAAAGTGGTGCCAAGACTGGCACTAAGGCTTTTGTCCGTGTCGACGAATGTCACTCATCGACCCTGCCTTCCGCGATTAGACAGTCACTGACAAATATCTGCACTACCTTCTCTTTAGGCCTCTCTACCTTAACGCCTCTAACAGTTACCTCGCTAGCAATCGATGAGGAACAAAGTCGGGAGTAGGAGCAGCTATTCGCCCCCGACCCCTACAAGGATCAAGGGGAAAGGGAACCCACTCCGAGCTCTCTTCCCACTATTGTCTCTGGGGGTGAGACCCCGTCCACTGATTTGGACGCAAGTGGGGAACGGATTTCCATCCCTTCTACCTTTGACTTATCCTTTTCGGGTGACAAGAGATGATCCACTCTCGAGGAGGGCGTTTCCACCAAGGAAGGTGGAAACGATGGGGGGTCAGTTTTCCCCGATTCTGCCATGGTGGAACTTGTCCACCCCACCAAGGAACCTGGTCATGCCCCTGGGGGTGGGAACTCTTCTGCTTTCGTCATGTCGAGCCCTTATTCTCTGGGGTCGTGGCACGACTCAGTGCCAAGCTCTCGAGGGATGAAGTGCCAGGCCCCTCTCATCCCCCCCAGAAGCAAGTCCGTCAGTGACATGGTTGGTCGGCTAAGCAACTTCCTCTTCGATATGACTTATTCTCTTCTTTCCTTCATGTGTTTTTTTTAAACTGTTGCATATCTACTTGTTGTAAGGTGTGGATGACTTAGCCGTCGTTGGATAGTGAAAGTGTTTAATCTCATCTCATCATTACAACTTTTCCAAATTTTTAAACAAAATATACTAAATAATTCAACTTTTTTAAATCCTAAAATAATAATAATATTAAAAAATAAAATTTTGACAATATTCAATTGAACTTTCAACTTTAATCTAAAACCATCTCATCTCATCTCACTATCCAAACTACACCTTTGTCGCCTAGATCGTCGCTGATCGGGCTGATTTGAAGGAAGAAGTGCGGTCGAGGAGCATGTTTGCCTTTTGGACGAAGAGGGAGTTTGAAAAGTCGAAGTCCGAGAAGGTCGAGTTGGAGATCTTCCTTGAGCAGTCGAATGGTTATGCCGACTCACTAAAGGGTGATCTAGACATTCTTCATGAAAAGGTGTCTAGCCTCCGAAGTGAGCTCATGCAGGCGAAGGAGGTCAATGCCCAGAACAACTTTGAGCTAACTTTGTTGAAGGCAAAACGGGGTTCCACTCAGGTGCATCTATCGAGTCTTAGGTTGGAACTAGGCTCTTCCCAAAGGGGGTTGGTGGGTGCTAAACAGTGCTGCACTGAACTTTTTGGAGCGGTTGTGACTGTCGAAGAGGCTCATCGGCATGTTGGCCTCGAGCTTTCTAAGATGAAGGGGGCCTGGGAGGACCTTTCCCAAAGGCATGCGGCGATGAAGAAGGATTGAGAGAGGATGGTCGAGAATCAACAGACACTGGATGAGTCCTTGTTGCATCTCGACGCAAAGGCCAAATCTTGGGACAAGCAGGTGCTCAAGTTGGAATTAGAGTTGGTCTCCTTGAAGGAGGAACTTGTTCATCTCTCTCCCCAACTCATGGCGGCCAGGGCTATCCGTGACCAAGCTTTTGGCTATGGGTACGGAGCTGGAGTGGCGCAGCTCAGGTCCTTCCTGTTGGCGAATCCCCTAATTGATTTGAGGCAGTTGAACCTTGAGGCGTTTAAGCCTGATTAGACTTCTCACCAATTCGTTGATGCGTTAGGGTGTGACACAATGCCTGATGCCTTCCCACCTGCAAGGTCCACACCCCCAGCTTCTGTTGCTCCCCCTTAGGATCTTTTGAATTTTACCGTTCAAAATTTTATTCATGTATATTTGCACATCAAACTGTGTAGACATCTATTTACTATGTTGTGTGTATATCTATTTACTATGTTTGTAGTTTACTTTGTATTCTCTTTTACTTTTGTTCAAGAGCTTGAGATATGCTTCGCGTTTTTAGTGAGTCGTTAAATTCAACTGTTTTGTCCATCGCGAGTCTTGGGACTTGACTTTTAGAGTTTGAAGGTCAAGAGGTCTTTTGACCTGCGCACCCGTTTTCCTTCACCGTGAGTCTTTGGACTCGACTTTGGTGTTTGACGGTCGCTGGGTCTTTTGGCATGTATGCCCGTTTCATTTCACTGCAAGTCTTTGGACTCGACTTTGGTGGTTAAGGGTGGTGGGGTCTTTTGACCTCTGCGCCATTTTTTCTTCAACGACTTCGGTGGTTTAGGGTCACGGGGTTTTTGTACCTACACGCCCTTTATTTTTTTCAGCGCAAGTCATTGGACTCAATTTTTGTGGTTGAGGGCGCGTGGTGGTTTGACTTGCAGGCCCTTTTTTCTTCACCGTGAGTCTTTAGACTCAACTTTGGTGGTTGAGGGTCGCGAGGTTGGTTGGCCCACACACCCTTTTTCTTCACAACAAATCTTTGTACTCGACTTTGTTAGTTGAGGGTCGCGAGGTCTTTTGACACGCACACCCTTTTTTCTTATATGTGAGTCTTTGGACTCGACTTTGGTGGTTGAGAGCCGTGGGGTCTTTTGACCTACGCACCCTTTTTTCTTGACCTTGAGTCTTTGGACTTGACTTTGATGGTTTAGGTTCGCGGGGTCGTTTGGCCTGCACACCCTTTTTCTTCACTGTGAGACTTTGGATTCGACTTTGGTGGTTGACAGTCATGGGGTCTTTTGACCTATATGCCATTTTTTTTTCACCGCAAGTCTTTGGACTTGATTTTGGTGGTTGAGGGTCGTAGGGTCTTTAGACCTACATGCATTTTTCTCTTCTGGCACAGGAGTGGGGGGAAATGATCACCTTTATTCATTGTTCTTTAATTCCAAAATATACAAAATCAAAGATGAAGTTTCTTTAAGTGCTATGCGTTCTAGAGGTGCTACAATTTCTTTCTCTGTCTATCCTTTAAGAGATACGAGTTAGGTTAGTGGCTGGCGATTATAATGTAGAGCCTCCCCGTGGGGTCTGAGCTTTCTCTTGTCCTATGTAGTTAGTCCTGTTTCCTTCAGCACTAGGTCGCCTACTTTGAGGGTCCTTGGCTTGACTCTTTTATTAAAATAACTCTCTATCCTTCTTTTGTTGATATTTGTAAGGACCTCGGCTTCTTCCCTTTCTTCATCTAGGAGGTCAAGAAGTTCTTCGAGTGCTTTTCCAATCTGGGACAGGCTGAAATGGTCGATGCAGTAATTGGGTAGCCCGACCTTTACTAGGGAGACAGCTTCACTCCCGTATGCTAAGGAAAATGAGGTTTCTCCTATCGCGATCCTTATCGTGGTTCTATAGGCCCACAAGACCTTTGGGAGCTCTTCTTTCCACTTCCTTTTTTTTTTTCGTGAGCTTTTTCTTCAATATCGTCAACAAGGACTTGTTCGTAGCCTCAACCTACCCGTTAGCTTGAGGTTGTCCCGTGGATGAGTATTTAGCCTAGATCCTCAATTCTACGCACCACTCCTGATAGGTTTCTGAGTCGAATTGCTCCCCCATTGTTTGAAATGATGCTCTGGGGAATCCCAAATTGGCAGATGACATTGTTCCATAAGAATTTAGTGATGCTTTTTTCCATGATGGTAGTTAGGGCTCTGCCTCCACCCATTTTGTGAAATAATCTACGGTGATGACTATAAACTTCACTCCTCCTTTCTCTAGCAAAATGAGCCCCACCAAGTTGACTCCCCATTGTGCGAAGGGCCATGGGGTAGTGATGAAGGTTAAATCTTCCACACATGGTGTTGGGGCGAACACCTGGCACTTGACGAACCTTTTCACGAACTCCTTGGCGTCTTATAGAGCATTAGGACAGTAGTATTCAGCCCACATAATTTCCCTAACCAAGGTCTTTCCTCCAGAATGATTCTCTTATACCCATTCCTGTACTTCTGCTAGGACATAGTGGGCTTCTTGGGATGAGACGCATCTCAGTAGGGGTGGCAAAGCCTCGCTTATAGTGAATGTTGTTGACCTTGGTGAACCGTGCTGCTATTTTCTTGACTTTCCTCACCTCCTCCTTCCCAACCAGGAGTTCGCTTGTATCTAGGTATCTTGTTATCTCCCTAGCCCACTCAGGTTCCTTGGGCTCAAATTCGTAAAATTCCATCCCGACCACTGGGACCTCGATGACTCTCTTCTCCACCTTCCACGGGAGGGTGGATTCATCCATCCCAGAAGTTGCTCTTGCCAATTTATTTTTCTATAGAGTTGTTTTCCCTGGATTTTGCGCAATACTAAAGTAAGAGAACCGGTTGACCCTCCCAAACTCAGTTCAAATACTTTTTCAGCCTTTTTCCCTTGGCAGCGTATGTTCCCGACACCTGGTTAACAACCACTTGGGAGTTTGCCTTCAGCTCAACCTCAGTCGCCCTTAGTGTTTCTGCGACAGAGAGTACTGCTATAAGTGCTTCATATTCAACTTCATTGTTGGTGGTCTTGAACATGACTTTTGCCATGTAGTGATATTCTCACCCCGCATCGTTGACTACATGGATGCCTATCCACCCGTTGGCACGACAAGAAGAGCTGTTGACAAGAATTTGGCAAGGTTTTCCAACCAGGGTGGTTGCCACTTCTTGAGGGATGGCAGTGAACTTAGTGATGAAATATGCCAAAACTTACCCTTTTAGTGCTCCTCTTGGTAAATAGTCGATGCCGAACTCACTTAGTGTAAGACCTAGCCCACTGTCAGGCCCAAGCCCGTGAAACAACTCCAGTTTTAACGTCGCACAGTGTTCACGTCTACTTTCCATTTTCATGCATGTCGTTCATCCCTCTTCCCTCTAGGTTTTTACCCTTTACTTCTTATAGTTTATATATATATATATATATATATGTTATGGATCCTTGACCTAGTTCAATGCCACTAATGTCGTTTCATGCTCTCAGCCACTCAACTTGTTTGAGTCTTCGCCTCTCACTGTGAATCGCAGCCAGACCATCGCACGCACCAGCCATCACTCCCCCGTAAACACCAAGCCGTGGAGCTCAGTTAGCAACCAGTGATCTGCCACCACCAAGCCGTTTCATGTACTGCTGTCCCACCAAACGAAGCCCACGCCGGTACCTCAGTCACACGAAGTCCACCACTTAAGCCGTGCGCCACCACCCTCTCTGTGTAAACACTACCTCGATTGCATCACAAAAAAATAGAGCACCAGCCCAGCCATCGAGTCGCTGCTTTCTCCCGGACCTAGTCCACGCGGAACCTCAGCCTCAAAGCCGCCTCCCAACGCCTCCGTAGCCTCCATTAGAAGCCCTGAAATACTCTGTTTTAGTTGTCTAAAATAGAGCAGCATCCAAGCCACTGCAGTCACACTCCATCGAGAGCTCCACCACGCGTGCCCCCACAGAAACTGCCGGCGAGGACCTTCCATCACCCCAGTCCACCGCACACCGCCTCAGTCCCCCGGTAAGCTCACCATTTCTAGTTGGTTGGTTCTTCCCACTCGGTCTCTACCTCATTTTTTCTCTCACCGTGCGTCTCGCTCTCATTCTCGTCGGCCAGCGCAGGTAACCCCACCGCCGTACACCTCCGTTGCACTCCAGTCGCACCACCGTAGCTCCTCCATCTAGCCCACCGCGCTTTGCCCCTCCACGCATACACACGGTTTGGTCGTAGCTCCTACGTTCCTCTGTTTATTTCCTTGTCATTTTGTTAACTTTAAATTGTTGTATATATATATATATATATATATATATATATGTTTATATAGATATTCAAAAGCCCTTGTATAGTCGGCAAAAAAAAAAAAAAATTCATTATTATCTACGAGTTACAAGTTTCATCACTGTGTTTTAAACCTTTTATGTGTATTTGTAAATTCTAAGTTTCCATGTTTACAGAAATGATTTTTAATAAGTTAAAATTTATTGTTAGTAAAGCTTCTTTTAAAGGTAAACGATAATGTGGTAATTTATTATGATCCAGTTTATTAAATAATTGTTGTTATATAATTTAAAATATTTTGGTGTGATTATTCTATTTAGTATTAAATTTTTTATTCTGATTCTTCAATAGTAAATAAGTTAGAATTTAATATTTTAGTCAAAGGTCAAGTTGGACACTTAAGGGTTTGAGAAATGATGATATTTTAGAGATTGGAAATTTAAGTTTCTGAGGAATTAAAATAGGTTATTTCAATATTTTAGGCTTAAATATCGAAGTACGTGATCGACTGAAAATTCACGAAAATTACATGATTATTTTATAGGTGACGATTAACTTTTGTTCGGCACTTTCGAAGAAATTTTCGAAAAGCTAAGAAGCCCAGGTAAGCGGGGTTCCTATGCTAGATTTGCATAAAAAGATATGAACTGAGATTGGTTTGTAAAAATATGCATGTGGTTTAAAATGAAAAAGTGAAAAACAACCTCAATATATGTTTTGCATTCACTCATGAGATACGTATGAAAGAGAAAAGAAATGTTTTGACATGAAATGTGTAGACATGAGCAATATTTGACATGTTTCTAAAATGTGCAAAAGAGCGAATACGATATATGTGAAATTTTGTACATGTGATAACTTTGACATACTTATATGTTTTGAATATGGTTCTGAGATGATGATACTGATTCACGTGATATGGTTGGTACCAACATGATATGATATGATATGAGTGCACCAACTTTGGAAATAAAGTGGTCTTTTTACGTGTTCTTTCCTGTGTGCACACTCAGGACTCCGAGATTGAAAAATGGGAAGTTCACCACATGATACTGCCTGGTTTGGCCACCGGGGACAGCACAACCCTACCATGGGGGTTAAACATGGTATATTATATGATATGATATGATAAGATTGAGATGTTCAGTTATGTTATGCTAAAGTGGTTTTCTTTTTAAGATGAAAACAGTTTATGAGTATGAAAGGATTTAATCGTTGCTCTGATTTTTTGATAACACGCTTTGAGATGTGTATATGAAAATGAAATGTTTTATTTCTGCATACCAAACTTTCTAAAAATGGCTCATGTTTACATATTAGTATATGTTCTCTGCTTCCTGAGTTGTGGATAACTCACCTCCTTATCTTCTTATATTTTCAGATGACATTGATTGCCCATCTAGGAGTCACAATTAGAAATTGGAGCTTATCTAGATATGGATAGAAAGTTGAGTTCCATTATTAGTAAAAGGGTACAACTTGAGTAATTGAAGTACTTGGAGTTGTTTGGACCTATTGAGATTTTAAAGATGTCTCGTTCTGTTTTCGCTGAGATTATTGGAAAAATTGTGGACTCTTTTGGATTATATTATTTTTGTAATGATGAATTATGGAGCTTGTCTTGTGATTATTTGGATAATATAAGATTGTGTGTTATTTATGAAATCCTTGGGGTTTTAGGTACTTGGAGAGACAGGTTGGTAAGTGACATGTGGTAATTCTCCGACTCATCTGGGCACGGAGCGTTACATTGAGCTTGATCGACCAGCTGACTAGTCTTTTGGATTTTTTGGACTTCTATAGTATCTTTCTCAAGGGGATCTCTATCAGGAATTTAATAGGATGGGCCTGGAAGTACAATTGTAATCTTCTGGTGGCTATCACTAAAGCAAACTCCAGCATCTCCATTCGTGGGTACTTGGCCGCTGTAGTGCATGACTCGTGTAATAGACTCGCATTTGGGCCTCTCCTTCTTCCCTGACCAGGATTGCATATATTGTGTGGGGCAACACTGCCAAGTACATGTAGAGTGTATCTCCCTGCTCGGGCTACTTCAATAATGGCGAGCAAGACAGACATTGCTTCAACTCTTGAAAAGGCTGGTCACATTCATTATTCCAGGGGTGCACTTTGTGTAACACTCTGAAGAAAGGTAGCATTTGTTCGTGGACCTGGGCACGAACCTGTTTAAAGTCGTCACTCGACCTGCGAGTTCCATTGTGGCTTCATGTTTACAATTACATCAAATTTTTTAGTGTTGGCTTCGCTTCCCGTCTTGAACACGCTAAAACCTAGAAATTTTCCAGAGTCCACTCTAAAGGATCATTTAACGGGGTTCAGTTTCATTCTGTAATGGCAGAGTATCACAAAAAATTCTCTTAGGTCTGCTAGTTGCTGGGCAGGTTTGTTACTTTTTACCAACAAGTCATCGACATATACCTCCATGGTCCGTCCAATCAATTTTCTAAACATCCGATTCACAAGCCTTTGATAGGTTGTCCTAACATTCTTCAAGCCACAATACATAACTTAATAGTTGTAGAACCCCTTATCTGCGATGAAAGAAGTCTTCTCTTCATTTTTCGGGTTCCTTTGACCTAATTCTACTCTGGGTAGACATCCATAAAACTCAACATTCGGTGTCCTGTCGTGGCGTCAATGATAACATCGATTTATGGCAATGGGAAACTATCATTTGGACATGCTTTGTTTAGGTCGGTAAAGTCGACGCACATTCTCCACTTCTCATTTGCCTTCTTAACCAGACGACGTTAGACAACCATTCGGGGTAGTGGGCTTCAATGATAAATCCTATGGCAAGGAGACAGTCCACCTCCTCGGCTATATGGCTACACCCTTCTCTATGCTAAACGATATTCTTTTCTAGCGGACCTTCTTGTAGCCAGGGTCGACACACAGTTTTTACTCAATGACTTTGTTCTCAATCTCGGGCATGTCCTCGTGGCTCCATGCGAATATGTCTCTGTATTTGATCATCAGTTGCTTCAAGGCTTCCTTTATATCTAGTGGGAGTCGCGTGCCTACCCGTGTTGGCCAGGGCTTGCTTGCCTCACACTTCCCCTGCTCTTGCTTCCGCTGGAAATTTCATTTTGAGAAGGTGGGTAAATGTGACCGTCTTGGGGGTATATTGGGTTGGGCGCCCTAATATAACATTATAAGATGATAGGACTTTGAACACTAAAAAGTCGGTCATTGTGGTAACTATGCATGCTCTTCTTCCAGCCATGATAGGAAGGTTATGGCACCCAATGGTTGGATGCAATCACTTGAGAATCCTTTTAGTGGGGTGGACGAAGGTCGTAACCTACTAGCGTCAATGCCCATCCTTGCAAAAGCCTCCTATAATAAGATATCTATTGAACTTCTCTATCTGCGGGATTTTGAATTTTGGTCAGAGTGGTATAGCCATTACCACAGCACTGTAGGGTAGGTCTGTACGATTCAGCAGCAATTTGACTGAGGATGATCCTCTCATCTTTTGGGCCATCTCCTCGTACTTATCAACGAGACTGCGTAGCTTGTCGTGCCGCCTCTTCGGCATTTGTCCCTCTAGCGCTTTGTGGTTTTCCTTCTAGCTGCTTATTATGACTTGGTAATGTGGCTTCGCCAAGTTCGGCATTGCGATGCCTCAGGTCTTCATCCTGCCACTGGAGATCCTCCATTACTATCGTGACCTGCTTTAGTTTCTCCTTGGTTTCTACAAGTCGTGCATCTAAATCTGTTGGGACCGTGTCTTGATCATGATTTTCTTGAGAATGCGTGGTAGTCGGCATGTGGAAACCACACTGGAATCTGATGGAAAGTGAACTGACTTACATATTCAACAAAGATCCCGTAGACGACGCTATTGTTTCGAACGTGTTCCACATCCCGCACACCAATGCACTCTACTTGTAACAAAGAAAGACGATGGCCTAGTGTGCTCGATGCATCTCCGCCTAAGTCAACGATACGTAGAGTGAGTTATCACCAAAGTTTTGAATGCAAAGTTACTTGAGTCATTACCTTCTTACCATATATATACATATATATGTGATACGTGGTAAATCATTGATAAGTACCAATTATAGGCTTGATCCTCTCGTTGTTGCTCTTATCGGTTTATACACTTTACATGATGGTCATCCCGAGAATGGAGGGCTTATCCCATCTCACTAGCTTGATCATCTTATCTGTCATATTTGGTGGTTTCAAAATGGATTCCTATTGGTCTCTAAGACCCAGATGACTAATCCATTCTGGCCTTGGGCTTGCATTTGTTGGGCCTCCTGATTGTGTCTATTTCTTGTTGAGGATTATAAAGGTCCCTCCACAATTATAACCATTCTTGTCAATTAAGTTTTATAAATAACCCTCGCATTTAGGGGGGAAAAAAAGTGGGCTTCTGCCTCTTAATAGGGTTATACAAAAGCTTTTTATGAACATTAGAAAATTAGATTTTGACAATCATAATTTTCATATTATACATTAAAGTGATAGCAACGAAAAGCGAATTTATCATTACGAGGAGAGTATGTGAAATAATTATTATGTGGAGATAATAAGAAGTTGGACCATTTCATGTCTCCGTATTAACACCAGAAATTAAAAGAGATATACAGGAGAAACTCGAACTCAAACTACATACTTGCTTTAGCTGCTTCAAGGGGCACATTCCCCTGAACCCCCTCCCTACTTGCAACCATTGTCTCCCTAGTTACGGTAGTCCTACCTCCAAAGATCACTTCACTTGCTACTTAAGATGAAAATAAAGGGCTTGATTGTGAGACAAAAGATTCCAGGAAAAAAAACCATTAAACAAGAAAAGTTCAATAAAAGTTGAGTTTTGAGAAGAAGAGAAAAATATGATAAACCAATTAGAGAGATGACCAAATACATAAGACTATAGGAGATTTATTTGATATTTTTTATGTTCTCTTACTGAATTCTCAATTTTCTATAAATGTGACTTTATTTTCTATAAATAGCTACTACATGTATTCAAAATAGTAATAAACTCAAATGGGAAAACATGTAAAAGAACACAAAGGCCTTTGACATGTGCATTTTTTCATCAATGGTGTTCTTTTTATGTTATTTAACACCCGCGTGCATTAGTGGCCGGTTGCAATAATGGAAATTAGAGATGAATAAATCATTCATGCAGAAACTTTATGAAAATAAGGTTGAAGTTGTACGTACGCACTGAATGAAAATTTTGGAATATAAGTGAGAAAGAGTTGATTTTGCTTCTACGTTATTTACATCATTGCTTATACATCAAACGTGAAAAAACAAAAGATAAATAATAAAAATAATTAGTCAACGACCTATGTAACGCCCCGTCTCCGAGGGTCCGGAGAGTTAACTCATATTACCAGATAATCAACTCCAACGTTGCAAATACTCTTCCAAAAGATTCAAATCAAACGTAAACACTTCAAATTTAATTAACCACACCTACTCGTATTTAAAATCCTCAATACAATAACTCCCAAAAAAATTACCAACTTCTCTACATGTCACTTATACTCACATTTCAACAATATAATTATCAAATATTACCAATACTTATCGAAAGCTTCTATTCTTAATCCACTATTCTTAAGTCATCTCACCCAATTTGTCATAGTCCTGATCCTCAGTTGAAATATCCAACAATCATATGAAAATATTGGAGATAAAAGGGGGGTGAGTTATCAACAACTCAGTAAGCAGAGAACATATACTAGTATGCAAACATGTGCATTTACAGATTTCAGAATGCAGAACAAACACTTTATTTTCATAATGCAGAATCAGAACATGTTATAAAAATATCAGAGCGAAAGTTCAAAAATATTTTTATTCAAATTCTTTTGGCATAGCATAACTGACCACCATCATACCAGAGCATCATATCGCATCAGAGACCATGTTTAACCCTCGTGGTAGGGTTGTGCAAACCCCGGTAGCTAACCGAGCAGAAACAGAATGTGAATCTTCCCCTTATTTATTCTCGAAACCCTGAGTGTGCATACAGGAAAGACCACTAAAAAATCACTTTGTTTCCAAAGTGGGTGCACCAGAAACAGAAGAGTTGGTACCAACCCAAACAGAAGCCACTATTAGCACCCGTGGTAGGCCAAATAGGTCACCATCCACAAACCACATCCCGATTCAGAATGTCATGCTAAAAGTTTTCAGAAATCACATCATATCAGAATACGGAACACCTTCAGAACAAAACAGAGATTTCAGAAATCATGTCATATCAGAGTACAGAACATCTTCAGAACAGAACAGAGTTTTCAGAAACCACATCATATCAGAGTAAAGAACATCTTCAGAACATAACAGAGTTTTCAGAAATCACAAAACATAATTTTATGCACAAACTTTCATATTCGCTCTCTTTTTCACAGTTTAGAAGCAAAATGTAAAATAGCTCGTCTACACCAGTCATGCCAAAAATTACTTTATTCTTAAACAGAATCTCATGAGTAATGCAGAACAAATAATTGAGGTAGTTCAAATATATTTTCATAGCAAAACATGTTTATTTTCAAAAATCAACCTCAGTCCATTTTATTTTTATGCAAATCTAGTATAGGAACCCCGCTTACCTGGACAACTTAGCTTTTCAGAATTTTCCTCAAAAATGTCGAGTCAACTATAAATCGTCACCTATAAAAATAATCACATAATTTCTGTAAGTTTCCAATCAATCACGGATTTCGATATTTAAGCCTAAGCTTCTTAAATAACCTATTTTAATTCCTAAAAAACATAAAACCTTCATAATCTCAAAATATATATCATCACTTCCTAAAATCACCAATATCCACCATAATCCACGTCAAACACAAAACATCAATATTTAAATCCGAAACAGCCAACAAATCTCGTCGCATAAACCAATCACACAAACAACTCTATCATCCAATCCAACCGAACCCCTTACTCCTCGGACTCAGTCCAGCACAACCAACCAATTCACAGTAAATATGAGTTAGCGTGAAATACATTTAAATCTCAAAATTTCTTTGAAAAAATACTTACAATGCCATAATATAATTTTTGAAAGATCACGGAGCAGCAAGAAGCGACAACGCAGCAACAAAACAGTGCCAAATGCACTGTGGCCGTGGGTCTCAAAGACCCACTTTTGAACGGGTGCAAACGAAGACCCGAGATTGATAGGGTAGGGCCTAGGGATGTCGGTGGAACTAGTGGTGGTGGTGGTTGGCCGTGGGTGGCGGCACAAAGGGTGGTTGAAGTGCAAAGATACCCAAAACGGAAATGGAGTTAGATGTGCTTCATCAGTGACGGATCGGAGCTGGGGTTGGGTCCATTGGGTTGCTAGGAGGTGGAAGATGAAGTGGTGAAGAAATGGTGGTCGGAGGTGGCACGACGGCGGCGCAGCGGCGCAAAGAGTGCAGCGACATGGAGAAGCTCGTGGTGGCTAACGGCGGCCCGAGGAGGGCTGGAAATGCAGGGGTGGGGTCGCCGACCGGTGGGGAAGTTGATGGGAGGGGCGGTGTCGGTCACCGCCGGCTCACGGCGGCGGGCTGGGGAAGAGGGGCGACGCACGGGAAGAGAGAGGGAGAGACAGGTCGCGCGCGGGAGAAGGAGAAGAAAGAAAAAGAAAAAGAAGAGAAAAGAAAAAGGAAGAAAGAGAAAGAGGAAAGAGAAAATGTAGGGAAAGAAATGAGGTTCAATTCTTACATCTTGGGTCACAAAAATAATCCAACAGAAACGATTTTAAAACAGCAAGTGAAATAAAATAATTCAAATGTAGTTATTAAAATGAAAATAAATAATTAAATCCAGCAAGAAATTAATTTAATATGAAAAAAAATTAAATGCATAACAATAATTAATATTAAGGAATCATGTCAAATTTAATTTTCTCAAATTAAAAATTATAAAAATAAACCCATTAAAATCTGAAAATTTAAAACAAGATAATCAAATTTTAAATTAACAACAAATAATCCTTCAATTAAAAATATACTAAAAATACGGAGTGTTACAACCTATACGAGTAACTTGGTTGAATATTCTAATTCAGTGCTCCACGGCCATGGGACGTCATAGGTCCAAACTCCGCGAACCCAAGGCCTGAAGTTTGAGTTTTTCCTGCATTTGCTCTTCTTGTAATTCCCTGGAGATATGCATGCAGTTAATTGATTCTCCACTTTGTTTTCCAAATAGAGTGCAAATCAGTTCCTAGCTTTTATGTTGAATGGGTACGTAAGCGCGTCTTCGATCAAGTTCAATCAAGTTATTTTCTTAAAAATGCGAAATGCATCCGATCATTTCTCCAAAAACATATATACCATATTATACCCAAGTTTCTCGAGAAAGTGGGTTTGGAAATGTTAGAAAAAGAAGGAATTGCAGCTCAACAATAGAAAAAGTAGTGTAGATACAAGAGATGCCCTTGGTTGACCGTTGAGACCGTTGTGTTAAAAGGTTACATCTAGATCGACCCCGCCGACAAAAATGAGTTGTTTTAATTTGATAACTTACTGCCTCACTAATCATAACCATGAGCATCATTTTCTATTCCTAATGGAAACTTACCAAAATTACGAATACTGGAACTGATCATGTGATTGTCAACCCCTTTGAATTGAATTATAAGCCCTACACGTTTTGGTTTGAAACATTTTGGCTTCGTTTTCCTATATAAACCCACTTTACCAGCCATTTCATTCCATTCCACCTTGGTTTTCTTTCAAGCTAAGGCCATATATTGGTGGATTCTATATGAGAATGAAGATGGCGTTTACTTTTGGTGCACAAGGATTCATTCTACTTGCAATTGCAGCCTCTTTCTTGCTAGTTGGTGAGGCTCGAACCATTGTTGTCGGAGGTTCAGAAGGCTGGCGACGTGGCGTTTTGGCTTCAACTACACAGATTGGGCTCTCAAAACAAGTCCTTTCTACCTGAACGATAAATTAGGTGAGTAATATTGGCCATTACTTTGATATATGTGGCATTAAATTGGCATTTAATATCACTCAAACTATTTAATTTAGTTTAAGTTCTAACAATCTTTCCATTTTTTTTGCACTAGTATTCAAATATGCACCCCCAAGTGACACCTATGTTGCTCCAAATGTCTACCTATTACCAAACCTATTGAGCTATTTGGCATGTAACTTCAGTAGTGCGAAGCTGCTGGCAAACGAAACACAAGGAAGTGGCGAAGGTTTTGAGTTTGTGCTGAACCGCTGGAGGCCTGCATACTTTGCTTCTACAGCAGAGGATGGCAGTCACTGCCGTGAGGGACAGATGAAGTTCTTTGCTATCCCATTGCCACATCCGAGTTAATTATCTATGACCAGCTTAACGACGCCGATCGAGGGCTTGAAAAAGACGCAGGCAGTGCTTGCTGTGTGTTGTTCATCTGGTTTTATTTGTAGGGTACAAAAACATTCAATCATGGAGATCATCTGCATGATTAATGCATATCAATAAAAGGGTTTGTTCCCAATTACTTTGTTTTGGTTTTAAGTTACGTACACTTAATGCCTTTCAGGGAAACAAGTGTGTGAGGAATACTTGTGTTTTGTGTTTCTTCTTGATATATCAGCATGAATGAAATAAAACAGCCTTTGTTTTTATATTATGATGCTTTCTTATTTCCTTCGTTACTTTCGTGTCCAAAAATTATTTGGAGTATGTATTATATTATATAACTCTCAATCTTATGAAATTGGAACAATATTTTCAAAGCGAAATGGTTAGTTTAGGAAGAAGATTACAAAAAGTTAGTTAAAAATTATGGGACTTAATATTTTACAATAAAAAGAGTTTCATGACCTAACTACCACATGTTAAATGTAAGTTTTGTTTCGTATTTTTCTTTATAGACATAGCACTCCTCTTCTAAAAATTCCTGTAAACATTAGTTACCTGATTATTTTAAAACTAAATTATCCTTTTATTTCTTGCAAAATATATAATATTTCATTTTATTTTTTTATCATAATTAAACACAATTAGGGTTGCAAATAAATTGAGTTGAGTCGAAGTCAAACAAGGATACTCGAACTCGATTAGCATGTTTACTCGTTCAACGGATCGAACTTGAATAAAACACAGATATCCTTGTTCGAACTCAGCTTGTTAACCATTAAATTATTTAAATTCGGCTCGAGCTCGATTAAAAATAAACAAACGACTTGAGGTTGAGTAGCTCGAACTCCCTTTCTTTTTATTTTTTAATTCTGAATCTTATCTTTCCATTATTAAAAAAAACATTTTGAGTTTTACAAAATACTCTAACCCATTAACTATTTAACCTATTATTTTTTATTAAAACATTCTTATAGTATAACTTCGTATAAAATAAATTAAGATTTTGTTATACATCAGCCACCATTCACCCCCACACTTGATAACTCTTTTTTTTTACATAGGGTGTGGGATAGTGAATAGTGGCTGATGAGAAGAATTACCCAATAAATTAACTTATAGTTATAAATTTAAAAAATATAAATGTAATAAACTAAACTAGTTAATATATATATATATATATATATATATGTATGTATAGATAATTTAATAAATCAAGAGTTCAAGTTGTATGATATATTATTATACAAATTATCCCATACACACTTTGGGAATATAATAAATATATTAAATAAAGTAAACTATAAATTAATTAATGAAATAATTAAGAATATAAAATATAAATAACATGTAATAAATATAGCACATACATATATAACAAGCTACGAGCTTCAAAACGAGTTCAAACGAGTCAAGTCAAGTTCATGCGAACTTTGTTCACGAATCTAAATCGAGTCGAACCGAGCTTATACAAGTTTTGCCCGTTTGGTATTCGAACCTATATTAGTTTTTGTGAACAAGAAAAGTTCAATAAAGGTTGAGTTTTGAGAAGAAGAGAAAAATATGAAAAACCAATTTGAGAGACGACCAAATACGTAAGACTATAAGAGATTTATTTGATATTTTTTATGTTCTCTTACTGAATTCTCAATTTTCTATAAATGTGACTTTATTTTCTATAAATAGCTACTACATGCATTCAAAATAGTAATAAACTCAAATGGGAAAACATGTAAAAGAACACAAAGGCCTTTGACATGTGCATTCTTTCATCAATGCTGTTCTTCTTTTTATGTTATTTAACACCCGCGTGCATTAGTGGCCGGTTGCAATAATGGAAATTAGAGATGAATAAATCATTAATCATGCAGAAACTTTATGAAAATAAGGTTGAAGTTGTACGTACGTACTGAATGAAAATTTTGGAATACAAGTGAGAAAGAGTTGATTTTGCTTCTACATTATTTACATCATTGCTTATACATCAAACGTGAAAAAACAAAAGATAAATAATAAAAATAATTAGTCAACGACCTACACGAGTAACTTGGTTGAATATTCTAATTCAGTGCTCCACAGCCATGGGACGTCATAGGTCCAAACTCCTCGAACCCAAGGCCTGAAGTTTGAGTTTTTCCTGCATTTGCTCTTCTTGTGCCCTGGAGATATGCATGCAGTTAATTGAATCTCCACTATGTTTTCCAAATAGAGTGCAAATCAGTCGTTCCTAGCTTTTATGCTGAATGGGGACGTAAGTGCGTCTTCGATCAAGTTCGATCAAGTTATTTTTTAAAAATGCGAAATGCAACCGATCATTTCTCCAAAAACATATATACCATATTATACCCAAGTTTCCCGAGAAAGTGGGTTTGGAAATGTTAGGAAAAGAAGGAATTGCAGCTCAACAATAGAAAAAGTAGTGTAGATACAAGAGATGCCCTTGGTTGACCGTTGAGACCGTTGTGTTAAAAGGTTACATCTAGATCGACCCCGCCGACAAAAACGAGTTGTTTTAATTGGATAACTTACTGCCTCACTAATCATAACCATGAGCATCATTTTCTATTCCTAATGGAAACTTACCAAAATTACGAATACTGGAACTGATCATGTGATTGTCAACCCCTTTGAATTGAATTATAAGCCCTACACGTTTTGGTTTGAAACATTTTGGCTTAGTTTTCCTATATAAACCCACTTTACCAGCCATTTCATTCCATTCCACCTTGGTTTTCTTTCATGCTAAGGCCATATATTGGTGGATTCTATATGAGAATGAAGATGGCGTTTACTTTTGGTGCACAAGGATTCATTCTACTTGCAATTGCAGCCTCTTTCTTGCTAGTTGGTGAGGCTAGAACCATTGTTGTCGGAGGCTCAGAAGGCTGGCGTTTTGGCTTCAACTACACAGATTGGGCTCTCAAAACAAGTCCTTTCTACCTGAACGATAAATTAGGTGGGTAATATTGGCCATTACTTTAATATATATGGCATTAAATTGGCAATTAATATCACTCAAACTATTGAATTTAGTTTAAGTTCTAATAATCTTTCCATTTGTTTTGCACTAGTATTCAAATATGCACCCCCAAGTGACACCTCTGTTGCTCCAAATGTCTACCTATTACCAAACCTATTGAGCTATTTGGCATGTAACTTCAGTAGTGCGAAGCTGCTGGCAAACGAAACACAAGGAAGTGGCGAAGGTTTTGAGTTTGTGCTGAACCGCTGGAGGCCTGCATACTTTGCTTCTACAGCAGAGGATGGCAGTCACTGCCGTGAGGGACAGATGAAGTTCTTTGCTATCCCATTGCCACATCCGAGTTAATTATCGATGACCAGCTTAACGACGCCGATCGAGGGCTTGAAAACGACGCAGGCAGTGCTTGCTGTGTGTTGTTCATCAGGTTTTATTTTCTATGGTACAAAAACATTCAATCATGCAGATCATCTGCATGATTAATGCATATCAATAAAAGGGTTTGTTCCCAATTACTTATGCTTTGTGTTTCTTCTTGATATATCACCATGAATGAAATAAAACAGCCTTTGTTTTTATATTATGATGCTTTCTTATATCCTTCGTTTGCTGAAACTATGTGTTGTTCTCCATAGAAATGTAAAGGTATGGTATAATTGCACAAAGATCATAAAAGACGAATGGAAGCCCTTTTTATATATATAGCTGTTCTATATTGTGGCCCATCTCCAAACTTTATTCACGAGACTAGAAGCCCACTATTGTTGAAATAATGTACGTACAGTTTTTTATAACTTGGTTTTAAATAGAGGGTATTTATTTTAAGGATAATGCTACATTTATTGACAAAAATCACCAAAACTTTCTTTTGATAGTGTAATTTTTTTTTCAAACATTCTTTAAAATACTTCAACATTTAAAAAATAAATCACATGCTCATCAAAAAAGTATTTCTTTAACTATTAAATAAATAAAAAAAATCGATAGACTTTGCTGGTAACCTTTCTCGGTTGGAATATCATTTCCCTTATTTAAAATATGAATTAGAATAAAAAAATTTATATTTTTTATGAATGCCATATATAATCATGCATGTTAGTTTGTTGAAAATGAGTGATTAAATAGTTGTAAGAAGTACTATCATTATTTTTGTCAATTACTTCCAATATATATGTTGATGGATTGACGTGATTACTTTCGTGTCCAAAAATTATTTGGAGTATGTATTATATTATATAACTCTCAATCTTATGAAATTTGAACAATATTTTCAAAGTGAAATGGTTAGTTTAGGAAGAAGATTACAGAAAGTTAGTTAAAAATTATGGGACTTGATGTAGTACATCAAATATAATATTTTACAATAAAAAGAGTTTCATAACTTAACTACCACGGCCTCGTTTCACATTAGAAGTGGCTGAAAAATATAGGAATAAATCATTTTTAAAATTACTATTTTGTAGCTCTTATAAAAGATGCATGCATGTATAATAATGTTGAGATAAAATAATTACTTTACATTAGATGAGAAGATGATGAAAACTAAGATGATGAATTTTTTTTTTCTGAAAACCCATAAACCGTTCTCCCCAAAATCCTGATTCCTCTCTCTTCGCTAAGACTCGTCTTCCTCTCTCACAAACCTCCTACAAGAGCCCTCTGCTGGTTCGATCGCTGCTGGTAGTCTCCTCCTTTCCTAATGAATGTTCTCTCGCCCTTACTGATCTCCTCCCTACTAGGCCAATTCAAGATCAGCAAGAGTATCCAAGCCGACTCCCCAACTAATTTAAGATCACTCCGCCATAAAATTCTTCTCCTTCCCCTCTCTCTTCCTTTTCTCTCATTTCCTCAGGTAATAACAAGACTGCTATCAATCCACCTAACGCCACCAAGATGGAAGATTTAAAAACCCCTCCTCCTCTCAGCTTCGGATCATCTCCCTTTCAAGTCGCCTCCCCTGTGCACAGCAACCCAACACCGCCGTAAATGGCAACCCCACGACTGCTCCTCCCATGTCTCACGGCTGGCCTCCTAAAATCAAGGTACCCCCCGTGACGCAGCCCCTCCTCTTGGTCAGTCCCACGGAAACCCATGCCATCAGCCACCACGATGCAATACCACCACAAGGCCACAGCTTCTATGGTTGTCCGGCCACCCATTGGACACCTCCTCAAGCGGCAGCAAGCAAAAACTACAGCCCCGAGCAACACTGTAGCCACGTCTAGATTGTTTATGGTATAACAGCTATTCCTTTATCTAGAGCTCTAGGTTGTTTATGTGATTGCTTGTTTGTGTTAAATTATGGACAAATCTGTTTTATAAATTGATTGTGTTGATGTGGCAGACTGAGGAAAGCTGGTGTGGCTTGTGATGATATTGGGTTGTGAAATTATTAGATTATGCATATGGGAGTGTGAAGTGGAATCCTATGAATTGATGCTAAATATTGGAGTAATGTAATGGTTGGATTGTTTGTAGTTGATGGATTTAATATTTAATCTTTAACTTCACTCATATTGGATTTGTGAGGACGGAAATGATTTCTAAATGTGTGATTATGTTTGTGTTGGATTATGTTTATTGATGAATTGTCTTGAAGTGTTGGGATTGAATAATGGAGTTGTAGTGAGTTTGTTGCTAGTATGCTTGGTTGGTTGGGATTAATTCCACTCATATAAAATGTTGTTGGTATGCTTGGTTGGGTTGTGTTATGCTTTTAGATGCAAGGAAATAAATGGAACTTGATTTGGTATATCTAAACTTTTGGTTGAGGCTACAAATATTATTGTGGGTGCTTCCAATCCAATGTGTTTTACTAAATCTAGCAGTGTTAAAGAAAGAGTTACATGGCAGCAACTCTATTTTAGCTTATATTTTAGTTGCTTCAAATCCATTTGGAACTATACATTTAATTATTAAGGTTATGAAACCAGAAATATAGTTTTTAATTATTTTGTTTATAGAGATTTTAGCAATTGAGAATCAGGTTATGAGGATCTTGGAGCCGACACTAAACTTCATGCATACACACATAAACTTAGCTATCAATAAATCATAATTAAATACGCACCCAAAAGAAAGTAGCATTAAATAAGCACATAACCTGAAAAACTACTTTTGGGATAATGGGATTAGCCGTTAATGGCATATTAAAGACCAGCAGGTCATATCAATTACCGATGACCCCACCTTGTATTTTCAGGAAACACAATAGAAAAAGATTTCACCAAGTATGAAATAAGTTTTACGGTAGAATTTCTAAGAAGTGAAATCATGAGAGGCATCACAAACCATAACTAAAGAAGATGAAGCTAATTAAAAAGTACATCATGGTATATCAAAATATAGTTTAGGAAAAAAATTAGAAAACCATTACAAGATTAAGATTTAAAAAAATTAAAAAATTTAACTTACATGCTCCTTCACCACTTGACTGTGTTTCATGCACTTGACTACCAATTATTGTTGAGTCTATTGGCAAGGATCCCCCTATAGAAGAAGATCCTTCATGAAAGGATCGTAGTTGATCCGTAGGAGCACCTCTTGAAGTCAATCGGGATGATTGTCCTCCACGTCCTCGAGTAGTAATTGGAGCCATAATTATTAAAAAAATATACATACAAAAGCTTCATGATATTGATTCAATAGAGATTTTAGTGTTAAACAATTAGAAAGTAAGAATTAGAACAATTTATAGAGATTTACCTGAAAATGGTAGTGATTGATGGAGTGTAGTAATAATTAAGATAGAAAAAGACAAAGAAAGGTTAATGAATACATAAAAAAAATGCAATGAGAATTGGTGGAGAAAGAAACTAAAGGTAAGGAAGAAGGTAAGGAATACGTACAAAAAGGCAATGAATACGTACAAAAAACTGCTCTGAAAATGGTGGGATATGGAAATAAAGGCAAGGAGTAAAAATGAGATCTGGAGGGAAAAAAAAGTGCCAGCCGAATTGACATTGCCGCCAACTTCATTTGTTGAACTTGTCAACCTAGTGAACCCACTCACTTGAAGAGAAAATCAAGGACTAACGTGCCATGCCTTTTTCCCTTGATTCAATGCATGGTTGGTTGTTATCACCTGAATCCATGATCTGTAAATTAGAAATTATATATATTATATAAAAATATATATAATATTTTATATTTATATTTATATATAAAATATTTTTTTTTATAAGTAATTTTATGAAAATTTCATTCATATGGAGGCGTGCGTAACCCGGACTTACAGAATTACTCGTTCAAATCAGGGCTTTAAACACCACCTATGTATATATAAAATATTATAAATATAAAATATAAATTGATAATGTCTTGTGTTCTGGAATTAAAAAAAAAAAAAAGATACTTAGAGAAAATGTAGGATTATTGATCTGCCACTTTTTTAATCAAATAACTCAATATATGATAAAATCTTGTGCCATTTTTTGCCTTTGTATTAACTCATGTGCCATTTTTTTTCTTATTTTTTATTTCTCAAACGTAATCAATCTATGTTCTTCTAAAATCTATATTTCGTTCACAATCATGCTGGCAAATATATCATTAGTTAATTATGAATAAATATGAAGATGCCATTAAGATGCACATTTTTTTGTGGAGAGTGGATTATATGGTTTTAAAAGAATTCTCATCTACTATATATTTATATTTCTTTATAACTAAAAAATTATTAACATCAATGTGTAACCAAATACACTGGATGATATAGAAACAAGGCTAGCTATATGTTAATATAACAACGACTAGCAAGAAAGATGAAATAGAAACAAGACTAGCTATATGTTAATATAACAACGATATAGAGAATTAATTGAATTCATATGTTGATAATAAGTCAACTATACTTGATAAGAAAATGTGTATATTAGGTTCAAAGGACCACGGTAACACATCATAAAACTTGAACTATAGAACGTCAAAATTGTACATACACTTCTTTTATATTGATTAAAAAGAAAAAACCTTTTAAGTTTATTCTATAAGTTAAAAATGTACGTACAATTTTTATATTATATATTAATTAAAAGGATAATATGTCACCAACTTTATATTAAAACTAAAAGAATGTACGTACAATTTGTTATATATATAAAAAAAGATAATACATGCCCAAATAAAAATTAAAAGTCTGTTCATTTTTTATTGATTTAAAAATATAACAATTTTCCAACTTCAATTTAAAAGTTAAAATGTACGAACTTTTTAAATTTTCAAATAGAGTTGAAGAAATTATAATTTAATAATTTCTTAATCAGTATAAAAAATGATAATATATCTCAACTTTATTCTAAAAGTTAAAGAGTATAATATAAAAAGTGTATGCCCATTTTTTCAATAAGAGAGACGATATCCCCAATTTGTATTGATAACCCTCTCTTATGGTGTAAGAATACATTTTACAAATGGGGGAAGACCTCTGGGGGTTACATAAATCCCTAAACCAAAGTCATTGCAAAAACCATATATTCTAATAGACTAATTCATACAACAATTGAATAATAATTAAAAAAAAAAACTAAATCTATTGTATTACTTAACAGTCAAACTTTATTTTATAAGAGAGAATAAATACCTCAATTTGGTATACAATAAAACATATTCACTATAGTTCATCATCAGTGTCTGTATTACTCTGAGTGACCAAGATGTCTTCTTCTGCATAGAACTGATTATCAGAGCCTCCTTCCTCATCGGTGTTACTATTCATGGCCTCATCACTAAGATGCTCATTAATAACTGTATTGTTGGCAGGTAACACATCAACATACTCAGATGTCACATCATCTCCCAACAGTGGAGTCAATTCCTCCTCATCAAGTTCCACAGATGCATTAAACCCGAAAGGTTCATTTTCCTGATATGCTTCAGTATCAGCTACTTCTCCATCTTCTTCCTCTACCATCAGGGGTGCATCATAGATGTTCCTATTAGTAATTTTATCTACCACTCTCCAATTCCTCCCAATTCTTTATCATTGAGATAAAATACTTGTGATGCCTGACATGCTAAGACAAAAGAATCGTCCTTATACCAAACACGAGATATATTTATACTTGTAAAATGATTGTTTATTTGTATTCATGTTCTTCGTTTTCCAATATCCCACCAATCACAATTGAAAAGGAATACTTGATGACCTCCCAAGTAATGTAGCTCCAAAATATCGTTTAAAACTCCGTAAAAGTTAAAAGTTAACAAGTACACCACTACACTGTGTGCACCAATTTCGTTCACATTCTTTAGTGTGAAATCTAACACCATTCACGATACAACCATTATAGAATGTAACTTGTAGGTCAGGACCGCAAGCTAGTGCATATAATTGATCAGATACCCCAGATGCATTCTGGCTATGCAAATGTTTAATCTATTAAAAATAATGCAAAACAAACAAAATATAACAATTAGCAAAATAATATTATATGGATTGTATTCAACACATTAGAAATATCGCCATATTGCTAAAAAAAAATACTTAACCACTTTGGAAATTCAACTTCATGTCTATGATATATATTATTTGTGCATCTTGCTTTGATCTCCTCATGGTGTTCACTGCAAATAAAATTTATATCAATACGTGACATAATTAATAACTCATATACATGTGCAATTAAACAAATCAAACATGATTTACTTACTTTAGATAGCGCTCAATTTCTGTGCAATTATTTAGCACATACCATTGTGCCTTTGCAAAAAGTCATTCATCTAAATTGTGAAGTGTTGAGGATCCTAATGGATGAACATTCTGAGAAAAAATAGACAAACCTCTACATTCATTCCCTTGCCCAATATCGGTATTCCGCTCTACTCGATTAAATCTTGTCTCAACATCATGAAAATACATAGAACAGAATGTCAAGCATTCAACATCAATATATGCCTCCGCAATTGACCCTTTTGGACGTGCTCGATTTCGTACATATCTTTTGAGTTTGTCAAGAAACCTTTCAATAGGATACATCCTTCGAAATTGCAACGGTCCTGCAAGCAATGCTTCACGTGGTATATGAATAGCTAAGTGTATCATTATATCAAAAAAGCTGGTGGAAATATCATTTCGAACTTGCAAAGAATGATGACAATGTTGCTTTCTAGTTGCTTCAAGACCTCTATGTTTAACGTACGTGAACATAGTTCTTTAAAAAAAAAACTTAGTTCAATCAATGCCATCCTTATATCTTTTCGTAAGTATCCACGAATTGCAACTGGGAGTAACCGTTGTAAAAAAAGCATGACAATCATGACTTTTCATTCCTGATATCTGACGATTAACAACGTTCACACACTGAGAAATATTTGAAGCATAACCATCGGGGAACTTCACAGATTCTATCCAAGCACAAAAACTTTTTCTCTCATCACTTAACAATGTGAAGGGTGCACTTGGCATTAGATAAGAACCGCCATCTTCTTTTAGGTGTAGTTCCTTCTTGAGACCCATTTGATGCAAATCTTTTCGTGCTTTGACTGTGTCCTTTGTCTTTCCCTCTATATTCATCAATGTTCCTAGGACATTATCACAAATATTCTTCTCAACATGCATGACGTTCAGGTTGTGTCTTAATTTCAGGGTTGACCAATATGGTAACTCAAAGAATATATTTTTTTTGTCCAATTCAACTCCTCTACTGCACGTTTTCTCTTATTTGTTTTTCCAAATTGCATATCTCTGACATTTATAAGCTGTTCTAACACATCATTGCCAGACAGTTCATGAGGTGCCAATCTATGCTCTTCTTTACCATTAAAAATAGCTTTTTTTTCCGCCAAATATGCTCTGGTTGCAAAAAGCGACGATGAGTCATATAACAATACTTCTGCCCATATTTCAACCATATAGATTCTGTCTCCTCATTACACACTAGACACGCTAATTTTCCTTTAGTGCTCCATCTGGAGAGGTTTGCATAAGTAGAAAAATTATTTACTGTCCATAATAATACTGCATGTAATCGAAAGGTTTCTGATACTGATGCATCAAATGTATCTACACCTTCTTCCCACAACTGCTTCAATTCATCAATCAATGGTCTCAAATACACATCAATTTCATTTCCAGGTGCCCTAGGCCCAGGAATAAGTAAGGTCATCATGAAGTACAGATCTTTCATGCACTTCTAAAGAACTAGGTTATACGGCATAAGCAGTACCGGCCACACGCTGTAAGATGTACTCATGTTACCAAATGGATTAAAACCATTTGTTGCCAGTCCAAGTCGAACGTTGCGAGATTCTTGAGCAAACCATTGATGCAATTTATTAAATTCTTTCCAAACCACAGAGTCGGCTGGGTGTCTGAAATTATTCAAATCTTGAACTCGTTTTTCTCTATGCCATCTCATATCCTCAGCTGTAATTTTTGACATAAATAACCTTTGCAATCTTGGCTTCAATAGAAAATATCGCAACACCTTATGAGGAATTTTCTTATCTTTTTTTTCATTGTCAACCCATCTTGGCTCTTTGCATATAGGACACTTTTGACTACTAGCATGCTCTTTCCAAAAAAGTACACAATCATTTTTGCATACATCTATCTTATCATAATTAAAACCCAAACCTCGCCTCAATTGTTTTGCCTCATAGTATGACTTAGGCAACATCTCTCCATCGGGAAGTGCTTTCCTCAACAGGTCGATCAACATGTCAAATGACTTATTACTCCAATTATTAATTGTCTTCAAATGGAGCAACCTTATAATGAAAGTCAATTTTAAAAACTTCACACAACCTGGATAAAGTTGACGTTGAGAATCTTAATTCCCACAACTGTTCAAAATTTCTATTTCCTAATTCTGGCAATGCGGGACCTTGGCTAGTGGAAGACTCTCCTACATTAGTATCCATAAATGTTCCCATGTAAATATCATCTAACATTTCTTCAACATCGTCAATATTTTCTGTCCAGTCATTTTCATTAACATTGTCAAGAACTTGATTTTCATTCCATGTTTCATCTTCACCATGAAATATCCATTGCGTGTAATTCTTATCAATTCCTTTAATGAAAAGATGATCTTCCACTATATTTATAGTCCTATAATATCCATTCTTACACTTGACACATGGACACCTGATCCTACCCAGTTTGTCTGCATGACCACGTGCAATACCAATAAATTGATTCACCCCTTCTACATATGTTGCAGAAAATCTATTAGTAAGATGCATTCAGCTCTTGTCCATTTTATTGTACCTATAAAAATTTAACAAATAAATCAAGTTCAACTAAAACTAAAATCATAATTGAAAATTAAAACAAGTGGATTTGGAGATATAGTTAAGATCAGATCAGATGATTTATTAAAAATTAAATATAATTTTATAGTATTATTTTTATTTTAAAATTTAAAAAAATTAAATTATTTATTATATTTTTATATCTATTCTATGATTGAAAGCGTCTATAAACATTGATGAAGAATAACATTTATTCATCTATTTTCCTTTTTTTTTATTACGATTTTATCTCTTTCAGATACTGTTGAAATGAAATTAAAAAATAACAATGATGGGACTAATAAATAAATGGAGGAGAGACAATTGATATGAAAGAAAAGATTAGTGCAGTTGAGTTTATTGGGTTTTTTTTTTTTTTAACTGTAAAAGAGCTGGGTTATTATTATGGAAAATAATTTCTAAATAATATTTTTTATAATAATTTATATAATTATATTTTAAATAAAGAATACTTTTATAAAATATTTTATAAAAATAATATTATTTTATAAAAATATCTTTATTTTATTTTATTTTATTTCAATAATTTTATCTCTTTCAAGCACTGAAATGAAATTATAAAATAATAGCGATGAGACTAATAGATAGAGGAGAGAAAGCTAAATTGATATGAAAAATAGTCTGGTACAGTTGGTGTTTTCTGACTTATTGCTTTTATTTTTTTTTTTTTTTTTTTTTACCGTAAAAGAGCTGGGTTACCATCATTGCTTTGCTGGGAGCCTAAAACACTAAAAGACAAATCATAAAAATATAATATTTTATTTTTGTCAAAATTATAAATCAATCTCTCAATTGATTAAAATTGTTCTATATCATGAGAAAAATATTATTGAACTCATATCAATAACTCTATTTTTCAATTAATATGAAGCAAGAACAATAGATCGTTGAAAACATAAATAACTCCAAAAAAATCAATCTCGTAAATAATACTACTATATTATCATTAATGAGATTTCATTCTCAAAATTAGTGGAAAACTTAACTAGACATATTTAAAAGAAATATAAAAAAATAAAAATTACATACCAGAAAATACAAACGTAGATGTAGAACCATTCTTTCTTTAATCCTTAATTCGCCTGTGCAGCTAGCCTTATTTCCTTTTTCCAAATCTCGTTCGGCGTGTATATATAAGTGTCCCGGTCTCAACTTTATGTACCTCATTCGGTTTCATGTTTCATTAAGATACATATTCCATTTCAAAAAGAAGAAGATATTTTTAGTTATTAAAATTTCAAACTCTGGTGGGTAACATGAATTAAGGAGTTGAACTAAATCAAATACTAAAAACATCAAGTAAAATAAAAGAGCATTGATGTAAAATATATATATATATATATAAATATATTTATATAAGAGCATTGAAGTTTATGTGGATGCTACGTCAAAAGAAATAGGGGACGCTCCAAGAATGGCTCCAAGAACGCTCCAAGAATGGCTCTCTCCTTGAAAGTTTTTTCTTGTTTCGTTTGACGCACGTAATGGCTGCTGCTGCTATCAACGGAGGTCGGCGTCCCTTCGTGGATCTAGTATCGGTGGTTCCTCAACCTCTTCCAGATATGTCTGTGGCTTTTCGTCTGCCGAAGTCTAAGGATGGAGAAATTTTTTTCCAGTTCTCTAAGGAAGAAGTCCAACGTTCTGCCGAACCTTTTTCGGTATTCGATCGTATTGAAGTTTTTGAGAAACAGACCATCATTGGATGCCATTCGGGCCTTCATTCATAAGCGATGGAATCTTGATGGAGTTCCAGTCGTCTCCAACATGCGGCATCCTCAGAATGTTTTTATTCGAATGATTTCAGAAGAGGATTGCAATAAGGCTCTGTCTCGTGAAGTCAATGATATCGATGGAATTCCTTACCGTCCATTCCACTGGACTCCAGAATTTAAAGAAGAAGAAGAACCTTCGCTTGTTCCGGTGTGGATTGTACTTCCAGGTTTGCCTCCAAATTACTATCATGAATCTTTCCTTAAAATTCTTACTGCACCTATTGGTAGATTTATTAGAAGTGATAACTCTACTCGTTGTGTTACTCGGACTGATGGTGCTCGCATCTGTGTTGAAATGGATGTTGCTAAGACACCGTTACTTTCTTTTTGGATTGGAATGCCTGGTTTGGGAACTAGCAGAAAGCAAGAAATTGTTTATGAAACGTTGCCAGCGTTCTGTTCTAAATGCCATATACAGGGACATAATTTAAAGACTTGCCGTGCTGGGAAAAAAAATGTAGGAAGTAATGTGTGGGTTCGGCAAAAAGATCCGATCGTGGAGGAGCCGACGGATAAGAATAATATTCCAGTTCTTGAAACTACTAATATTCCAGTTCTTGAACATACAGAGGTTGAGTCAAAAGAACCAGCTGAGGAGGATCGGGTGTTAGTTGTTCAAACGGATAATCTTGATCATTTGGAGTTGGAACCGGAAAAGGATCAAGAGGATAATCTTGAGATTCCGGAAATTGCGGAAGAGATGGTTCCAAGAATTATGAACGGACATTTGGCTTGTGCGAACTGTTTGACGGAAACAGAATTAGAAACAGATATGAGGGAGGGAGAAGTTATTCCTAGTTCTGCAGAAAAAGAAGTATATGATGGACCTGCGGAAGAGGTATGTCTGGAAGATGGCTCGATGTCTGATCCGGAGCCTGAGAAATGTGCGGAAGTTTTTTTGCAGGAGAAGGAATATCACTCGGCTGCTGAAGATGAAGTTGTTAAGCGTAAATATCAAAAGAGGCAGTTTGAGAAGATCCGTAGTTCTAGGCGGGTGATCACTAGAACACAAAAGTTTTCTCAATGATTGGATCAATTTTAGTTTGGAATGTAAGAGGTTTAGGTACCTCTAAGAGACGATTACAAAAAATGCTGTCTAAATATAAGCCAAAATTGATAGTGTTGCTGGAACCTTTTCAGAGTGTGGTTAAAATCCATAGTTTCATGCGGTTATTGAAATTTGATGAGGCGATATCAAATGAGACTGATGGTGGTAAAATCTGGGTGTTTTGGAAAAATGAATTGGATGTGCAGGTGGTTCGCATGAGTTCGCAGTTTGTGTCATTATGCATTACCGAAGGAAGTAATCATTTCTTGGGTAATTTTATTTATGCAAAGTGTAATAGGCTTGAACGACAGCTGCTTTGGGAGGAGTTGAATTCGGATAGAATGGGTGGGGAGCCGTGTTTCTTTGCTGGGGATTTCAATGTAATTCGGTCGGATATTGAGAGGTGTGGTGGGCGTCCGAGGAATAGAGTTGCAATTGATGAGTTTAATAAATGGATTCATCAGGGTGGGTTGTTGGAAATGAATTCACAAGGTGGTAAGTTTACATGGTGTAATGGTCAGCAAGGTTTATCTAGAGCTTGGGCAAAGCTGGATAGAGTTTTACTTGATGCAAATTTTCTATCTCTTTTTCCGACTGCTCATTGTTTGTATCTTCCTAGGACTACATCGGACCATTGTCCTATGGTTATAGAATTTTTAAGTGATCCTTTCTCTTATGGTTCACCTCCATTTCGTTTTCAGCAAATGTGGGTTGAGCATCCGGATTTTATGACTCTTGTTCAAACGATTTGGTCTGAATCGGTTATTGGTTCGGGGCTGTTTAAATTAGCTACTAAACTTAAAAAACTTAAGGTGGCATTGCGTGTATGGAACAAGAGTGTATTTGGGAGAACTAATACTCAGATTGCTATTCTTGAAGATAAGATTGAGAATCTGGAAAATTTGTTGCAGAGAGGTTGGGATGCTGATATTGAAAGGGAATTAGTAAGGACTTCTAATGAGTTGTCTTCTTGGAGGATTAGGGAGGATATTAGATTGGCACAAATGGCTAAAATTAAGTGGAGAATGGGTGGTGATAGGAATACAAAATTTTTTCATGTGTGGTTATCTAATAAAAAGCATAGGAAAATTCATCAGTTAAGAACCTCGAATGGGTTGGAGTTTAATTCTCCGGAAGCAATTCATCTTGGAGCTGTTGATTATTTTTCTGATTTTCTTCAAAGATCTAATCCGGTTAGGGAGGTGCCTGATTTATCTAGTTTAATTTCGTCGGTTATTAATGATGAGGATTGTGTCCGGCTTTGTGGGATCCCTTCGTTGGTTGAAGTGAAAGAGGCTCTATCAACTATTCCTATTAATAGTTCTCCGGGTCCAGATGGTTTTGGCGCGGGTTTTTTTATGAGTTGCTGGGAGGTGGTTAAAGTGGATGTTTTAGAAGCCATTTCAGAATTTTTTCTATCAAAACGCCTTCCGAGATTTTATTCGGCTTCTTATATTGTGCTTATCCCGAAGGTAGATGTGCCGTCGGGGTTTGATAAATTTAGGCCAATTAGCCTTTGTTCAGTTTTCTATAAAATTTGTTCAAAAATTATTGTGAATCGCATGACAAGTTTCCTTCCCAAAATGATTTCTCTTGAACAATGTGCGTTTATACCTGGGCGAAGTATTTTTGAGAATATCAGTCTTACCCAGGAAATGGTTCACTCTCTGAAGAGGACGTCACATGGTGGTAATATTATGATTAAAGTTGATATGGCTAAAGCATATGATCGGGTGGAGTGGCATTTTTTGCTTGAGGTTTTGAGGTGTTTTGGCTTTCCTTCTTCCTTTTGTGCTCTAATTAGTGCTTGTATTTCGAATGTGTGGTATTCTGTGATGCTTAATGGTACGACGAAAGGTTTCTTTCAAGGGAGGCGGGGTTTGCGCCAAGGGGATCCTCTCTCGCCTTACCTTTTTATTATTCTTCAAGAAGTACTTTCTAGACTTTTGAAACAAAGCTTTGATGGGAACAAGATTGGAAAATTTTCCCAAGCTAGAGGTACTCCTCATATTTCTCATCTTATGTATGCTGATGATATTGTTATTTTTCTGAATGGGGGTAAGAAATCGGTTAAGGAACTTTTGGTGGTTTTTGAAAAATATGAAAAATGGACAGGTCAGCAAATTAGTAAAGAAAAGACGGCTATATTTTATTCTCCTAAAATTTCGTTAGCAAGAAAGAGAGATCTTAAAAGGCTGACAGGGTTCTCTGAAGGTTTGTTTCCTTTTAAATACCTTGGGGTTCCGATTGTTTTAGGGCGTCTTAAGCATGAGCATCTAGAGGAGATGATTAACAAAGTCTGGAATAAAATCAGTGGTTGGAAAATGAAATTATTATCTGCGGGTGGGCGCTTAATTTTACTTCGTCATGTGCTGTCTAGTATGGCTTTACATATTTTTGCAGTTTTACAGGTTCCTCATTCTATTATTAAAATTTTAAATCGACTGTTGAGCACATTTTTTTGGGGTGAGATTAATGGTAAAGGAAAAAAAAAGTGGGTGGCTTGGGAGAATATTTGTAAGCCAATAGAGGAGGGTGGTCTTGGTTTGCGGAATTTGGGGGATATTCAAAGAGCGTTGCATATGAGGTTTGCTTGGAATCTTTTGAAAGGAGAATCTTTGTGGGCTAGTTTCTTTAAAGGAAAATATGTGGGAAATTCGAGTTGGTGTCTTATTGATATGAGAAAAGGTACGAGGTTTTGGAAAATGATTGTCAAAAGTATTCCGAGTGTTTTTAATAATTCTAAATGGAGAGTTCGAGATGGTAATATTTTATTTTGGTATGATAAATGGAGAGATGAGGGTCCTCTAATTGATGAGTTACAGATAGTGGGTAATCCGATGTTGCAAGTTAAAGAGTGTAAGTTGTCCAATAGTTGGGATGTGGAGTTTTTGAGTACGTTAGTTGGTCAGGATAAGGTGGAGAGTATTATTGAGGCTTTGGCTGGGTGTAAGGGAGGATCTGATGTATTGATCTGGATGAAGAATGACAGTGGGAATTTTTCGACTAAATCCGCTTGGGATTATATTCGGGTTCAAGGTTCTAGTATGGAGTGGCATCCTTGGGTATGGCATAAATTACTTCCACTTAAAGTTTCGGTTTTAATGTGGAAGGTGTGGTTCATGGCATTAAGTGTTGATGATCGTCTTCGGCGCATTGGGATCCAGATTGTTTCTCGTTGTGATTGTTGTGATGAAGGTAATTATGAAGATCAAGATCATGTGTTACTTACAGGGGAATTTGCATCGGCTATATGGCACTTCTATGGATCTATTTTTGGTATTCCTATTGGTCGTACTTGGAGGGAGACGGTACAAATTTGGTTTCGAAGGGCATCTTTTAATTCTCAACTGGGATTAATAGTGGGGATTTTACCGTCTATTATTACTTGGCATCTTTGGACTAGACGTTGTGCTGCGCATATGGAGGGAAGGTTCCAGTCTATTTTTTCGGTTCGGCTTTCTATTAGTAGATGGATGGGATTTGTAGTTCGAGATATGAAAAAGGTTAGTAATTGTTCCAGACATGATTTACAGGTTTTACAGTCATTGAATATTCATGTTTTGGTTCCTATTAGAAAGCATGTACAACCAGTGGCTTGGCAAAAGCCAGCTCATGGGTGGTTTAAATTGAATACAGATGGGAGTAGTATGGGTAATCCTGGTTGTTCAGGGGTGGGCGGTATCATTAGGAATGATCGTGGTCTTATGGTTTATGCTTTTAATTCTTCTATTGGGATCGGTACAAGTAATAGAGCGGAGTTGTTAGCTGTTCTTCAGGGGCTCAAAGCTTGTAAGGAGTTGGGGATTAATTTTGTGGAAATTGAATTAGATTCGCAAGTGGTGATTTCGTGGTGGCATAGGAGAAGGTGTGGTGTGTGGTATTTAGAAGATTTTTGGGAAGATACGTTATCCCTCATGGATTCTATGGTGTGCGTTGTTTGTCATGTTTATAGAGAGGGAAATAAAGTTGCGGATTGGTTGGCTCGGAGTGGTGCATTGGGTCTTAATTCAGAGTGGAGATTTGTTAGGGAGGTGCCTAGGGTGCTTCGTGGTTTAATCCGTTTGGATAATTTGGGTTTGCCTTCTTTACGTTATCGTTAGTGTCTTGTTCTTGTGTAATGTTTGTCCGTTTTTAGTAGGTTTGTAATTTTGTTTTGTAATTTTGACATCTGGTAATATTGTTTGTAATACTAGGTGTCGGTCTGTAACCACGGTATTCCTCCGCCACAAGTGAGGGTTATTAATAAAATTTGGGACGGGGTCACTCATGGACAGGTGGCTTCGGCTCTTCTATAAAAAAAAAAAAAAAAAAAAAAAAAAAAAGAGCACGAAACATAGGAAAAAGAATATTTAATTTCAATTTTAAAAAAAAAAAGAATATTTGCAATTTGAGGTGACGTGAGATCATGGAAATTTTGAAATTTTTGGTTAAAAATAATACAATACATAAAATAAAATAAAATAATTTTAAAAATATCATTCAATATGTTCAATATCAGCAACAAATTTAAATAATTTCTCATTGAAGATAAACATTTAGTTACGAGTTTTATATCATTACTAAAATATTACCTTTTGCGAAAATAAATTAAGTCGTAAAAGGTTCATTATTAGACTAAAACTGACAAAAAAGTACAATTCCACTAGAATTTGTTATTTATGATAAAATGAAACTAGTTGACAATACTCTACTACAACAAGATTATTAGCGACGATTATAATCATTGCTAGTTCTATAATCGTCGTCACAAGTACTTTCCATCTAGTGGAAAATTTTCCCGCTTATGTATTTGCGACCAATATAAATAACGCTATAAGTTTGGTTGTCAAAAGTAATATTAGTGACGAATTTTAAAATTTTATTTGCTAAAGATAAACATTTATCTACGATTTTCATATCGTCGCTAAAATATTTTCTCTTGAGAAGATAAATTAGGTCATAAAAAGTCGATTATTAGATTAAAATTGACAAATAATTACAGTTTCACTAAAATTTATTATTTATGACAAAATGAAACTAGTTGGCAATACTCTACAACAACAAGATTATTAACGACGATTATAGTCATTTATAGTTCTATAATTGTCGTCACAATTGCTTTCTTATTTGGTGGAAAATTTTCCCACTTATATATTTGTGACCAATATAAATGACGGTATAATTTTAGTTGTTAAAAGTAATATTAGTGACGAATGGTAAAATTTTCTTCGATAAAGATAAACAGTTAGCTACAATTTTTATATCGTCGTTAATATATTTTCTTTTGTGAAGATAAATTAGGTCGTAAAAAGTCGATTATTAGATTAAAATTGAAAAAACATTACAGTTTCACTAAAATTTATTATTTATGACAAAATGAAATTACTTGGCAATACTCTACTATAACAAAATTATTAACGACGATTATAGTCATTGCTAGTTCTATAATTGTCGTAACAATTACTTTCTTATTTGATGGGAAATTTTCCCGCTTATATATTTGTGACCAATATAAATGACGGTATAATTTTGGTTGTTAAAAGTAATATTAGTGACGAATGTTAACATTTTATTCGATAGAGATAAACATTTAGCTACGATTTTTTTAGCGTCACTAAAATATTATCTTTTGTGAAGATAAATTAGGTTGTAAAAAGTCGATTTTTCGATCAAAAAATTACAGTTTTATTAAAACTTATTATTTATGACAAAATGAAACTAGTTGGCAATGCTCTACTACAACAAGATTATTAACGACGATTATAATCATTGCTAGTTTTATAATTATCGTCACAATTACTTCCTTATTTGGTGGGAAATTTTCCCGCTTATATATTTATGACCAAAATAAATGACGATATAATTTTGGTTGTCAAAAGTAATATTAGTGACCAATTTAAAATTTTCTTCGCTAAAGATGAACATTTAGCTACAATTTTTATATTGTCGCTAAAACTTTCGTCGATAAAAGTGATTTTTCTTGTAGTGCTACCACACATGTTAAATGTAAGTTTTGTTTCATATTTTTCTTTATAGACGTAGTACTCCTCTTCTAAAAATTTCTGTTAACATTAGTTACTTGATTATTTTAAAACTAAATTATCCTTTTATTTCTTGCAAAATATATAATATTTCATTTTAATTTTTATCATAATTAAACACAATTATGGTTGCAAATAAATTGAGTTGAGTCGAAGTCAAACAAGGATACTCGAACTCGATTAGCATGTTTACTCGTTCAATGGATCGAACTTGAATAAAACACAAATATCCTTGTTCGAACACGGCTTGTTAACCATTAAATTATTCGAATTCAGCTCGAACTCGATTAAAAATAAACAATCGACTTGAGGTCTAGTAGCTCGAACTCCTTTTTTTTTTTTTTTAATTCTGAATCTTATCTTTTCATTAATAAAAAAAAACATTTTGAGTTTTACAAAATACCCCAACCCATTAACTATTTAACCAATTATTTTTTATTAAAACATTCTTATAGTATAACTTTGTATAAAATAAATTAAGATTTTGCTATACATCAGCCACTATTCACCCCGACTCTTAACAACTCTTTTTTTACATAGGGCGTGGGGTAGTGAATAGTGACTGATGAGAAGAATTACCCAATAAATTAACTTATAGTTATAAATTAAAAAAATATAAATGTAATAAACTAAACTAGTTAATATATATATGTATAGATAATTTAATAAATCAAGAGTTCAAGTTGTATGATATATTATTATACAAATTATCCTATACACACTTTGGGAATATAATAAATATATTAAATAAAGTAAACTATAAATTAATTAATGAAATAATTAAGAATATAAAATATAAATAACATGTAATAAATATAACACATACATATATGACACGCTACGAGCTTCAAAACGAGTTCAAACAAGTCAAGTCGGGTTCATACAAACTTTGTTCACGAATCTAAATCGAGTCGAACCGAATTTATACGAGTTTCGCTCATTTGGTATTTGAACCTATATTAGTTTTTGTGAACACCTCATTTATTAAATGAATCGAGTTCGAACCAAGTATACATGAGCCGAACTCGAGCTATTCACGAGCTCCTCTGCTCATGTGCAACCTTAAACACGATCTTTGAATTTCTGCCAGTAGGCAAAGTGGAACACAATATTAAATATAATGGGTCAACATCTTGTATCTAGGGGTGTAATCGGCCCAGTTTGATCCGATTTTGGACATATATTAAAACCGAACCGGTATACACCGCTTTTGAAATTTGAAGAATCGATACTACACTAGTTACACCCCTAAACCGGCACTTCTAGTTTTACCGATTCCAATCCGATTCGGTCCCATTTTTCCTTTATATTATGTATATAGTATATATAATATGCTATATATATTATAATATATAATAATATATTGATAATACATTGTAGTATATTATAATATATATTATAATTGTATTATAGACTATAATGATAATATATAGTTATTTATATAGGATTTTAAAATTTAATGTTACGTGAATTAGTAATTTAGCATATAATACAAAATTATTTTATCCATAATTATATATATTATATATAAAAATCATATAAAAAGATATTTTATATAATATAAAAAATTAAAATATATATATGAACCGGTCTAGTCCAGTTCGGTCCGGTGTTCGAAAAAGGAAAACCAGAACCGAACCAATTTCGACCAGTTTTGAGAAAAATTAAACCGATACCGAACTGAACTAATTTAAAACCGCACCAAACACACCGGTTCGGTCTGGTTTACCGGTTCACTGGGTTTTTCCACCCCTACTTTTATCTATGTCTCTATGAATTATTGAAATAATTTTAGTAAAAGAATTGTTGAAACCCCTGATAGGTTACCAACAATAATTTTCATGCAACCAATACATGGCCAAATATATCAATGTGTGACGCCCAGACTCCCACGTATAGGGACGCGAGAATCGTGACGTCGGGATGATGGCAATATTGTCACGCATCCCAACGAAATGTGCCCAAGTGTGTGCAACATGCAAAAGTGCACAATAAAAGTTGCAACAGATAATACAATAAGTCAACTAAGTACCAGAAATTTAAATATAAGTATCCAAAATAATTTACCTTTAAAAAGTTATACAGTCATCCCAAATATATTACAAAGTATAAATACATAAAAGAGTAGGATAATAAATCTCGATACACGAGAGCAATCCTAAATTGCTCTTCCAACGGAGCCAAAACCTAAGGCTCGTCATCCTCATCTGCATCAAAATCTGCCATACCATAAAACGGTACTGCAGGTAAGTAAAAATCCAAACAACCCTCGAGATAAAAATGCATTAAAGCAACCAACTAACAGATCCCAAAACCTTATTTTTCCCGAAAACGAGTATTTTCCAGCACACGCTAAAAATCCCACTTTTAGCCAAAACATATAATCCAACGTTTTCCCAGAAAATGATTTACACAAAACTCAACAATTTATCAGACACTGTAGGCGGGAATCACAAGCGGGACTATACCACCATCCCTGCTTACCACCATCCCTACCGCATGCACCGTAGGCAGGAACCACAGGCAGGACACAACTACCATCCCTGCTTACCACCATCCCTACCACGTGCACCGTAGGCCGGACACTACCACCATCCCTGCTTACCACCATCCCTACAGTTTCTTTCCACACAATGAATACATATCAGAGCACTGTAGGCGGGACTCTACCACCATCCCTACCGCATGCACCGTAGGCAGGAATCACAGGCGAGACACAACCACCATCCCTGCATACCATCATCCCTACCGCGTGCATCGTAGGCGGGACTCTACCACCATCTCTGCTTACCACCATCCCTACAGTCTCTTTTCCTTTTTCTCAAACCAGTCAATCCAACATTGCAAACATACTCAAAATCATTTCTCACATGAAAACCCAGTTTTCAAATAAACACATGAACATGCATGCAATCATGCGAAAACCCAGTTTTCAGTTACAAACATGAACATGCGTGCAAATGCAATGAACACGACCCAACAACAATATCCAACAACCAACAAATGTCAACACAATCCAATCACACAAACAACTTCATTCTCCAATCCATCCAACTCCTGTACTCCTCAGACTCAGTCCAGCGAAACCAATCAATAATTCAATACAGTATAATGAGTTAGTGCAAAAATACATTTAAATCACAAGAGTTCTTTGAAAAATACTTACAGTGCTATATAATAATTTTCGGAGGATCACGGAGATGCAAGAGCGGCAACGTAGCAACAAAACAGTGCCAAATGCACTGTGGCCGTGGGTCTCAAAGACCCACTTTTGAACGGGTGCAAATGAAGACCCGAGATTGATAGGGTAGGGCTTAAGGATGTCGGTGAAGCTAGTGGTGGTGGTGGTTGGCCGTGGGTGGCGGCATAGAGGGCGGTCGAAGACTACAAAGCCCAAAACGGAAATGTTGATGAATGTGCTTCACCGGTGACAGATCGAAGGTGGGGTCGGGTCCAATGGGTTGCTAGGAGGTCGAGGATGAAGTGGTGAAGAAATGGTGGCCGGTGGTGGCGCGACGGCGGCGCAGCGGCGCAATGGATGCTGCGGCTTAGAGTAGCTCGTGGGGGCTATCGGCGGCGATGGAGGAGCTGGACATGAAGGGGTGGGGTCGTCGGCCGATGGGGGAGCTAATGGGAGGGGCAGTGTCAGTCACCGGCGGCACATGGCAGCGGGCTGGGGGAGAGGGGCGACGCACGAGAAGAAAGAGGGAGAGACGTCGCGCGGGAAGCAAAGGGGAAGAAAAAAAAAAGAAAAAGAAGAGAAAAGAAAAAGGAAGATAAGAGAAAGAGGAAAAGAAAAAGTGAGGGAAAAAAATGAGGTCCAATCCTCATATCTTGGGCCACAAAAATGATCCAACGGAAACGATTTCAAAACCACAAGTTAAATAAAATAATTTAAACGTAATGGTAAAGTGAAGTTCTGTTATCGACTAGAATTTTCCTGGTAGTATAATTGACGACTAGGAGGGTTACTACCAGTGCGTCATCCTGGGGGGTACAAAACACCCTCACAATTCTATTCCCCGAAGGAGATGGTTGCCGTGTTGTTGCGTCGTTGCTGCTTGGCTAGCCTATCTGTCATATAAATTTCCACATACCTTGCCCTACGGGCATGCGCTTTTTTGCAGGAAAAGGAGGCGCCGCCCCCAGCAAATCCCCTAACAATAGTGCATATCTCTCCCTAAAGTGTGTGTCTGCGATTAGCATTTTGGCATGGGGAGTTTCGACTATCTTCCCATGTCATTTGTCACCTTTTTAGGTTGTTGCTTCGTAGAGGGTTGCCTTCCCATTCTACTCCATGCCTCAGCTTTACATGTTTGAAGAGCATTCGTTCGAGTTCTCCACTACTTGTTAGCTTGAAAGCCTTTTTTTAGTGCCGTGCAATCTTCTATCCAGTGGGTATCTAACTGGTGGTATTTGTAGAAGCGTTGTCCTCTCCTAGCCTAGCACGATGCTTTTTTGGAGCACCCTTCTTTCCATGTACATTCAAGTTGTTATGGATGAGCCGAGTACCTTGCTCAAGCATGGGTGCATGTCTTTCATCCATTCTTTCTTGTTGGCCTAAGCCAATCTTCCTTTGCCCTACTCTGCTAGAGCTCTTGCCTACCGATTTCATGTCACCTTTCCTCAGTTTAATTAGGGCTTGCAAGGTGTTTTCTACATTGACAAAGTCGTCGACTTTGTCCATACACTCCCTCAAAGTCGAAGGAGTTTTCCTCACCAACTGGGCTGTGAACAAACTTCTAGGCCACACACCTCCCAAGAGAGCTATCAGGGTTATCTTCTCCTCTTTGTCATCTGTGGTCAGCCTCTCTCTATTGAATTGAGTTAGATATGCCTTTGAACTTTCTTCCTCTCTTTGCTTCATGGTTAGGAGATATATCGCGGTCCATCGACGCCTTCTACTTGCCATGAATTGCGTTAGGATTTGCTTGGCCAACTCTTTGAAACTGTCAATCGACCCTGGTCTTAGTGCTCCAAACCAGCCTTTTGCCATGCCTTTTAGTGTCAGTGGGAAGGCTCGATAGGCTAATTCCCTTGGGAAACCATGAAGGATCATGTGCGCCTTGAAGTTCTCTAGATGATCGACTAGGTCTTGGGATCCGTCATACATCTCTATCTACGGGATTTTGAATTTTGGTCGGAGTGGTATAGCCATTACCACTGCACTGTAGGATAGGTCTGTACGATTCAGTAGCAATTCGACTGAGGATGATCCTCCCATCTTTTGGGCCATCTCCTCGTACTCATCAACGAGACTGTGTAGCTCGTTGTGCCGCCTCTTCTTTTCCAACTCTTCGGCATTTGTCCCTCCAGCGCTTTGTGCTTCTCCTTCTAGCTGCTTATTATGACTTGGTAATGTGGCTTCACAAGTTCGACAATACGATGCCTCAGGTCTTCATCCTCCCACTGGAGATCCTCCATTACCATCGTGACCTGCTTTAGTTTCTCCTCGGTTTCTACAAGTCGTGCATCCAAATCTGTAGGGACCGTGTCTTGATCATGATTTTCTGGAGAATGCGTGGCAGTTGGCATGTGGAAACCACACTGGAATCTGATGGAAACTGAACTAACTCACATATTCAACAAAGATCTCATAGACGATGCTACTGTTTGGAACGTGTTCCACATGCTGCACACCAATGCACTCTACTTGCAACAAAGAAAGACGATGGCCTGGTGTGCTCGATGCATCTCCAATGCCTAAGTCAATGATACGTAGAGTAAGTTATCACCAAAGTTCTGATTGCAAAGTTACCTGAGTCATTACCTTCTTACCATATATATACATATGATACGTGGTAAATCATTGATAAGTACCAATTATAGGCTTGATCCTCTCATTGCTCTTATCAGATTATACACTTTACATGATGGTCATCCCGAGAATGGAGGGCTTATCCCATCTCACTAGCTTGATCATCTTATTTGTCATATTTGGTGGTTACAAAATGGATTCCTATTGGTCTCTAAGTCCCAGACGACTAATCCATTCTAGCCTTGGGCTTGCATCCGTTGGGCCTCCTGATTATCTATGTTTCTTGTTGCAGATTATAAAGGTCCCTCCACAATTATAACCATTCTTGTCAACAAAGTTTTATAAATAACCCTCGCATTTAGAGGGGAAATAAAAGTGGGCTTCTGCCTCTTAATAGGGTTATACAGAAGCTTTTAATGAACATTAGAAAATTCGATTTTGACAGTCATAATTTCAATATTGTACATTAAAGTGATAGTAATGAAAAGCGAATTTATCATTACGAGGAGAGTATGGGAAATAATTATTATGTGGAGATAATAAGAAGTTGGACCATTTCATGTCTCCATATCAACACTAGAAAAGAAAAGAGATATACAGGAGAAACTCAAACTCAAACTATATACTTGCTTTCGCTGCTTCAAAGGGCACATTCCCCCGAACCCCTCCCTAATTACAACCATTGTCTCCCTAGTTACGGTAGTCCTACCTCCAAAGATCACATCACTTGCTACTTAAGATGAAAAGAAAGGGCTTGATTGTGAGACAAAAGATTCTAGGAAAAAAAAACCATTAAACAATAAAAGTTCAATAAAAGTTTAGTTTTGAGAAGAAGAGAAAAATATGATAAACCAATTAGAGAGATGACCAAATACATAGGACTATAAGAGATTTATTTGATATTTTTTATGTTCTCTTACTGAATTCTCAATTTTCAATAAATGGGACTTTATTTTCTATAAATAGCTACTACATGCATTCAAAATAGTAATAAACTCAAATGGGAAAACGTGTAAAAGAACACAAAGGCCTTTGACATGTGCATTTTTTCATCAAAGGTGTTCTTCTTTTTATGTTATTTAACACCCGAGTGCATTAGTGGCCGGTTGTAATAATGGAAAGAGAAGAATAAATCATTCAAGCAGAAACTTTATGAAAATAAGGTTGAAGTTGTACGTACGTACTGAATGAAAATTTTGGAATACAAGTGAGAAAGAGTTGATTTTGCTTCTACATTATTCACATCATTGCTTATACATCAAACGTGAAAAACAAAAGATAAATAATAAAGATAATTAGTCAACGACCTACACGAGTAACTTGGTTGAATATTCTAATTCAGTAAATGGGTTTTTATGACTATTTAATTACGGTGAAAATACTATTTATGATTAAAACAGACTCATTTTAATTGTAAATAATCATTTCGTTGGAATTAATTTCTCACAAATAAGCAGTTTTCTTGTAGAAAGTGCTCCACAGCCATGGGACGTCATAGGTCCAAACTCCTCGAACCCAAGGCCTGAAGTTTGAGTTTTTCCTGCTTTTGCTCTTCTTGTGCCCTGGAGATATGCAAGCAGTTAATTGATTCTCCACTTTGTTTTCCAAATAGAGTGCAAATCAGTCGTTCCTAGCTTTTATGCTGAATGGGTACGTAAGTGCGTCTTCGATCAAGTTCGATCAAGTTATTTTTTAAAAATGCGAAATGCAACCGATCATTTGTCCAAAAACATATATACCATATTATACCCAAGTTTCTCGAGAAAGTGGGTTCGGAAATGTTAAGAAAAGAAGGAATTGCAGCTCAACAATAGAAAAAGTAGTGTAGATACAAGAGATGCCGTTGGTTGACCGTTGAGACCGTTGTGTTAAAAGGTTACATCTAGATCGACCCCGCCGACAAAAATGAGTTGTTTTACTTGGATAACTTACTGCCTCACTAATCATAACCATGAGCATCATTTTCGATTCCTAATGGAAACTTACCAAAATTACGAATACTGGAACTGATCATTGTCAACCCCTTTGAATTGAATTATAAGCCTTACACGTTTTGGTTTGAAACATTTTGGCTTAGTTTTCCTATATAAACCCACTTTACCAGCCATTTCATTCCATTCCACCTTGGTTTTCTTTCAAGCTAAGGCCATATATTGGTGGATTCTATATGAGAATGAAGATGGCGTTTACTTTTGGTGCACAAGGATTCATTCTACTTGCAATTGCAGCCTCTTTCTTGCTAGTTGGTGAGGCTAGAACCATTGTTGTCGGAGGCTCAGAAGGCTGGCGTTTTGGCTTCAACTACACAGATTGGGCTCTCAAAACAAGTCCTTTCTACCTGAACGATAAATTAGGTGAGTAATATTGGCCATTACTTTGATATATATGGCATTAAATTGGCAATTAATATCACTCAAACTATTGAATTTAGTTTAAGTTCTAACAAACTTTCCATTTTTTTTGCACTAGTATTCAAATATGCACCCCCAAGTGACACCTATGTTGCTCCAAATGTCTACCTTTTACCAAACCTATTGAGCTATTTGGCATGTAACTTCAGTAGTGCGAAGCTGCTGGCAAACGAAACACAAGGAAGTGGCGAAGGTTTTGAGTTTGTGCTGAACCGCTGGAGGCCTGCATACTTTGCTTCTGCAGCAGAGGATGGCAGTCACTGCCGTGAGGGACAGATGAAGTTCTTTGCTATCCCATTGCCCCATCCGAATTAATTATCGATGACCAGCTTAACGACGCCGATCGAGGGCTTCAAAAAGACGCAGGCAGTGCTTGCTGTTTGTTGTTCATCTGGTTTTATTTGTAGGGTACAAAAACATTCAATCATGGAGATCATCTGCATGATTAATGCATATCAATAAATGGGTTTGTTCCCAATTACTTTGTTTTGGTTTTAAGTTACGTACACTTTATGCCTTTCAGGGAAACAAGTGTGTGAGGAATACTTGTGTTTTGTGTTTCTTCTTGATATATCAGCATGAATGAAATAAAACAGCCTTTGTTTCTATATTATGATGCTTTCTTATATCCTTCGTTACTTTCGTGTCCAAAAATTATTTGGAGTATGTATTATATTATATAACTCTCAATCTTATGAAATTGGAACAATATTTTCAAAGCGAAATGGTTAGTTTTGGAAGAAGATTTCAAAAAGTTAGTTAAAAATTATGGGACTTGAAGTAGTACATCAAATATAATATTTTACAATAAAAAGAGTTTCATAACCTAACTACCACATGTTAAATGAAAGTTTTGTTTCGTATTTTTCTTTATTGACGTAGCACTCCTCTTCTAAAAATTCCTGTTAACATTAGTTACTTGATTATTTTAAAACTAAATTATCCTTTTATTTCTTGCAAAATATATAATATTTCATTTTAATTTTTATCATAATTAAACACAATTAGGGTTGCAAATAAATTGAGTTGAGTTGAAGTCAAACAAGGATACTCGAACTCGATTAGCATGTTTACTCGTTCAACGGATCGATCGAACTTAAATAAAATACAAATATCCTTGTTCGAACTCAGCTTGTTAACCATTAAATTATTTGAATTCGGCTTGAGTTCGACTAAAAATAAACAAACGGCTTGAGGTCGAGTAGCTCGAACACCTCTTTTTTTTTAATTCTGAATCTTATCTTTTCATTAATAAAAAAAAACATTTTGAGTTTTACAAAAAACTCTAACCCATTAACTATTTAACCAATTACTTTTTATTAAAACATTCTTATAATAACTCTTTATAAAAAATAAATTAAGATTTTGCTATACATCAGCCACTATTCACCCCCACACTTGATAACTCTTTTTTTACATAGGGTGTGGGGTAGTGAATAGTGGCTGATGAGAAGAATTACCCAATAAATTAACTTATAGTTATAAATTAAAAAAATATAAATGTAATAAACTAAACTAGTTAATATATATATGTATAGATAATTTAATAAATCAAGAGTTCAAGTTGTGTGATATATTATAATACAAATTATCCTATACACATTTTGGGAATATAATAAATATATTAAATAAAGTAAACTATAAATTAATTAATGAAATAATTAAGAATATAAAATATAAATAACATGTAATAAATATAACACATACATATATGACACGCTACGAGCTTCAAAATGAGTTCAAACGAGTCAAGTTGAGTTCATGCGAACTTTGTTCAAGAATCTAAATCGAGTCAAACCGAGTTTATACGAGTTTTGCTCGTTTGGTATTCGAACAAATATTAGTTTTTGTGAACACCTCATTTATTAAATGAATCGAGTTCGAACCAAGTACACACGAGCCGAACTCGAGCTATTCATGAGCTCCTCTGTTCATTTGCAACCTTAAACACGATCTTTGCATTTCTGCCTGTAGGCAAAGTGGAACACAATATTAAATACAATGGGTCTACATCTTGTATCTAGGGATGTAATCGGCCCAGTTTGATCCGATTTTGGACATATTTTAAAACCAAACCAGTATACACTGCTTTTGAAATTTGAAGAATCGATACTGCACTAGTTACACCCCTAAACCGGTACTTCTAGTTTTACCGATTCCGATCCAATTCGGTCCAATTTTTCCTTTATATTATGTATATAGTATATATAATATGCTATATATATATTATAATATATAATAATATATTGATAATACATTGTAGTATATTATAATATATATTATAATTGTAATATAAACTATAGTGATAATATATAGTTATTTATATAGGATTTTAAAATTTAATGTTATATGAATTAGTAATTTAGCATATAATACAAAATTATTTTATCTATAATTATATATATTATATATAAAAATCATAATAATATAAAAAATCAAATAAAAAATTATTTTATATAATATAAAAAATTAAAATATATATATGAACCGGTCTAGTCCGGTTCGGTCCGGTGTTCGAAAAAGGAAAACCAGAACTGAAACAATTTCAACCAATTTTGAGAAAAATTAAACCGATACCGAACTGAACCGATTTAAAACCGCACCGAACACACATGTTCGGTCCAGTTTACCGGTTCACCTGTTTTTTTCACCCCTACTTTTATCTATATCTCTATGAATTATTGAAATAAGTTTTAGCAAAAGAATTGTTGAAAACCCTGATAGATTACCAACAATAATTTTCATGAAACCAATACATGGCCAAATATATCAATGAAAGCCCAATTTTTCGATCAAGGTCAAGGTCATATAATATTCTCTCACTTCCCTCACAATCACATCCCTCATAAAATTCTAAAATCCTACAAGCATATTTTTCATCCTATAACGAATTTCAGCTCTACATGAGAACTCTAGAAGCTCCTAGTTTCATTTGTAACTAATTCAAGTCGGTTACTTTACCTCCGCCTTACCATCAATATATATATAAGTGTACAATTAATTCATTAATAACACACAAAATTAGTCTCTCTCAATTAAGTTTTAACATGGTATCAGGGAAAAATCTTTGAAGTCTCTCGCTTCTGTCTTTCAGTGGTTTCCCCTCCCTCATCTTTGTCTTTCTTAGTTGATGATCCTCAAAATTCTTATTATCTCCATCATGGAAAAAATCATGGCTCCTTGTATCTCAACCACTTCTTGGAGAGAATTATCAGACGTGGAGTAGGTCAATGTTGATGGCCCTAACAACCAAGAACAAGTTCAGCTTCAATGACAGTACTTATGTAAAACCTTTTGATATGAATGCCTTATGTTTTCTGCTTGGCAATGATGCAATACTATGGTTCTATCATGGTTGTTGAATCATGTATCTAAAGAAATTGCTACTAGTGTTCTTCACTTGAATTCTGCTGAAGAAGTATGGATTGATCTTAGAGAATGTTTTACACAAAGTAATGGGATCAAGAAGTTTTTAACTAAATAAGTCGATTACTTCATTATCTCAACATCAAATGGATGTTAGTGCTTATTTTACAAAACTCAAGGGTCTCTAGGATGATTTAGTGAACTATAAATCGATATCAGACTGTACTTATGGTGCTTTGAAAATTTTTCTTAATTTTTAATAGCAAGAACATGTGATGCAGTTCTTGATGGGGTGAGATGAAAGTTTTTCGCAAGTTCATGGCCAAATATTACTTCTTGATCCACTGTCTCTAATCAATAAGTCTTTTCTCTTGTACTTCAAAAAGAAAGACAGAAGGAGATATATTCTAATGGATCTTTAAGTCAATAAAGCAGTTCTTGATAATTTTGGTGGTGGAAAGAATTTTGTACCCAAGAGAAACCGTCTTATTGCACAAAATGCAGTCTTCAAGGTCAAATTGTAGACAAATGCTACAAGTTTCTCAAATATCCTCCTGGTTTTCGGTTCACTCTTATAAAAGGAGTTTTCACTTCGAATGTGAACTATCACGCCTCTGCTTTATTTGACCAGAACCCTAAATCCAAGACTATACGTAAGTCTAATATTCCTCACCTTCCAATCACCTCATAATAGTGCCAGAAATTACTTTTTTACTTGAATATTAATACTCCACTTGAACCTCAATCCTCTGCTAATCAAATAGCTGGTATCCTGACTACACCGTATTCTTGATACACTTTTTTCCAATTGTCCATTTTTTTTATAATTCAGTATTTTAAAATTCATGTAACAATTCCAAGAAATTTGATCGTTATTGGATAATCGATACTAGTACTGCAACTGATCATATGGTTAGTTTTTTTTTTTTTTTTTTTTTTTTTTTTTTTTTTTTTTTTTTTTTTTTTTTTTTTTTTTTTTTTATCTCATTTTACTTTTTCTCCTACCAAAATTAATGCCTCTGTTAAACTTCCAAATGGATCTACTATTGATTACACTAGGCGTACTTGGGCCTTCCTTATGTCTCATAAATGTCAGACAAAATCTTTACCTCAATACTTCTTCTCTTTACCTCAAGTACAATACAATGCTACAATTAAATGTCTACGTTCAAATTATAATGATGTAGAATTTAATATGAGAGTTTTTTTTCATCCAAATGGATCATTCGCCAACTTAGTTGTGTTGAAACATCTCAACACAAATCCATAGTTGAAAGAAAACACCAACATATCTTGAAGGTAGATCAGGCCTTAAGATTTCAAGCTTCATCTCCCTTTTGTTTTTAGGGCGAATGTGTTCTTACCTTTATCTACCTAATAAACAGGATTCCTAGTATTTCTTTAGGAGGTAAATCAACATATGAGATGCTATTTTCTACTCCTTATGATCATCTAAGAGTTTTTGGTTGTCTCTATTTTACATCTACTCTTAGATATAATCAATCAGAATTTGCACCTCAAACCCTCCCTTTGTATCTTTCTAGAATATTCTCATGGGATTAAAGGATATAGACTTCCTTAATCTTACAAATAAATCAATGGTTGTCTCTAGAGATGTGATTTTCCATGAGTTTGTTTTTTCCTTTCTTTACTTTATCTTCAGTTGTCCTATAGAATTTTTTGATTCCCGCAACAATACTTTACATGTTCTACCTAAAACTATTCCCAATACTAATATCTTTGATTCCTCCTTTTTTAGCTCATCTACTTTTTCTACCCCTCAAGCCTTCCTATTAATACAACCCAAACAAATAACATTTTTCCTTCTCTTACAAGATCAAAACGCATTAGGAAATAACTTGGTTATTTGCAAGAAGTTCAATTTCAATTGGCATCCTCTTCTTCAACCCTTTCATCCTCTGTTCCAAATACAGGTCTTACTAGTCTCAACTAGGTATTAAGTATACTATTTCTTCTTATCTCTCTTATAATCATTTTCCTACATCTAATAAAGCTTTTTCATTGTCATTGCTTTCACATTTTGAGCCCAAATTTTTTCATGAAATTGTTAAATATCCTCATTGCATGAGACTATGGCATCTAAGATTAAGGCTTCGTTTGGTTGATAAATCCATCTCAACTTATCATTACAACTTTTTCAAATTTCAATACAAAATATAATAAACAATTCAACTTTTTCAAATCTCAAAATAATAATAATAATAAAAAATAATATTCTAATAATATTTTATCATCTCAACTCAACTCAACTCAGTTCAACATCTAAACACAGCCTAAGACTTTAGAGGAAAGTCACACTTGGTCTGTCACTGACTTACCACTTAATAAAATATCTATAAGGTGTAAGTGGGTTTATAAGGTCAAGTGCAAATCATATGGTAGCTTCGAGAGCTACAAAGCTTGATTAGTTTTAAAATGATACACCCAAAATGAGGGCATTGACTATTCCAAGACTTTTTCCCCTGTAGCTATAATGGAGATAGTCCAGGTATTGCTTTCATCAGCTGCAATTTAATTGGTATTTACATCAACTAGATGTAGGGGTGTAAATTTAAACCGGGAAACCGGAAAACCAGTCCGGACCGGACCGAACCGGACCGGTTGGTCTGGTTTTGAACCGGTCCGGTCCGGAACCGGTTCCTATTTTATGAAAACCGGCCGGTTCCGGTCCGGTTCCGGTTCCGTAGTTTTTGGGACCGGACCGGACCGAACCGGACCGGTTGGAAAAAAAATATAAAAATTAATTTATATATTATACAAAATATTTATATATATAATATATAATTATATGTTAAATTTATATATATAATATATATAATTATATATCATATATGAAAAAATTTTATATTATAATTTATAAATAATAACATAAAATGTTAATCTTAAATATGAACATTTGTAATTTATTTGATCATATGTTATTAATATAATTATACATAAGATAATGTTGTTATAATTTATAAAATAAAAGTTTAATCTTAAAGATAAAAATTTAATTGATCATATGCTTTAAGCATAATATATATATTAAATTTTTAATAATATTTTATAATAAGAATTAACACTTTATTATATGTTTTTTACATTTAAAAAAAACCGGAAAACCGGACCGGACCGGACCGGAAACCGGTAAAACCGGAAGTACCGGTTTAGGAGGGTAATCGGGGCGTAATCGGTTTTGAAAAATACAAAACCGGTACATACCGGTTCGGTCCTAGATTTTGTCCAAAACCGGACCGGACCGGACCGGTTACACCCCTAACTAGATGTAAAAAACACTTTCTTACATGGTGATCTTCGTAAGGAAGTCTATATAACTCGACGTCTTGGTTTTTCTTCAAAATTTGATTCTCAGGTTTGCAAGTTGCAAGTCATTGTATGACCTCAAGCAAGCTACTAGGCAGTGGATTTCTAGGGGCTGGTTTGGTTACATATAACCATACTATCTCATCTCATTTCATTTCATATAATCATTACAATTTTTTTAAACTCTCACACAACATATAATAAACAACTCAATTTCTTCAAATCCCAAAAAAAAAAATATTATTAAAAAATTATGTTATAATAATATTTTATTCAACTTTTAACAAAACATCTCTCATTTCATCTGAACTGGGTAACCAAATAAGGCCTAATTTTTCAACCACCTTACCTTCACATGGGTTTACCATTCATCCAATAAAAGGCAAATTATTCTATGTTTATTAAGCACACTACTACAAACTTTATGGCTCTCTTGGTCTATATCAATGAAATAGTTGTAGCAAGTAACAATGATGTTGTTGTACACAAATTCACTTCTTTTTTGTATACTCATTTCAAGTTAAAGAATCTTTGTCCTTTGAAATATTTTCTTGAACTCGATGTTGTTAAAATTTCAAAAAGCATCTTGTATGTCAATGAAATTATGCTCTTAAAATACTTTCAAATTTTGGTTTCCTTGCATCCAAGCCAGCTAAGTTTCCCATGAATCAAAACTTGAAACTTAGTCGTACTGAAGCAGAATTGTTAACTTATTTAAGTGCTTATAGAAGGTTGATTCGCCGTTTATTATAACTTACCATAACAAGACCATATTTTAGTTATTCAGTTCATGTCTTTAAGTCAAGTCCTTGATCAACCCCGACAACCACATCTAGATGCCGCCAACAAAGTTTTGAGATATCTCAAACCAACACCAAGCCAAGCCATTTTTTTCCTTCAACTTCCAGAACACATCTTAAAGTTTTTTTATGATTTTGATTCGGCTAGATGCCCTAATAAAAGGAGGTCCGTTATTGGTTTCTGTGTTTTCCTTGGAGATTCACTAGTTTCTTGGAAATCAAAGAAACAATGCATTGTATCTCTCTCTCCCTACAAGAAGTTGAGTACATATCCATGGCAGCAGCTACCTACGAGATTTCTTGGATTCTTCACTTGCTCACCGATCATCATATTCCCCATCCACAAGCTGCTCTACTTTTATATGATAGTCAAGCAGTTATCTACATAGTTGCTAATCCTGTATATCATGAACATACTAAGCATATAGAAGTAGATTGTCATCTTGTTAGAGAGAAAATTCAAATTGACATCATTCGCACCCTGCATGTCAAGTCTTATCATCAACTTGCTAACATTCTTACTAAGCCCCTTGGTTGTGTTCCTTTTACTACTCTTCCATCTAAGATAGGAGCTCACAATTAATCTACACACTCCATCTTGATCAAGTCCGTTACTTTATTACCGCCTTACCGTCATTGTATATATAAGTGTACAACTGATTCATTAATATAACACAAACTCTCTCTCTCTCTCTCTCTCTCTCTCTCTCTCAAAAAGTTTTTAACACGTCCATTGCGCCATCACCACAGCATTGTAGAGTTGACGTTGTTAACAAGTTGTCCTCATCGATTCGCATTCATTGTATAGATTTAGAAACACACTCCCATTACTGTGCAACCACCATTACTGTCCATGCGTTGCGCCCTAACTTTGCTCCTCAAGATAGATTTCCTGTAGTTTTTCATAGTATTCTCACTTCGACCAGCAGACAATGATGGCCCAGTACTTATTCCTTTACGGATCAAGAGGTCCTCGATTTGTTATCCAAACTTGAGGAGCCTGATCAAATGAGAGAGATATAAATGCATGGGATTGGTCCTACAATATTTATTATTGCTCGTATAATTGTCGAGCATCATTAATGAGTAATAAATATTGTAGAGTTTTTTTTTTTTGATAATAAAGGATCACATTCCATTTATAAAAAGGACATACAACTTTGACTTAAAAAGTCAGTTACAAACGTTAATAGCTCCTCAACACACTTTCGTGACTGACATGGTCTAGCCCAGACGACAGAACTCTAAAGACCAAAGTCTAAGAGATTCGTCGTACACATCTCTGTCCCCGACAGAGTAAACAAAACCCATACCCCGACTACGCGAGGTAGGGTGCACAACCCCATACACCGCCAGAGCGGAAATGGGGACACACCGCCAGCGGACCACGATCCGCGGGGACAAATATTGTAGAGTTAGTCCACTTATGTATCTATCTAGTTTCTTCACTTAATGTTGCCAAGTTCAAGCGTACGACTTAGATGAATCTTTTAAATTCCTTCATGTGTCAGTGCATGTATAACCAATATGGTTTTGTCTCGACTAGAGAGAAGGACCGGAGCTCCACATGACTCACGCTCAGCAGGTTGCACCATTTGGTCCACTTGAGCCTATATGATATGCACAATCTACCCTTTACGTAATGACTTATCAAGGGCCATATAAATTTGAGAGAGAGAGAGAGAGAGAGAGAGGTATTGAGCGTTGGGATTTAGCTTTGAATATGGTTCTCAAAAGTAAGGTAGGCCGCGGACAGAATGAGGGAAAGAAAGTGTTTGGATGTTCATATACACACTGAAACACAACGAGAGAGAAATTGAGAATGAGTTGTAGGCACTAGTTGGGCGCTAATGGAGCTCTTTCGAAGTGTCGGTAGATGGATACCAGAATTAAGACAGGAGTCCAAAAAATTCTACTCTCACTCAAACTTTAATTTAAAAATAAATTTATATTATATATATATATATATATATTTAAATATATATATATATATTCTCATCATACAACAAATGATATTTGCGCTCAATGGGCCTCCGAATTAGCTGTGAGCTAAAGAAAATAAAGCCCAAAATGTCATGTCCTTTAAAAATGTTGTGGAGTTGAGAAAAACCTAGAAATTGGGATGAAGTGGGCATGGAGTTTAATTTAAATACAAAAAATCTTCACAACTTCTTAAGACTTCACACTTCATATTATTTTTAACTTTTATTATTTTTTTCATCTATCAAATATTTATTATATAAATAATGAATAGAAAATTTGAAATAATTTAAAAAAAATAAACTCAAAAAAAATTTACAGAAAAATATTAAAAATTTAAAAAATTTAAAAAAATGTGGAGTGTGGAGTGTGGTGGAGGTTGTGTAGCAAAGCTCAATTCTATATATAAATCTAGGGTGTACAGATCTCGTGTAGTTTCTTTGAAAAGAAATGAGATCCATTGTGAAAAAAAAAAAAAAAAAGTGGATATTTTTAGATGAATCTCATTTTTTTCAAATGGCTTGAATGGGTCTTGCAAACCCTAGGCTTGCACAAATTATTTTCAAATTGAATCGCCAGTAAGATAACCGAACAACTCATAAATAACATTTTAACCATAGTGAGACCGACTCTCTTATTATTTTTTGGTAATTAGGCTTTACTGGGAGGTGTCTCAGATACACATGCACTTATATACTTTTGAAATGAATAATATGCATGTAGAATAAGAGAATTGTTTTGTCTACACATGAGTTAAGACAGGTTTGGAGGGTGAGATGAGAATTTTGTGTTTTGTTTTAGTGTTTAAAATATTATATTTTGGTATTATTATTGTATTGGGATTTGAAAAAGTTAAATTAGGATTTGAAAAAGTTGAATTGTTTATTATATTTTGTATGGGGATTTGAAAAATGTGTAATGATGAGATGAGATGAGATGAGATGGGAATTTTGTGTCTCATCCCACCCCCAAAACCTGCCCTAAAAGTGACTTTACATGCTGATATGTTAACCAATTTTCTTATTGGTTGAATTTTGAGTTAGCTTTTCATTAAGCAAGACTTGTCAAGTCATTTTGTAACAAGTTTTCACAGACATAGTAGCTCACTTAGTATAAAGCACAAATCATTTTATGTCGGGCCAAACATTTATCAGTCATAGGGTTGGGAAAAAATATGAAAATCCGACTCCGGTATGAACTCCGACCTCCAATTCTAACTCTTTCATTTGACCTCTACTTCTGACTTTAGCCTCTAGGTTATAAAAATCCGGAGTCCACACCGACATCCACTTACGACTTATCTACATCTGATATTAATATACATAGGTTATAAAAATATGCATTAATTATATATTAATCATATATATTCATATAAAAAGTCGAGAACTTATATATATAGTTAAATCATTACTATACTAGTATGTGTTAATTATTATATAATAATATGCTTGTATTATAATATAAATAGACTGATAGTCTAGTATATGTATACATCATAATATTACTATCATATATAGTCAAATATAGAAATAATATACTTGACTAACTAATAATGAGTAATATGTAATAGTCTAGTATAACAACATGTAATTAAAAAAAAATGGTAATAGTATAGTATAATAACATATAATTAGAAAAAGGTTAATAGTCTAGAATAATAACAAGTAATAGTCCAGTACAATAAGTTAATAACATGTAATAATATAGTATAAGAGCATGTAACTAGACACTAGAAAGTTAGTAATTATTAATAATCAATACTAACAATTAAATTTAATGTTTAAAAAAATTATAAACTTAAGCCGAAAATATGGATTTTATATAGAGCCCATTGCATGAGCCCAAAAGCAAGGGCTTAAAAAACTATGTATGCTTCAAATATTTAAGACATTTTCAATGGTTTGATCCAAAACATTGACTTGGAATGGAGCCATCAAATCAGCTCAAAAATTGGGATTAAGAAATCAGTTGAATCATGGTTTAAAACAGAACCCACTTAAATAAAAGTCCAAAACATTGGCGAAATTTTGCAGCCCAAAACTGACATTAGATCTAACTCTGCTTTGTTTTAATGGAGTTGGAGTCAAATCGGATTTTGCACTTGTCGAATGTGAAATTAAAAGTCAATATGGGACTCTAACTGAATCGGAGTCAGAGTCGGAGTCAAAGTTAGAAAAGGCTGAATCCAACTTCAACTTGGTCGGTGCTCCGCCCTAGTTTGTCTGCCGTTGCGCTATCCTAAATGGAACAAGTAAATATATTCGTCTTTCGTGTCAACATAATGAAAATTATTAACATATATATACCTCATGCTTATATTTTCCAAATGAAATTGAGAGATTCCTATTTTGTGGTTACTCTGACTAGTTTAGCATACTGCCCATAAAAGTAAAATCAAGCTGAGGACTCTCCACAATAGCATACTCTGCAATCTCTCCCAAAGGTACTCCACTCCAGATCACGAGACTGACCCCAAACTAATTCTCGCAGAAAACAAATTCATCAACGGACTTTTAATTGCAACGAAGGGGACATGAAGGTTAACTTGGTGATGCATGCCATGTTATAACCAATAATTGACAATTTTGATGAAAACTTAGTGATTTCCTTGCGGGAATCGTGAATTCAACCAAAAGAAAGAAAGAGAAAACAGAAGCGAAACGTTTTTGGTTTAATCATTGAACAAGCAAAAGGCTTGAGAAAATGATTTTTATGTAACTTTGATCAAAGTTCTTGGTTTATATATATAGTTCTACTAGATAATCAAAACTCTAATGAGCCCTTACAAAGAAAATACTCAATTCTGGCCCTGCAGCACCATCTGGATTTATCATGTACAAAGCTTCAGAATCCTTAGATCCAACAACTCTTTCGAATCTTGCTCTCATGTACGTCAATTCCCCATACGCCGTTTCCTTTTCCGAGGGACTCGGAAGAACCCCGGCGCCCATGGAAACCCCTCGCAAATGCTGCATGACATAAAGTTCATCGTCGGACATTTGCTTTCTCCTGATGGAAAACCCGGTCTTTCTTCCATTACAGTACACTGCCCAAACAAACTCCTCCAACAGTTTCTTTTTCTGGGTTTTGGTATCACTCTCCAGCGCAATTCTGACGATATCCGACGCCATTTCCTTGTGGAAAGCACTGCTGTGCATGGGCAGCTCGATGACGAAGATGGGCATGCAATGAGGGTCCTCTTGAATGGCTAAACTCATTCTCCCTTTGCGATAACCGAAGATAGTCCCCGTTGTGGCATTGTCTTTGAGTAGAGGCTTTCTGGGTCTGCCCAAAAGTGCCACCATCTTGCACCCTGAGGTCAACATGGGGAAGAGCTTGAACATTTTCAGGAGCCCGCCGGTGGATTTTGTACGTTTCTCCCCCGGAGTAGTACTATGCCGGAGCAAAGATAGTATTGCGGGATTCTCCATTTGGAAGAACGGGCTAGAGTGGACAGGAGGCATTATTGGACTTTAATTTTGAGGTTTTGATTCAAGGAAACTAAAATGTTCTGTTGGAGATAGATTGGTGTCTGGAAGTTAGGATAGATATAGAGAAAGGAGAGGGGTCGTCTAGGATGGATGATGATCTATAAAGGAGTTTTGGACGTTGGTCGATCACTTCTAGGTTGGGTTGTCCTTTGGAATCTTTGAAGTGGGGATTGGAAGAAAAACACATCAAACACATCATCAAGTTGGTTAAGAGAGAAAAATGGGGTGGAAAATTACTTGATGTGACCATGTTTAGGGATGGAAAAGCAAAGGGAAAACGTGATAAGATAAGGAAGGGTCGGACCACACACAAAGAGAAGTGGGGAAGGAGGGAAAGGAAAGGAAAAAAGAAAAACTGGGGAAAAAGAGGGAAAAAGGACTGCGGCAATGTTGGTTTGGCATGTGCCTCTCCGATCATTACATAGAGCATCAACGTCAAAAGCTTTTATGCTTTTTTCTATTTTAATTTTTTTCCCAAACCCCTCACTAATTATTGAGGTGCAGCTCATCTTTCCTCAAACATATTTCCTGTTTATCCATGGAATTTTCTTTGCATAGTGACTCTCTCTTTCTCAGTCTCTTTTTTTGTAGTTGCCCTGGCCCTTTCTTAATTGTCAGAACATAGTTGCCCTGGCCCTTTCTTAAATGTCAGAACATAGTCTTGTTCAGATGTAGAGGCATGCCAGGCAATAGTTATTAAGAAGAGGGTCCATTACTCTCATCTGGAACATTCTCTTTTGGATTCACTTGTGTTTTTAGGTGAACAAGTTCATAGAACTTAACCATAAAAGGGTAAAGATGGGGTAGGAGTGGGTATTTACAGCTGTGGAACCAGGGAGTGAACCATATGGAAAAATGAGTACAGTTGCACATCATCTTTGAAGGTGGATGTTGTAAGTTGGCATCGTTTGATTATGCAAATGAAATCAAATGAGATTTTTTTATTGAAAGTTGAATAAAATATTATTATAATATAATTTTTATTTTGAGATTTGAAAAAGTTAAATTGTTTATTATATTTTATGTCAGAATTTAAAAAAGTTATAATGATTATATGAGATAAGATAATTTAATTTTGTATAACCAAACCAATAATGAGTAAAGTTAAGATTTTCTCGTCAAATATGTTATAGACTACACTCTCTATTCTACAATATTAATGTAACATGCAAATGTCTATTAACTCTTGAACTCATACTTTTCATGGTGGAATCCACTTTTTTTCAAAATGCTTGCATAAAAGTTGTGCATTTGGAGTTTATCCTTAGCATTACTCTTTTGATTATCGCATACACTTAAAATTAAACCCTGATTAAGGCTTAATTTGCTATCATATCCATTAATCTTCAACAACAATGTCCAAAACCATCAATTAAAGGAAGATCAGATGTTGGGTGTGGAGTATATATATGGAAGCACTCCTTTCTTGCCTAAACAACAATTATTGATCAAGGGGGAAAAATCCAAACAAAAAAGGGTCTATATATGTTATCTTATCATGACATGACTAACAAAAAAGCAGCAAGTGTCGGCATCACTCTGCTTGTACCATTTACCTTTAATTGATTGTACAATATGTTTTGAGTTTTATGCTTTTTGGTGCACGTTTCTTGGTTATTTTCTTGGACAAGTACTAGCTACAATCCTGATACATCTCTAATTGCATTATAAAGTTAGCTCAAGCTTTTACATGATCATGATGTTCATTTATTTTATCCTTTGAATGGACATTTACATGACCATTTGAAAGAACATAACAAAAAAATCTGTATTTTTCTTGACATGCTTGATCGTCATCTAAAATGGGTGTATATCGATCCTATATCATCAAGATACAGACATACATGCAGATGGGTGATAGATGATGATGACAGCAAAATTACATACAGTTTCAGTGTATGAATTTTTAATTTTGATCATCTTGTCTTTTATATATTTAGACCCTAAATCAAAAAGCTTCACGCTAAGAATATCTAGCGTGCAGTAATACGGTTCTTAGCTAGCGTGCAATAATACGGATTAGTATTATTTAATTAAAAGAGGTAGAGTGTAGAGTCAGAATTTAAACTCAAAATATCTATTCAGATACTATATAAAATATCACTTATCATAAAAGTTTAAATTATTAAGAAGTAAATTTAGCAATAACCGTGCAGAGAATTTATCCTAATTCAAATGAGGTTACTCGTAGCCTTTCTTTAGGTAATCGGTTTTTGTCAATGACATATTTTTTCAATTATACAATATATTACATTCTCATCTCACTTTCATCTTACGTGCCGACGTAATATTGTCCACTAGGTTGATTTTGCGTAAAGGAGGTCTTCTCATGTCATTCAGGACAACGAACACTCACCCAAAGCTTTTTTCATTCTCTGAATGCTTTAAGGATTTTACTATTATAAGTTTGAAATTATTATAAGCAGCAAAAAAGGCAGCTTCAGCTGACAAAAGTGATCCAAAATGATTCTCCATTATAAGTTTCATTTGTCGTTGCCTTAGAATTATTGTGCCTGTCATGGATCGTCAATTCCACTTCACTTTTTATTTTATTTTCCCCAACAGATCCATGTGAGTCCTATACAATTTTATTGGGTTATCTAAGATGATATATATCTATATAGCACAGTTGTAGAAAGTAGAATTTGCCTTTTAAATATTCATTATCCAAATTATCATCAGTTATTTTATTCTCGAGTCAGTGTATAGAACATATCATAAACATCATTTAAATAGTAAAATTTGATTTGTAAAATTTAAATTTTAAAATTTATTTTTTAAATTAAATTATATCATATAAGTATTTTATTAAATATACTCTAAACACCGACTGGAGAATTGAATTTTTCAATTATCATTTGATATTGACAAGGACCAACAAATAGTTTTGAGCAAAACTCCCATCTTTTCACGCAAAGTTTAACGTGCATGCATGACTTCTGACAATTAGTTTAAGAGTCGCTTTTAAGCTTTAAAGAACTTCTAATCACCAGCTTCCAATCAATCATTGAGCCATATCGGATCGATCACAACTATATAATACTTCAAAACAAAATAAATAAATAAAAATCATTACCTCCACACATATAATTGATTAATTATCATGCTACCATAGCACTATTGGAAAAAAGGGATCTTTTCTGCAGACACTGCAAATGGGTTTTCTGCTAGCTTCTAACATATTATATAGTTCAAGTCCAGATTGCCTGAATAGAGCTCTCTTTTTTGCTTTACATGAATTTGTTTGTTAAGAGTATTTTTATAAGATGGGTGGAAGAACTTTTCAATATTCTTCTTAATATAAATATGTCAAACGGACAAGCCTTCGATCGGCTTCATGAATGGCATATGGCACTGATCCATACTCTGTATGTGAGTGTGTGTGATAACTTTGTAGCTTTCTCAATAGTTTAGTTAATATTGTTGTTATTTGTTAAGAATGCTGATATGAAGGGAACATGTACTGGCAGCATAAAAAGTTCTTCCACACTATATACTTGGAAAAAAATGCTGGATCTCTTCCCTTGGGATGACCGTTTGTTTTGACGTGTTGTTATGTGAAATCATTTCCTGTTTTAAAAGTAAGTTGTATTTAGATGTTAAACTGAATTGAGTTTAATTAAGTTGAGATGATAAAATATTGTTAGAATATTATTTTTTTAATATTATTATTATTTTGAGATTTGAAAAAATTAAATTATTTATTATATTTTGTATTGAGATTTGAAAAAGTTGTAATAATGAGTTGAGATAAATTTAGATGAATTCGGTAACCAAACATAAATTGATGAGAAGATATAGATATAATTTTTTGTATTATATTCTTAATATATCAAACAAATCATTACTTGTTTCGAAATCTTAAACTATGTGTCAATCTAATCTCCTAATATTTATATTCTAGTTCATTAACACTTTGAGCAAAACTTTAAGAATTATTTTGAATAATAGTGCAATAGATTTAGGACTCATTTGCAACATAACTATTTTAATTTTAAGCTAAATATAACATCCAGATACCAAACTCTTAAATTACTAAACTCATCTCAACTCAAAACCTTTTGACACGTGGGATCCACAACTTTTTTTAACTCAATACCTCTTGACACGCAGGACTCGCAATCTGTTTTAACTTTCAAATACAAAAAAACTCATCTTAACATCCAATCACATCTAAACTCATCTTAGGTGAGCCTCACAAAACTCACTCCACCATCTCAACTAGGGGTGTAACCGGTCCGGTTTTGGATATATTTTACAACCAAACCGGTATATATTGATTTTGAGATTTGAAGAATCGATACCACACCGGTTATACCCCTAAACCGGTATTTCCAGTTTTACCAATTCCAATCCGATTTTTCGGTACATTATAATATATATATATATAATATAATATATAATAATCTAGTGATAATATATAGTTATTTATAAAGGATTTTAAAATTTTATATTCTATTAATTAGTAATTTATCATATAATACAAAATTATTTTATATATAATTTTATATATTATATATAAATATTATATATAATATAAAAAGTATTTTATACAATATAAAAAATTAAAATATATATAAATCGGTCCGTTCATGTTCGGTCTGGTGTAAGAAAAAGAAAAATTGAAACCAGACCGATTTTGACCGGTTTTGAGAAAAATGAAACCGGTACCAGACCGAACCGAACCTGATACTGGACCAAATCCATCGGTTCGGTCTGGTCTGATCTGGTTTACTGGTTTACCGATTTGTTTTCATCCATAATCTCAACTCACTACTATTCATAAAGAAAGAACTCAATTCATCTCAATTGAACTCAAAATCTAAACAGGGCCTTACTTGTCCATGAAAATTCCTATTGAGTTTAATTTGTGGGTTGTCACAAAAGCGGCGTTCCCCCAATAATAAAGAATCTAAGAGCTAATTTGGGAACACAATTATTTTCAAGTATTCTCAAATATTTCATTTCTAAATATCACTCAAAGACAAAACACCTTTTAATTTCAAGTTTTTAATTTTTTATCTAATCATGATCTAATTGTTATAACTTTCTCAAATTTTCAAACAAAACACAAAAAATAATACAATTTTTTTAAATTTCAAAATAAAAATAATATTAAGAAATTATATTCAAATAAATTTTTAATTTTATAATATTTTTATTCAATTTATTCTCTCTCATTTTTCAAAATCCTATAAAACATTTTAATTCAAATTTTTTTACAACTATATAAAGATATTTTGATATATTCTTAGTATCCAAACAGTCCTAAGGATAATGGTGATGGAACAAGAATCTGTATTTTTTAGGATTGATAAAGATTAATTGGTTTTGGAGGGAATGGAAGGAGAGAAACCCATAAAGTCAAAAGGATACATCCTTATTTCCAAATTAATGAATGTGATATATGATATTGATCACAGTTTTTTTAAGAGCAACCACAAATTGATATGATTTTATATGATACGTTATATCGACTTTACAATAAAAATAGTTTTACAATCTAATATAGCACGTCAAGTCATATCAGTTTGTAAGTTTATTTTTATAAGATCTCGTTGTGAAAGCTCTATGTTCTGAAATTTGACTCAGAAAATGTAGTGGAGATTCATCATTGCTAAATAAGTTAAGTGTGCGCGAAAGTTCAACAATGGCAGGTTTGGGGGGTGAGATGAGAATTTTGTGTTTTGTTTTGAAATTTAAAATATTATAGTTTAATATTATTATTATTTTGGGATTTGAAAAATATGTATTGGGATTTAAAAAAGTTGAATTATTTATTATATTTTGTATGGAGATTTGAAAAATGTGTAATGATGAAATGAGATGATATGAGAATTTTGTGTTTTGTTTTGGTTACCAAACCTGCCCTAATTCTCCACTAAACAATTTTTTTCCCTGAAGTTATTTACACTTAACACATGAATTGAGGTAGAAAACATGTATTACACGATTATGAGATTTGAGAATCCAAACACAACTTTGAAATCATGTTACTAGCTAGTGTTATGCCGGTGTTTCATCCATGATGTTGTGAGGAGTTCTAATACTCTGATAGAGATGATATCATGTCCACGGGAACATTAATTTACACAAGATTCATAAACAATGAAAGTAAATAGTAAAATATGGACACTATTCATATATATCGTGTGAAATGTTGCCGTGATTCTATCATTTTGGTTACTCTTATGTGTGATGTGATCATGATCAGGGATGGTTCCAACTAATTCCAACTCTTCCAACAAATAAAAAATAACAAATAGAAATTGGATAAACGGTAATGCTTAATAGTGCTGAGTCTATGGTAATGGGCCTTTTATGGGCTGTTGCTGTTTGTCGGCTGATATTTCTAAGATGGGCTATTGGGTCATTAAGTGGGCTGAATATATTATATATATATATACCATGTAATATTGTCATCCAATTAAAAGATAGAATGTGATAAGATAAGAGTACTACGTGTTCATACTTTAGAACTACTAATAATTTTTGGAAAATGATAGTATGTTCATGATTTTATTCTCTCATTTTGACCGTTCATGAATTTTTTTTATTATTTAATAATTAAAGAATTGATTATTAATGTATTCATTGTATTGGTGTAATTTTTTAAAAAAATATTTAAAAATGTTTAGAAATGTTTGAAAAGAAAAAAAAAGAAAAAAAAAAAAGTACATGCAGGCAGTCATTGAATGTTAAAGGTACATTTGATCACTTGCTTATACTCTGCCGAAGCTTAGTTTTCTGTTATATTAGCTCTCACATGTCTGCTCCATGTGATCACTTACGTTGGTAGGGTTATCTCTCCTCTGGGTTTTCAACCATGTCATTTTGTGTGAAACTAGTACGAGCAACAACACTGGAGCCCGGTACTCATGTTAAAATATAAAATAAATAATAAAATCTACATATTTTAATCAGTTTAAATTTTTAGGACAAGTGATGATTTTACATAATATCATAGCAGAGGTCCTGAACTCGAACCCTGACTTATTGGGTAACCTATTGAGGATGAGTGTTAAGATATAAAATAAATAATAAATCTATCTTTTTTCATCACTTTTAAACTTTTGAGACAAATGATGATTTCACAACTCGAGCACCAATCTTTAATTGGGTTATATATGCATATATATATATATATATATATTTATGTAGTTTATTGGAAATGAAGCAAAGAATTGTAATGCTTGTTTGGAAGGGGAGTTGATTTTAATGCTAATTAGTTAAACCTGCGGTACTTATACATTCACGACTACAACTATAATTAATTGGTTCCAAGCAAATTCTAATCCTCTAGCACTTACCCCAGATTACGACGGACCCGGGCCATAGTCAGTTATGCAGATGAGCAATGCTAGGTACAGTCCCTACTTGAGGACTGCATGTGCAGGCCTAGGCTATTTTAACTTTAAAATTTTTTAAAATTACAAAATTATCCCTCTTAAAATAATGTTTTCTCTCATTTAAGCATGTGTCTGTACATGCAGTCCCCACTTCAGGACTGCAAATAGAATTTCTCTATGCAGATTGAGTCTTTGATGCACGCTTTAACCGTTATGTCACTTTTACGGGAAGGTAAATTTGGATCAGGTACTAGTGTGCAAGTATGCCATCATTTACTAAACACAGCTCTTGCTATTTCATCCATATGGTGGTTATTACTCGGCAGATCATCGTGAAAGTAGTCTGAAACCGACCACAGCAATCGTAGCAATAGGGATTGGTTGTTATTCAGGGTAAGATGCAAACTGCACCAGCAGAGGCACAACCAATGCTTTATTGTTAATTTGTGGTTTCCATATATTAAAAAACACTATGTGCTTTGTTACCTTGTCTGTAAGCGATGCATAAAAGACCTTGTCATTTGGTTTTGAGTATTGATACATGTACTTACAATTTTATACATGATATACATACCGAGTAAAAGGCTCATTTTATCAGTTTTTTCTTTTTTAGTTCGAATTTTGAATTTCAAATTTCATAATTTTCAGCATATCAATAGCTGACATGTCAGTACGTATTGTTATGTAAGTATAAATTGTAAGTATAAATATCATTTTCCTTGGTCTTTTATTATCTTTTTCTGTCAATATTTGATGTTCATATCCTTCTGCATGGATAATCTTATGTACAGAGCCAGAGTATTGGTAGGTGGGAACGACTTCTATGCTTTTCCACGTTTGGATTCCAGGGGTGAAAAAATGGCATGGATTGAATGGTCTCACCCTCACATGCCGTGGGATAAATCAGAGCTATGGGTTGGTTATATTGGTGAAAATGGGTGAGCACACATCTTTGATATCTTTGCGTTAGATATCAAATATCACTATCCATTGTCACCTGCCGGTGGGGATTAGCAGGAACTTCCACTTGTTTGTCGGAATGCAGAAGTCACTATATCTGTAGAGGCAAAAATAAATGGCATCAAGAACCTTTTCTGGAAATCATTGGAAGTTGTTTCAACTTATTGTGCTACATTGATTGAGTAGGGACTGGCTCAAGTGGTGAGGCCTTGGTCATAGTGGTATGCTCCCTCCAGATCTAAGATTCAAACACTTGGGGTGCAAACAATGTCTAGGAACCACTTCCTATTAGTGAAAAGATGATGATTTACCTGATCTGTGTGATGGGGACGCGTTACACCGGTCCAGGGTTTATCCGGTTATCTAGGATTCCTCGCCATAAAAAAAATATATATTTTTAAGCATTAACTTTATAAAAGAGAATTGGGCTTTATGGTTACAAACTAATCAAAATGATGTAAACAAGCACGGTTTTATTTCCAGCTGCGTCCATAGGCATGCTGGACTCTGTGTCTGTACATATATTATTCCTTTCTAGCACAAATCTTATTATAATCTGGTTCTTAGTGTCAACTTTTCTTATGCTTTTATGTAGATTTTCTCAGATCCTCTATTGTTATGGGGAGATTGTATTTGCATCCTTTTCTTTTCCCCCAAAGAAAATCTCATTTTTGTTCAGAAAATATCCCCTACCATTTGTTCGAGGAACTTATGGTTAGGACCATTCATGATGCGTAAGTGTGAGGTCCATATGGAGTCTAGCTTCTTGGATGGCCAACTTTCACACCTGCATGCACTGATGATGAGCTTGTACAACCCCTTAATAAATCCTCCAATAAGAGCCAGGATGATGCTCTGAGCTCGATATCTCTGCTTGATATTCCTTCCACAGATATGGATAATATTGTACTTTCCAAATCCTTTTCCTCAGTATATTTGTTGATTTCCAAATGTCGTTGCTGGGTTTGGATACACAAACCTCTTTATTTCATCTCATCTCATCATTACAATTTTCTCAAATTTTCATACAAAAATATAATAAACAATTCAACTTTTTCAAATTTTAAAATAAAAATAATACTAAAAAATTATATTTTATTTAACTACTATTCAAAACATATCATCTTATTTTATCTCATCTGAACTGTCTATCCAAACCCAATCAATAGACTTTTCTGCAATTAGTTTCACCCATCGAAGGACTGAATTTTCAAGTTGTTGATCTCATTGCTAAGGGGTGGACGGACTTTATTTTGAAGGTTATGGCAGAGAAAATTGAGATCGGCTTTTGGGTCGCTTGGGGAATTGTTGATGTTAATGATTGTTCTGGTTGTGCTAGATTTTTGGTAATTAACGATTACAATATTAATTTTTTTACTTCAAATCTTTAAACAAGTCTTTGATATTAATGCATGCGTACTCATATAGAGAGAGACTACAAGAACTTACATGCTTTTATATTTATGTGAATTGATCCCTCCCGGTTACAGCCCGCTCCTGTTTTGAACTAACATATTATATCATCAACGAGTCTCAATACCCTATGATCTCATACTAATTTTAGAATCCATGGAAGGATAGATATATACTGTCGATATACAGTACTGCTAACACCTAATGGTGACCGATACTATATTTAAAAAGTCCATACATAAATCTATGATCTTTTTATAAAGGTTTTCAGTTGGGAGGAGTGGCGGTGGATGGCCTTCCCCACGCTTAGATTAGCACGGGGGGTTTGTGGAGGTGTGGAATGACACGCCGACGATGCCGTCATCCTACTTGGCTTAATTTCCAGTTGTAGCCTTCGCACTTCTAGAAGTTGACATATACAAAGATCATGTCTTAGCTAGGTTGGCTGTTTCTTTTTTTATTAAATTCGAACAAGACACCTAAGACACCCTATCAAAATATCATATATATATATATATATATATATATATAAAATAAATTATTCTATTCTCAAGCCGGTCGGCATGTAGAGCACATTATCCATACATCACTTAAATGGTAATATTCGATTGATAAGATTCAAATTTTAAAATTTATCTTACAAATCAAATTATAACATATAAGCAGTGTGTGGTATATATGGTAATTTTAAAATCTATATATACATATATATATATATATATATATAGTTTCTCATCTTATCTCTTATCCCATATCCGCTTGTTTTCTTCCAGAAACATTATTATAACCAATGATTAATTAACTCAAAAGATTGCTACAAGTTCATGTTATTACAATATTCTTTGACATTCTAGATGGTTGAAGTTGCCCGAACACGCAAGGTCTATCCGTTCCAACATTATATAAATTCTTTTTACACCTGTTTGCAAAATATTTTATGTTACCACCTTTCGTTTTGTTCTACTAGATAATTTTTTTAATTTTCTTCAAGGGTTTCCTAGGTTAGATAAGCTATGTTCCTTTTAATTTTGGTCTCTTAATTCATTTATTAATTGATGTTACGATACACACGGTGGAGATCAGAGGCTTCTAGCTGTGACATCGTGTATTTAAGAAAAAAAGTTGTATTGCCCTAAGAAAGCATGTTGCAAGAGCTTAGGTGAGTTGTAAGTGCAGGAGGCGTGCAAGTCTTTAATTAATGTATGAGTTGCCCGCTTTATTTTACCGCACGTTGCTTTTGTGTTTTTTTTTTTTTATATTCATATTTTTTTAATATATTTAAATATAAAAAAATATATCAATATATTTAAAATTACTTCCTTAATTATTAAATAAAATAAAATTTTTGTCAAGCGGTCAAATGAAATGGTATAAATGGGAGGGCAAATTTGTGTTTTCCTTGATGTATTAGTTGAGATTACCAAATTGATATGAATACGTGCATGATCATGGATATTGGGAAACCCAGCTTCTCATAGAGTACAAGGTTATTGGGTAAATCCAGGACAGCCAAAATCTACCCCTTCAAATTTGATAGAATTCTCTCGTGTTCCAACAATTTGAAAACATTGGAAAATTTTATAGTCACTTTGTAACTTTGTTACATTACATCCATTAGTGTTTACCTACTAAATGGAAATCCAATCATGCTCGTAAAAATTAAAGAAAAGGAGAGTGTTCATGTTATGTTCTTCGTTTCTAGGAACAAATAACTCTTAATTTTTATGAGAGGTGTAATCAGTTTGATTCAGTCAAGTTTTGAAGAAATTTTGGAACTGAATTGATGTATACCAATTTTAAAAATTTAAGAACCAATACGATCTGATTCATCACTAAAATTGAAACTTTCGAATTTTGTAATTTCGATTTAATCCGATCCGATTTTTCAATGTAAATGTGTGAAACTATATATGTTTAATATTATAATTTTTTTAATAATAAATTTAATTGTGAGAATTTAATATTTATTATTAACAATTACTAATTTTTTAATTTTCAACTATAATAATATAATATTAGTATCTAACTTATTAGTGAGATTAATAAATTTAAATAATAAGATTAAAATGCTATAAGTAATGTCTAATTATATTAATATATTAATTTTATATTATAAAATTAATAGACTTAATCAATAAGAGTAGAATTTCATATTATATTAATTAAAAATGTAACATATAATATATATAATAATAATATAAAAAATAAAAAATATATATGTTCAGTTTACTGCACCGAACCAATTACAAATCGAACTGAACCCACAAATTCGGTCTGATCCGATCAGGTCAACCGATTTTCCGGTTTTATCTTACGCACCTAATTTTTACAACAGAAATAGAAAAAACCTCTGGAAAAATCTATGTAGATTCATCATTTACGAAAGTGCAAGAGACCCAGGATCCCCTGTTTGTATGGCAAGAAAGTTTTCTTCTTCAAATCTTCCGACATGGCTCTGTTCACAGTGTAATGCAGCTCATGAGGCGAAACTGGTGGCCCTCTTCTCGATGATCTGGAGACTGAACCAGAACTGGCCGTGGAGCGGAAGCTCGAGTTCTTTACATCTTCGTGCCTTTTGTACAAAGCTGAGAACTTCAGGAAAGGATCCTTGTCTCTTGCTCGTCCTTCCGATGCGCTCCGAAACAGCAAAAAGTCCCTCAGTCTCCATTTCTTAGAACTCTTCGAAGAAGATGACGACGACGAAAGCGAAGCCTTCGGATTCAGAGACGATTGTTTTATGTCATTCCGAGTCTTTTCTTCTTCTTCTTGATCTTCTTCCCATGGAAACTCGGAGACCCTGTAAGGAGAGAGTGACCTTGTCGCTCTTCGCCCTGAATCGGAAGATGGTAAGTCAGTATTTCTTTCTCTTCCTCTCTGCTGCTGTGTTATCTTTCGAGTACTGTTATCAGCAACCATCTCCGGCCGGTCGGAATTTTTCTTTCCTCTCGGCGAAAGGGCACCCAGAATCGTCTTCATCCCGTGAGATCTGCCCGAATTGGGAGACAAAGGTGGGCTATTTGGCGCTGTGTACGGGTCCACATTCCAGCCGAATTGTAGCCGAGTTGGGGGCTTCAAAGGCCGGATTTTCCCACCATCGAAGAGCTCATCGGCGGAGAGAGAGCTCCTCTCCAACTCTTCACTGAAATCAAACGCGAAACCATCCCCCTCCTCCTCCTCCCTGATGGCACTCGCTTCGCTGCTTTCACGGCGATCATACTCGTTGCAATCTCGGTAAAGCCCGGGGATGCGTGATGGGCTGCTCGGAGCACTGAAGTAGTAGTCACCAAAACGTTTGGGCGTAGTTGGATTGTTGAAATCCATGGTAGAAGCTGGAATCAACACCTCCATAGCTGTAAACCCGCAAATACAAATTTCTTTTTCTTCTCTGTTTGTTTGGGATTTTGGTAGACAAGGAGAGGGAGTCTCAAAAAAGAGTGTCAAGAGGGGAACATATATTTATAGAGGCAGATAGGAAAGAGGGAAGAAGGAGCATGCATGAAGACAAAGGCAGGCAGAGATCATTGACCCTTTTGATGAGCCAACATTCATGCTATCGATACAAGTATACAACGTTAGGAGCCGCCTTTTACTAGTTCTACAATTGTTTTGATATTGTGACATCATATCACTCCCAATTTTTTATCTTTTATTGGGTTCCAGATAAGTCTCGACTAATTACGGAGATGCAGATATTTTCGATAACTAGCATTACAGGCAGATATTTTCAAGTGTGTAGCACGAGACGGGTCTAAAAAGTTTTTTTTTTCATTTATTTTTAATATTTTTAAACATTTAAATAAAATATTTTTTTAATTATTAAGTAAAAAAAACCTTATCGGAATTCAACTTTCGGTGAGAGTAATATTTTTTATTATAATGAGTTTTTAAGTTATATTCAAATAATTTATTTAAATTGATTTTTAAGAAACATGAATCCTGACCAAACATCCAACCGAAAAAGCAATATGCAATGCTCGTAACAGGAGTGAAAAGTTTAGCGTCACGAGTTACGACTTGGGGTCCCCAACAAGATCCGAATTTTCCACGTGAGAGAGAGACGTAGAGGGGTAATTACGGAGGGATGAATGTGAGAAAGCGATGCAAAATATAATTAAGGAGATGTACCGTTAAAGTAACGAGTGTGATTACCTTTTCTTGCCCACCACACTTTGATTTTATTACAGCTAGCTCCCTTTCCTCCAACCTCATTCAACCCATGACTCATTTCCTTTCACTTTTTTTCTTTTGTTATTATTATTTTTTTTCTTTTTTGTGATTTTTAATGATCTTTTGGATCTCCAAGATTGATAAAATCATGTGTATGTTTCTCCATGATATTGATTGATGTTGGATTGAACTATTGTTTGATGTTAAATATTACAGTTATTTTTATTCTCAAGTCAGTATATAAAGTATAGAAAATACTCTAATTATAAAGAAATTATATAAAAATAATCTCACAAACTGACGTGACTGTGTCAGATTATAGAATTATTTTTATTGTAAAATATATATAACATATCAGATGAAGCTACATCAGTTTGTGAGATTGTTTTGTTTAATTCTTTTGTGAATATAGCAGTATTCATAAAGCATACCATACATATTATTTAAATTGTAAGATTTGGTTTGTAAAATTCAAATTTTAAAATTTATCTTTTAAATTAAATTATATCATGTAAGAAATTTATTGATTGTGCTCTATAAACGAGATTAATATGTTCATTATGACCAAATACAATGAATATAACCATATACTATTATTTTAATCTTTTGATTTTTTACTATAATGTTTCTATAAAAGCATTATTGATTGTGCACGCATGCCTCCTGGTGGCTGGTACAAAATTAAGGTGGATTGTGGGACATCTTCCTTGATATTTGTGTGTAATTTATTTTTTCTTGAAGAACATGATTAATATAATACATTAAATTGAAAATGTGGGGTTCATGAAATTTAGAAGAGTAGCAAGGCGTGAGAAACGTGTTGATATTGGATTACTATTAGCTTGGAAAATAAACCATTATTGAAAATAAAAATATGAAGATTCTTGGTTACGGTGACCCGTAACTCATTGGGGCGGAGAGAATAACGGGGTTACGTTTGTATTACGAAATATTTTTTTTTTTTAAGATTTATTTCTTGTCTAATTTTTATAATTAAATATATGGTTAGAGTAATATTTGCCTCTCTCAAAATCCCTTTTCTACTTTTTTTTTTATTATTATTACAAGTAGACCAATTTGGTTTAAAATTTAAACATTAATAAAATTAGAAGATACGCCGAAAATGAAAAATTGTGTAACGATATATTGTAAATCAAATTATGACATGTAAGTAATAGAAAAACTATGTCGGCCTCAACATTGCTTGCACGTATAATTATAGAAAAATTGATTTAATATCATTTTTATAATTATCTTCTCAGCATCTATTGAGGCAACATCATCAAATGATTGACCGACTAGTTGTGAAATATAATAAATAATTTTTAATTATTTAATACTACATCATGAAATGGTGAGAGGATCGATGCAGAGAATGATAAAAGGCCGGTCAATAATGAGTAACATTACAAGTATATTATTATTGATAAATAAATTATTTAATATTTGGATAATGATTAAAAGATCTAAATAAGTTATTGTAAGGAAGTGTCTGCAATATTTGACTAGTCCACAAATATGCCAAGTGCACAAGAACGATCATACATTAATAGTTACAGCCATGTGCTTAAAATAACGATTGACTGTTTCTTTACTTCTAGATTCTCAATACTTTCGTGTTAAGCATCCGAATTGTCAATATTTAGGCTGTAAATTGGCTATTGGCCTCCCAATGCACTTGGAAGCCGACGGTGTAATTGACAAATTAATTAACAAAACTTGACCACAAGTACGTACAACCTTCGTCTCTTATATTGGGTTTTAGGGAAGCAACCAAATCATGTCCTATATAGTAACTTAGTTGAGCTTCTTAATCAAGAAATTTCTTTAGGGATACTATAAGACACTTATACGTCTTCAAATAAAAAAGTTCTATAGTTACAAAGAAATTCTCATAAAAGTAAATTCACGATTTGACGTGATTTCATGTGATATGTTAGATCTATTTTATAATAAAAATAATTTTAAAATCTGACGTACCAAGACATCAAATCATATAAGTTTGTAAATTTATGGTTAAAATATTTCTTTTCCGAATCATAGTTATAATTTTAAAAACAATAATCGATTGAGAAATAAAATAATTACAACTCACGACTTCATCATTCATTTTATTCCAATAATAAGAATTACAACTCAACTGATTATTAATATTGTAACTATTATTGTTTACTAAATTAGGAATATGCAATAGCTATTATTTGTTTTGAATTAAAAGGGAAAAAGAAAAACAATATTCTAGTGAGGTTGTTCACAATGGGATGCATTAATAAAAGAAAAAACATAGACCGTGATGTGAGGAGGGAGAATAAAACATTTGGTCCGGCAAATAAAAAGGTGATGAATAACAACATAGGACACGTTGGCCATTGTACAACGGCCGGCCAAGCCTTAGACTACTGTTTTGACCTACAAGTATTTGAAGAGACGTTGTGCCTTGACATTGTTAATGATTGATGACATCTTAGATATATTTATATATATATATATATATACATATAAAAGTAATGTTAGATATAAATTTTAAATAAACAACTTTTTACGTAATTTTTTTATAAAAAAAGTGGGTCACATTGGAAAAGAATAAATTTTTTTTATATTTTTTATAGTAGAGTTTACTTTTTTGTAAAGAAATTGTGCAAGATTTATCTATTTAGAACTTGTATAGATCATTACTATATATAAATATATATTACGAATATCATAGGGATAAGAGTAGATGACTAAATTCGTGAATTTATTTTCCAAAAATTATGTAGGCATGTATCTTCTAGAAGTTATATATATATATATATTCTTTTTATCTGAAAATTAACGTAAAAGTTTATATATATATATATATATATATATATTCTTTTTATCTGAAAATTAACGTAAAAGTTTATATATATATATATATATTTCTAAACAAGCTTGCATATATTAATAAATGAGTGATACAGATATTTAAGGAGGATTTTTCCCGCTATCAATATACAAAATAGTACTAGGAATAATTTTTAACAGAATGCTACCAAACAAAGAGTTTGTAACTGTCCATTGCGCAACTAAATGCGCAAATCAATATTGGGATCAATCTATTTTGTTAAAGCTCCATCCACCATGAAATTGCAAAGTGTTTGCAATGTCGACCATGATTGATGCTATTTGCCAGATTTGCTCCTCATTGTAGATAGAAGAAATCACCAACCGAGAGTCTCCAGCTGAAGAGATGGATGGATAGTTGAGATGTTCCGCCATTCTGAGAGCCAATTTTGCCACTAGTGCATCTGCAACCACAAGGGTTGTAGTGACATTTTTTTCAGTCCAAATTTCAATAACTTCTCCTTTGGAGTTTATGCTCACTGCTGAAGCCAGAGAGAAGGAGTTTCTAACTGCTGCATCAAAGGATATACAGAATTGATTTGTGAGAGGTTTTTTCATTCTTTTGCCACTTTAGTGTTGATCTTTTCTTTCCATACCTATAGATTTTCTTGATAAGAGAGATTTAGCTATTGTGATAAGTTGTGGAGAGAGAGATCCTTGTGATTGTGGACTTGGTCATTTCGGAGTCACCAGATGAAGTCTAGAATGAGACCTGCAAAACTTTTGAAAGGGTGTTCTTCCTGGGTGGTAAGGCTGAGCTTTTGCTTGAGGTATAGGATGAACTGAAACCAATCCTTCATTAAGTTTATAGAGAGGGTGGATAGATTTAAAGGCCATCTACTATGACTCCAAAGTATTCTTGTTATGGGGCATTCAATGAAAAGGTGAAAGAGGGTCTCTTCTTTTTCATCACAAAGTGGACAGTTTATGGAAGCAATAGTTGAAATAAATCTTTTAAGGCGCTCTCTTGTTGGTAGAATATCTCAAAGTATCTTCCATAGGAGGAGCTTATGGCAGTCATGGATCTTTAGATTCTAAATTTTCCTCCATGGGATATCCGGGATTGCTTCTCTAGTAGAGTTTGCAATATTTGATGCAAGGTGGTGGGTACTTTTAACAGAGAATTTCCCATTTTGAGTTTTGGTCCAAACGAGGCAATCTGGAATTTGTGAGGAGCTTGGTAATGGAATTTTTAAAATCTCATTTATATTTTTATTTTTAAAAACTATGCGTTGTTGATTTGTTAAAAAATGCCATAATAAACAAGCAAATTACCTATGGGAGAATTTTTTTTTTTTATTAATGCCACGATAATTATGTTAGGTTGCGCGTTGTATTATCGATCGCCTCCAAGCGGATATCGTAATTATAGCTTGAGGATTAATCCAATTCATAGCTTCCAAACGATTTGTCGGATTCGAACATTTAAAAAGTTGTGAGTGATATCGGCCACGACGTACGTACGTGTAACTGAAAAAGACCGTTTACATTCCAGAAACGACGAATCGACAACCCATGTTATAACTAATTAAAGTCCCACAAATTATTTAAAAAGAATAACTTTTTGAATTAATATAATTTTATATGATATTATTTTATAAAAAAAATATAATTTTATAATCTAATATATCATATTAAATAATATTAATTTATAAATTTGTTTTTATAAAATATTTTTATAATTAAAACATTTCTCGTTTAAATTTATATGACATGGAAATGATGAGAAGTGCAATATCCTCCTAATTGGATGTGGTATGGTAAAATCTATGTTTTTACTTTTTGCCATTTTTTCCTAATACTTCTCCTTCTAGCTAAGTAAGTCGGGTAAATGGACAGTTCAGCTTTTGCTCAAAGAATTGATGTTATTAATTCACCTTTCTATGGCAATATCATGATTTTTTTTTTTTTTTTTTGTATTTTTATTATTCTAATAATAAAAATGGACCTCTGTTTTGTAAAGGTGAATCACATTGCCACAGGAATGGATAAGAAAGGAGAAGAAGTTAGCTATCCTAGATTAACAAAAGAGTGGTGCTATATATCGATGCTAACTATTAGAATAATATTACATACAGTCGTAAAAAGTGTGTAAGCGTCGCATAATCGTTTTAAAAAAGAGTGAGAGTCACTATTTTTTTATATAGGTTTCATATTTACTAACTTCTTTAAAAGAAATTATGCGACACTTGTACATGAATTTACGACTGCAAATATAATTTATCTTTAATGTAAGTGATACTGAAGAATTTATGCACCCATATTGCACCATTTCACCCTCACTAGTTTGTACCTTTAACATTCAAAAAATTAATAATGATTACAAAAAATTAATAAAAAAAGCACCAAACTCTACCGAGCATTGAGTTGCATCCTTTTCTCCGAGGATAAAACGGCTCATTATCTTTGGACCACAGGTCAGAAGTCAGAAAATGCACCATAACTAAGGCATTTTGGCATCAATGGCATGCTTTGAATGTTGGGGCTGATAAATTCACATGGACGCAGGAATGTGCATGAAAATTCCATCAACATGCAGCATGCATGGGACCGGAGTAATTAATGGTATGTAACCGTTGATCCAAAACCATAGCTACGCGATGGGCAGGCGAGATTTTCCTAAAAATCCACTCCCGAGTGGTCCTTCTTGTCAATTTATCTCCAAGACGAAAAAAACAAAAACGAGGGGTGCAACACGAGGACTTCCCAGGAGATATGAGATGAAATAAAATGAAATGTTTTGTTAAAAATTAAATAAAATATTATAATTAGAATATTATTTTTTAATATTATTTTTATTTTAAATTTTGAAAAAATTGAATTATTTATTATATTTTATGTGAAAATTTAAAAAAATAATTATAATAATAAGATAAGATGAGATGGATTGTTTTGTGTATTCAAACCGGACTTTAGCGTTGTTTGTATTGTTAATATAGTTACCCATCTTTTAATTAGGTTGAAAGTAATCAGAATCAATACCATCTAAGGTAACACGATCAATGGTCTCACCTGACTAGGCCATAATCTGATCAAACTTGAACCCACTACAACAAGATAACATTTTATCAACCTTTTTCTTAACTTTCTACTGACAGGTTTTATTTTTACTTTTACTTTTTCAGAAAAGACCATTCATTAACACAAATAAAATAGATACATCAGTTCAGAAAATACAGGTTAATAGAAAGAAGAAGAGACAAGAATAGGTCGGTTTTTTCTATTATGAAAATCCAACAAACATTGTAAAACTTTGATCAGATGAATGCTTCCAGTAATATTATTGGAAGCTATCCATTATGTAATGGCATGCGCGTATTAATTTTAAGATCGATATATTTTTTTTACTTCCCAATAAGAAATTGTTCAGCAATAATCTTGTGTTCACCTTTTTTTTATCTTTTTTTTTTTTGTGAAAGGAGGTTCCTTTTTTTTTTTTTTTTTTGGTGTGATTGTGTTAACTATATAGTTTAAATTATCAAATTTACCTCTTTGCCTTGGAGATAGAGATTTCTTAGAGCTCTTGACCCAACTCTAGGGCCTAGAGTGTAAAAAAGATAAATACATGAAGTAGACACATAACATTTATTGAACAATTAAAGTTATCTAATAAATTCGCTCACGCAACTATAAATAATGCAAAACTCACTTTATATGTCTATCTCTCTTTCACTATTTTTTATTTTCTTAGAGTTCAATCAAGAACTCTAAGTAATTTAAATACAATCCTAGATTTGAATTCTAACTCCATATTTCACCTTATTTAACTAAATATTATGGTAAACCCATTTATTAAAGGGACCGTGAGTCTCACACATATGAGAGAGTGTTAAAATCTTTAACTTCAATTGCGTGGAACTTGCACCGTATAGCCGGCCTTCACACAAGCAGGAATTGTCGGAAATCTGGAGTCAAGAAATTACCTTTTTTATTGGAAACCAACTCTTCACAAAGCATAGCTTCATGCAGAACCCCTCAGTGAAGAGAACATTGACCTCACAAATACTTACAAGCAGGGAGACCATATACAACCAGCTATATGTGTACAACAAAATTGCAACCCAAAGGCCCTCAGATCCCAAGTAACAAAAGGAGACATTATTCTGAGTATAAAAGATACCTAAAACTGAAATCATAGGGCATAACTTGGACAAACTGTGAATGAGGTGGTTCCTTTTTGCCCCTCTCAAGGCAATTAATTGCTTCTTTTGCAAGTTCACATGGTAATTGAAGGCAGATCCAATCAAGGAATGAGTCCAAGTCCTTTGCAAAGTCAAGTAAATACCAATCTAACAGCTTTGGGATTGCAAATTTCGTTGTTGAAATTCCAACTGCAGCCTGTAAGTACTCTCTTTTAGCCACTTCCAGTTCGTTCTCCACCTGAGATGCTGTGTACACTCTCACCTTTCATATGGGAGGAAGTTAGAGTGAATAAATCAGCCATGGGATCACTGCAACAGGGTATCCCTAAGACACTAGTAACTGTGTGAACTCAGACATGATCAATCATAAAACTCATTATCACTATATGACGCCGGACAGAATAGTGATTATTTTGCAGGCTAGTTTCAACAGATAATTCACAGGGAATGAGACAAGAGAATTGCCCAAACCACAGAGAAAACGACTACTATTTCCTCAGGGCACATTAATCTATGAAGAAAAGAAGAATGCTATTCACCACCCTTTTAATTCTCATCTTTCAAGTATGGCAGTGCCACTAAATATAAGCATATATATTTGGGAATCTTTTTTAAGTAGCATGTTTCCTTGAACTCAGGACCACTGAAGAGCTTCACTTAAATGGCCTGTTATGGATGTGGGACTAGAGGTTGGTAATTTAAGCAAAGCTAACTACTCTCTGTGAACTTACAGCAGGGGAGGACCAGCTTCCACAGGATAGTGCAAATGTCACCAATGGCTCAGAAAACTCCAATCCAACTATGCTTCTCCATGTCTTCCCAGCGTTTTTTGTACCCTCTAAAGATGTCTGGTGCACCTAAAAAGTAAGAAACTTGATGAAATGATTTTTATCTTCAAGCTAGAGAAATCTAGAGACAGACATGAGGTAGGCACTACTACTTACATATTTCGAGTGGAAAGGCAATCTCAGGATAGAATGCTCTATTGTTACTGCATTTAGTAAGTGTCCCCCAACATTTATTGTTGCCTGAGTAGAAAGTAATGGAAGTGCATAAATAATTGTCTTTACACATGAGCATGAGTTGGTTTGCAGAAGCCTTCAAACATTATTGTTCACCTCAGTGAAAATATATAATATGTCCTTATCCTAGTAAGAGGAGTTCCTGTATAGTATGTACCTTCTGCATTAAAGCAGCAACCCCCTCAGGACTCTCCGGTATGCCATGTTCTAAGAATGCCTGAAGCAATATTAAATAGTGAATGATTCTTCTTTGCTCTTTGATAATGGTATATAAAATGCAAGTACAGAAAACAAATTATCTCTAATTTAAGCCAAAAAGAAAACAAAATCAGGTATCTAAACTCCATTTGGACCTTGATATACATACATTCATCATGCAGGAATTGTACATGTTTATCCAGAACGCTAGCTTCTCCTGATGGGTGAGGCTCTCTAAGTTGACGGAGGCAAGTTTCCCAAGGAGGAGCCTGAGAATACAGAAAACGAATTTGCTTTAACTTCTTGTATATTTTATAGATATCATGAATAAAGCGAGAAACTGTTGTAGACTCTTATCTTCTAAGAACTTACTTTAGTCTAGGAAGCAGAAAACAAAAAACAGAGAACTTACTTTAATCTACGAAGTAGAAACAAAGAACTTGCTGATCGATTTGGATTGATTGAGCTAGCTTCAATGTGACATAATTTATGATATGGACCAATATCTCTCTTTCCATATTCTGAACAGATACCATAAGGGTCCCTATAATTTTTTTCTTCACTGCTTTCTCGAGTTCCTAAGGTCAATAAGTATGGAAAATTTTCTGCACTATTATGATTCTTCTTCGAACCCATTCTCAAGAGAATGCTCAATAAACACTTCAGAATATCTTCAGAAATTCTGTTTGGGCCATCATCTCTTGACGGCTTTTCATCCGGGGTTCTTGATTCTAGACTTGCTTGATCTTTCAATCTGCATTCCACCTGGAAATTTGAACACTAATATTGATTTCACTGAATAGGAACGAGTATACATACCCCACTCCATCTCATCAAAAGGGAAAAGAAAAAAGAAAGTGAAAATTAGTGATATCAGTAGGTACCTGTAAATTTTGAGGATCCAAATGCTTCTCTGCTGATCTCTGGCTTATTAGAGGTCTTTTAACTGGAGTTTTTATTGTTTGGGATTTATGGATTGGGGACCCCTTTTGGTTCTTTGTCGAGTTTTGACACCATTTGTACTCTTTTCCCCTACCATCTTCTGGAAACGAAAGAAGAGGACAAACTTTCAAAGCCTTTTTCCAGACAAGATGCATGTCCTCAAACGTCATAGGGATATGCCTTTAGATCGAATTGAGCTGAAAGCTTACCAGAAAGAGAGGGTCTATGCCTCCTTGTGCACACCGAGGAATCACCCCCATTTAGAGCTGAAAATTTGTGTCGCTCTGGTTTGTAATTATGAATCGGGTATTGGGCATATGAATCAATTGAATTCTCTCCACTCCTTTTAGAGGATGATATGTAGACAGCTTCCTGATACAGATCCTGTCTAAAATGCAGAACTTCTTGTTCAAGCCGAACCACTTCCTCTTCCAAAACAGCCACCTCGGCAAGAAGCTCCAATGTCTACAAAAATCAAAAGCCGACATTAAAAGAATAGAGTTTCCTCTTGGGAAATATGAAAATGCTTAAAAAAAAAAGAACCATTGAACATCATGTAGAATTTGGGTTGCTTTTCTTTGTCCTCTGCCTTCAAATATATCAATTCAATTCATTCATCTTTTGCAATGCTTTCTCGAACTACAACGTGGCCATTACAAGCTTGGATTCTAAGTTTTAGTGACCAAATTTACTTGAATTGAACTAAGGAACCCAAAGAGGTTCTGAATTACTAACATAAGTAGGGAGATAAGGGGGAAGACGAGGTAGAGCTCCCAAAGGCCTGCTGAAAGCCCTTTCCAAAGCTCTGTGAATGTTCTCTTCATGTCTAAGCTTTTTCTTGAGCTTATCAACCTGAAAATCAAAACTTCAAACTGAATTATTCTCAATCCACAATACATGATAAAATTAAAATCCACAGAAAAAAAGGGGTCTGCAAGAATTTTATTCATACATCTTGCTGCAATGCAGTTTTTCTCTCCTTTCTGGAGGCCCCTTGACTCCTCGTTGCTTTTGAAGCATCATTTATCTTGCTCCCCTGCATATCCTGCTTCTCCTTTAAAAAAAAAAGAAGTTGAAAAAATCAGCTGACACAAGAGAATCATGCAATGGACAGAAGAATTGCAATATATAATTAGTTATTTTGAAGGGAAGGGAGGTATACAGAGATCCTAAATAACCAAGTTTCAGGGCTTCAAGATCCCAGTTACAAAATTTTGAAAAAGCGGAACAGGAATCACTTCAAACAACAAACTTCTTGGATTCCCATCAAAGATTTTACTTTTGCGAGATTTCTGGGAGCTTTGAGTTTTTCAGGAGCGTCTTCATTGAAACTGAAGCCACATTTTCAGGTGAAAACTGTTGCCCCATATATGAATGATTACACTTCATGGCTTAAAACTTTCTACAGTAGAAACCGTTTGTCAACATACATCTAATACAGTATAGAATTAAATACCAAAGGTACCAGAATACACAGTTCAGACTACGAATAATTAAGGATGTTTGTCTGATTACATTTTCATGCTTCATGGGAGCTGCTTTCATGGACTGAAGCCTCGTCCTGACTTCAGTACTCATCCTTGACTTCTGTCAAATCTACAAGACCAAAACTCAGTTATAATCACATAAACAATAGCAATGGTGGCAAAGAAAAACAAAGATATGAAAGCACGCCATTCGAAGAAATACCCGTTTTGAATAGCTTTAAATGGACATCAAAACTTTTTCAAAAAGGGTTCATTCCCACACAAAAGAATAGCAAATGGCACCGATCACTCTGATCCCATGGATTCCTCGTTTACAGCGAAGAAAACCAGAGAGTACCCCGGACAACAAATGGCCAAGATTTCGAGCTACACGACCTTGGAAGATGCCAAACACGGAATTGCACGTGTGTACAACTACAGACCACAAAAAGACTAACTAGGTGATCTGTGTCTGCATCTTCCACCGCTTCGTTATTTCAAGGAAACGAGAGAGAGAGTGCTTGTCAGGTGGATCGGTGAAAGGTGAATATGGTTGGTTTGCGAAGAATGCAGTAGCGAGAGTGTCGTACGCAACCCAATGCTCTAACGCACTGTGCTCCACCTTAGCTGTGTCACGATCATGACTCAACGTGCGCCTTCTCTATTTTCAATCTTTAACGCTTCCCATGCCCTTTTTAATCTTTAATTCTTGTTACCCTTTTGGCCAATGTATTCCCCAACAGAAAAAATTTAAAAAAAAAAAAAAAAAAAAAGGAGGAATAACCCCTCATCAATTGATATTCTTGACATATTTTATAAATACATCTTTTAAAAATAAATTTATAAATTGACGTATTTTAAAGTGATAAGTTCATTTCCTTGAGTACTCATCATCATTCTCTACTCATGGTTGAGGAATGTTGCCTCTTTTGTTGAGCGTACATACCAGTTGAATTCCAGTTTGCAATCACATTCATCACAATTTGATGAACTTTACATATAATTATTTAGAAAGGAATGAAAAATAATAATCATGTTTTGGGACAACAATGCGAATAATGATCTTTACGTTGAATTCATCCACCTATAATTCGCTTAGTCCTTTATTTGACAGCAGCAAGCTGTAGGATCTCACTTTTTAATGATATCATTTTCAAACAGTACCAAGAAATGAGAATGGGTCCTTGTGGGGAACTCAGGTATCTATCTTATCCAGAGAGCAATGGAACTCAAAAAAACCAGGTACCGTTTACGACTCGGGTTTATCTGGGTTCCAGTCTCGATTTGATTCGAATTAATCCGATCCGGGTTTTGAGCTGAGTTTGAAACTGAGATTTCAATTCAGAATCTGATCCGAGCTAATTCAATCCGAATTTTGACCCGATTTTAAAATCCGGATTTGATGCGGATATACCTGGGATATGAACAAATAAATAAACTTAATATTGCAGTCGGGACTTTAAGAGATGTATGGATAATGGCTTATAAATACGAAACAAGGACAAAGATTTCGGTCATGATTTGTGTACTGACATGGTAATCAATGTGATCTGTGTTACTCTGCTATTCGTTTTTGTTTGGCCTCATGATTTTGCCCGTAAAAGTTATCGTGTTACCGTTACGATATTTTAATTTTTTTTAATGATTAAAAAAATATTTAAAAAATATTCAAAAGGAAAAGAAAAAAATTACAATTACACTAGCTAGCTGTAGTAACTTAAAAAAAAAAAAAATCATGCATGAGACTGAATAGCAACTTTTTATATCGTTATTTTTATGAGCAAATTAAATAATATTAGTTATAAAGAAATTACATGAAGATCAGAGGCGTGAGGCCTCAAGAAACATATATATATATATAGCAAACAAATTAGTACATATAAAAAATATAGAAAACTGCTATGTCTTGAATGCATGAGTACTATCGTCTTAAAACCAAAATAAAATCTTATTTCTAAATGGATTTATAGAAAACAAAAGAAAATATTATATTATTATCAGCCTTGCGTAAAACCAAAATAATTTTTTTTTTAAATTGCACGTATTTTATAAAAATTAAAAAAAAAATCCTATTAAAAATGATAGTCTTTTTTTATTTTACGATGGAATTTATTTTTGTTTTTCAATTAATGACTTGTACGAAATTTGTATATTTGAAATATATACAAATCATTTTTCAAAATGACTAACATTTTTGCACTTTTATAAAAACAACTGTTTTTTTTCTCAACCCAATAATATTCTACATTTATGCGCGCATGATGTATGTATGATCTTATGTGCGCATATAATGTTACATACAATCGTAGAATGTATAAATATCGCGCAGTCACTTTGAAAAAAAGATGGATCTACTATTAGAAAATTAATTTTCTTCTTACGTAGATCTCGTCTTTATTCACTTTTTAAAGTAATTGTACAGTACTTGTACACTCACGACTGCAACTATCATTTCTCATTTTATATGTATTTATGTTATCTGATAAGAAAAGAAAAGGACAAGGCACGAAATATTAATACAAGGAATTATTGGTACTGTTTGATGAAATGGCAAGCAATCGTGAAAATGAGAGGTTTATAACTTTATCCCATATATATATATATATATACACACACTTACGTATTGAGGGAATGGACACGCCACCCACGACCCAAGCGACGTGCATGATAGATTGACATTGACTCTCAAGAAGATTATGAAAAGCCATCTACCTAGCTAATTATGCTTGATTTCAGAAAATATATATATATATATATATATATATATATATATATATATATATATATGGTTAATTATTGATATCAAGTTGATAATTCAGCATGACATGATTGATCATCTGATCATCCCCACAGAGGCCTTGATCGATAATGCCAAATTATATGGGGATCAGGCCGGGTTATCTTCTTAATTCCGACTTTGATTGATCAGGCTGGACGTCGAGATATTTGTTTGAGATCTAGATTTTTTTATAATTAATTATTTTACTTAAAAATAAATAAAATGAAAAATTGTCAAAATGTTGATTGATTGGAGATCATGATTCGCACCAACAAAAGTATATGTTATAATCAAACTGATCATGTGTCTAATATTTCTCTACCATTCTAGGTAATTCTAGATAGATCGAGCTAGCCATCTTAATTAATTTGTCCATTATTCCATATTATATATACGTACAAGTGATCTGCATATATATTCTAATTTTGTATGTAGACGTTATATATAATGTTTGAGATCAAATTAAAACATTAATAAGAAATTAGAAAAGGTCGGTATAAGCTAGATAAATAATAAATGACTTTAATTAATTCGAACGTTATATATATATATATATATCATCAAAATTACAGCAAATTAAACAGTACTACGACAAGTACATTTAATATATAAGGGATCTAGGATTTATACGGTCGATGATGCATGGGTAGCTTGGGGGACGTCAAAATTAATGCATGCATGCAATTACTACGTACGTACGTACGTACCTCTTATTTCAGAAAATGCATGCCCTAATTAATTGTAGTTTAAGTGACAGAATTAATATTAGAGCTAACTAGCTAGCTAGCAGTAGTACTAGTACTACCTTAGCTAGCTAGCTGTAAGAGATCAGTGAACTATTATTACGTCTCTAATTTATAATATTTATTATTAGGTTAATTTATAAATTTATTTTTATATTATTTATTTATGATTAAAATATTTCTTTTTTTAAATTAAATATAGCTCCAAAGTTCTACATGTGATTCATGAAAAACGAATTACATTTCAACTGAATCAAATGTCTAAGCTCTCACTGTTACGGGTGGTGAAATCGTCCTTAGATAATGCTAAAGTGGTTTGATATATATTAAGTCATAAATTCAAACTCCTTTGTGAAGTTGGGATCTAATTAAGCTATATATGCCTCATTTAGGACACGTTTAAAGGGTGAGATGAGAATTTTATGTTTTATTTTAGTGTTTAAAATATTATATTTTTGTATTATTATTATATTAAAATTTAAAAAAATTGAATTGAGATTTGAAAAAGTTGAATTATTTATTATATTTTATATGAAAATTTAAAAAATACGTAATGATGAGATGAGATGATAATAGAATTTGAAAAATGCTGGATGCAAACGCGGGATGCAAGCGGGACGCAAACGCCGCTGACGTGGAAAAAGGAAACGATGCCTATAGTGAGAACTGCTAGCCTGCTAGGTACAGTCTGTTCTCCAATACCCAGAAATATAGTATACGCAAGAACTCAACTCTTTTTTATTTGGTTTTGCCGCTACCCAGCTCGACTGTTTCTCTCTATGCCGTTCGAAATCCGACGCCGTGGTCAGCTACTCCACCACCGGCGTTGTCCTCAGTTCCTCCACCAGCGACACCCGTAACGTAGACCCAGCCTAGCCCAGCCCACGCGAGGTTCTTTTCCTCCAATCTGTTTGAGTTCGTCTTTTCTCCTCTTTTTAGAAAATGAGTTCTACTCATGCTTGCTATGATGAAATCGGCTGCATTCATCGATTTTTTTTTTTCTGTGAACTTACATGAAAAGTGATACTTGGGGTCTAATTCCTTCCATTTAGCATCTAAATCTTCATACTTGTTTTTTTTTTTTTTTTTTTTTTTGAAAGTATGACCAATTGTTCCCTGGATTATTAACACGCCAAAGTTCATATTTAGAGTAATAACAGATTAAAATAAAATGTTTATAAAGAATTCAAGATCAAGTTTGGTGAGTCTATGAGGGAAAGATTTCGAAACCTTCCAAACTGATGCAAAATGAAGTCACAAACCTCATACCTCCGACGGTGGTGGAAGGGTCTCTCTGTGTTGTCGTGGTCAGGTCGAAGGGGACGGAAATAGAATGGCCAACAGCTCAGAAATCATCGCCCAACTCAGAAATCATCGGTCAAAAGTGGCGTCATGGTCTGCTACGGTTTCTTCGCACCATTTCAATAGCAGTTCTCGATATCGGTTTGATTTCCTTCCTTCTACGCAAAAAGCCAACTCCTGCATTTCTTCTACTTTGTTGTGTTTTTTTTTTAATTGACGTGACAATTAAAAATTATTATTCTAAGCGTCGACTGTGCGCCGTTTGCGAGTATCGACTGCCCCTAGCAGAATTGATAGAATTTTGTGTTTCATTCCACCCCTCAAATCTGTCCTTGAACTCGATTGAAATGAGCATCTCATGCGATTCTCCTATCAAATTTTCTCGATCGACCACGTTCACATATATTGAAAAACTACCTCCAATTATCCCTTTCTAATTACCAAAAAACGAAAAAACAAAAGATAAGCTCTCAATATTAATGGGAGACCTTTTACTAAAATATTTCAGTGCAAAATGCCAAGAAAGTACGTACTCGTGTGGGTTAATTAATTAATTGCTTCGAAATAGCCCCCATGCACTTGAGAAGTTGGTTCAACTTCTAGCTAGCTAGTGGGCTACAACTAGACAAGAACAGATCATAAAGCTTAATTGTACTGAGATTTAAGAAAAAAAAAGAAAGTAAGGCCGGGGTGTCAGTAACTAATCAAATGATGATCATGATCAACTGCCCATTAATATTAGTGCAAGATCGCATTCCATTGAGAGACTTGTATATTTACTTAAAATAAATGTTTTAATCACAAAACAAATTTATAAAAATAAATTTACAGATAATACTTTCTTGATATGATATATTAAATTATAAAATTATTTTAAAAAATTTTATTTTTATGAAATTTTTTCAACGTGTAGTATCGATGATATTTGTTAAGTTAAAAATAGTAACGAAATAATTTGATATGTCTATCCTACGGGCATGCATATGGTTTTATCTTTGCCGACCAAAAGAAATATTAATACCTACAAAGAAATTAAGAAAAAAGATGATGAAAGTGAGAGAGAGAGAGAGAGTCTCCTTTTGGTGGGGTTACATCAGGTCTGAAAAAAAATGTTTCATCTATATAAAAAGATAAGTGAGTCGTCATATTATAAAATTATTTTTATTATAAAATAGATCTATCGAATCACATTAAAATATATCAATTTATAAATTTATTTTTATAAAATTTTTATGTAAATTTACTTTTACTCAAAGTAGATTTTCTAAAATTTAAGAAGCTTGTACTCTACAGAAAAAGCAATCGAATCATAAGTATACATACATATCTAATGGGAATAATAAGGATGATTAATGTTATTGGCATGAAAGGCAGTACTAGAACTTCGAATGGTCTCGAATGGTGGGTCTGATACAGGGTTCCATAAAACGACTTTATACCCCAACGTACAGGTCCTTTCATGCACACAGCTGGCATCCTTCTCATCCATGTCTCCTGTAAAAAGTGTCCAATTTATGCTATTACGTACCCTTTGAAAGCTTTTAAGATCCTAATAAATACTACTTTTCACTGGTCTGGGGGGACTTTGTGATAACGAAATGAACTTTGATTTCATGCCACTAAAATCATTTTCACCTCTATCTTTTCCCAAAGGCTAAAAGGCAAAGCTTATGAACGGTTGTCGTTTCTCTCTTCTCCTTTCTTTTTCTTTCCTTTTCGACCTGCATACATTGGACGTGCCCATTGGACTATTACAGCAATAAAAATGAAATAATCACATAATCAATGTACGTCAAAAGATGGCAAAGGCTTTATTTATATTTATATATATATATATTATTGTTGTGTCCAACTGGTTATGGAAGTTTGTGCGATGGGTATGAATTAGCCATGCATGCATGGGTTTCTGGACCCTCACTTTTATGATCATCATGTGGGGGTCGGGCAAAAATAGAAAAGGGAAAAGTTGCCTCCCTTCGGGTAAGGGACCTTTGAAAAGGGCAAAAAAGTAGATACGTACATGCTGAAAAGACTGTTTTACCTGCTGCAGGGGTGATTGCCAAGGGGGAAAATGAATAGGAAAATCAAAAGCAAGTTTCTTGAGTATCCAAAACTTGTGAAGTTGTCGGTTGTCTACGATTCGTAGATCCAATATATTGGAGTCATTTCATGTTGAAATACAACGAATTATGATCTTTATCACCGAAGAATAATGTTAGAGAGTTTGGATTTTTATATCGTAAGAGATCTTAAATCTTGATTCATATTAAGGCGATTATGTTTATTAATTCTTAATTTTAATTATAAAAAAATTTTATAAAAATAAATTTATCAACGCAACTTGATATGATACGTAAGATTATAAAATATATCTATTATATCTTACGAAGCTCTGCCAATGTAGATTTATTTTTGTGGCTGTAACATTTTTTATTAATTATTTATCAAGAGCAGGGAATTCAATGCTAGCTAGAAAATGTTAGCTGGAATTCAATCCCTAAAGTTTGTTAAGTTTTGAAATTTAGGGATTAAATTAAGAATATTTCCTGGTGCAAGATTCAGTGATGGAAGTCAGGGAATGTTAATATATCCTACAACTCATGCAGACAGCAACCTGAAAGATCCAATCTTTGTGCATTAACAATAGCAACTATATTAAATAAAATAGAAAATTCTTTTTAATTTTCAACAGTACCACCACGTATTGGGCTATCAATTCTCACCTGTGGATTGGAGATCAGGCCCACAAATGGGGGAGCTTATTTAGCTGAAGCATAAAATCTGTTAAATTAATAACTGTTTATCGTAAAATTTGTAAGTAGATAAAAAGAGAGAAATTTTATTTTTTAAATTATATCTTAGCACTAATTGAACCCTAATTACATATAAAATAATATTATATATTTTATTTGCTTTGAGGATGATAAATAGTTTAGGTTTGCATGATTCCAACAAAGTTTTAAGAAGTATGCATGTCTTGTGTTAAATAACCATAGGTTTCGGTTCCTTGAAGCTTAGCTTGAGATCTTTGCAAGAAAATATGTTTGAAATTTTTGTATGTCTAGCCTTGCTTGAACCGAAATGTATAGTGATGGAGATAATCACAGAAGCTTGATTTTTCTTTGAGGATAATGTTTTTTTTTTTTTTAAAGAAACATAACTTCCATTAATAAAGGAATGAGATTACAGACATTTATCAAGCCAGAGGACTTGAGCAATAAAGTCCAGAATACTATCCCACCACATACTTCATATATGATAAAGTATGTGATTTATTGATTTTAGTATGATTTACAAAATTAGAGTTTCAGCATGTTTGGGTTAATAAGTGAAGTCGGTCTCATTAAGTATATAAGAGAATTTTATCTTGTTTGATTAATCAAGAGCTTAGTGCAAGAACTTGAAGTGTTTCGGGTCTTGTAATATTGTTTTGCATTTATATGAGCATTTATAGGCCTTATATGAAAATATAAGGTAGTAGGACAAAAAGTATAAATTTACTCTCAATATAACCCAAGAAACATTGATTTAGGGATGTTGGTACTAAATGAGTCAAATGAGACTTTAGGGCTGTGTTTGGTAAATCAATTACTTCGCTTACTATTTACAAACAGTTCGCTTCTATTCACAAAGTATTTACTATTTTTTTAATATTATTTTTTATTTTTTCACTACTTTTACAGATCATCTGAGATCACCTCAACATCTAAACATAATCTAAGTGATGCATGTTGAGTGGTTTTCAGTTTTGGGCCCTATATGGCTTTGGGAATGGATTTCTATGGTTAGGTTGGGTCTAGCTTGGAAGATACTAGCAAGGTAAGGCTCGGAGGCAAGAGAGGAAACACTTTAGCTCTGAGAATGGGTCCCAATGGGGGCTTCAAGGAGGGACTCATGCCTTGAAATGGTAGGAGTCCTTAGCTTCTTTGAGTGAAATGACTTGAAGTAGAAAAAAGGGGTTGGAAGTAGAAATAACGGCAGGGAGTTGAGATGGGACATTATCCCAATGAAACTCTTCTGGCCACTCAGGAGTATTTAATAATAGAGTGGTATCCTTTAGATCAACGACGGAGTATCAACGACCTCAGATGATAGTATAACTTTCTTGAGTTGGACTTGCCTCTTAGTTAGTGGAGTCTAGAAAACCTTAAGGTCAAAGACGGTCACGCGAAGTCTTAAGTATTTTTAGAGGTGGCAAATCGTGTTAACGGGTCGTATTTATATCGTATCAAGGCATGTACATTATACTTAACGGATCAACACGAACACAACCCGTTAATGATTTCATGTCAGAATATCAAACCCTAACACAATCCATTAAGATAACGGGTTGACACAACACGACCAGTTATGACTTGTTAGTAAATACAAAATAAATTGACATGATAAGACCCGTTTCAATCCGTTTATGTTAATGAGTTGAACAAACTCATTAGTGACCCGTTTGACCTGATTGATTTTATATAAATATTAAAATATAAAAAATATCTATAAAAAATAAAAATAAAAAACTAACTACAAGTCTAAAATTACAATCCAAATAATAAAAATACCAACATTAAAATCTCAACAGTACCAAATATGATAAGCACACAAATATGATCCACACACATTGTAATAATATTAAAATTACATCCCAAATATAATAAACAAAATACACATTGTAAACATTATTAATATTACAATCTCAAATATGATAAAAACACAGATCTAAACAAATCTAGAACTTGAAGAAGGAAGTGGAGCATCCTCCTTCCCCTTGTTGATCTCTAACTCCATTATATTTTCAGTTAACTCGTCCAATTTAATTTCTTCTTGTGTTTCTATTAAAAAAAAGGCATCAGTAAAGTTTTATATAGAATAATATATAAAAGTTGAGAAGTTGAGAAAAAGAAAACTGAGGGTCGGCGTGGGTTAGGTTTAGGATTTTTTTAATTTTAGGTCTAAGGGTATAAAGGTAAATTTAATTTTCTTAACAAGTATAATAAGTTGACCCATTAGTGACCCGCTAAGCAATCGTGTCTTAACGGGTCAACCCGTTTTGACCCGAATCCATTAAGGTTAAACATTGACCCGCTTTTATTGTGTCGTGTTCGTGTTGGATTAACGAGTCATGTCACATATTGTCATCCCTAGTATTTATTAAGATGAAGTCACATTGATAGATATTACCCGTAATTGTGACGAATGGAACCAAGACATATGCACAAATCTATAGGGGAGGTCATGGCGTATTGTTAATATGGACAATGGGCACTTTGGAAACAAAGATGTTGAGAAATCTATAGAAAATCTTTCCTTAGATACTTTTGATATCATGCATTCATTATTTGTGTAATAACTATCATTGCATGCTTTAATGAGACTTGTCATAAAAATAACTTGGTGAGATTTTAAGACGACCGATCGCACCAAGAGGAGTAAGGAGGATGTCTAGGCCATTTGTCGATGGTCCAAAACAAGGCATGCCCATATACTTTTCAATGCGTTGTTACTAACAGACTAGAAAGTTCAAATATCACTTGCCCCAACATATTGCTCCTTCTAAAAGTTATATCCACTTGCAATGAGAGAGAGAGAGAGAGAGACAACCCCCCGTGGATGGCACGATTGCCACCATCATTGCTGCCATTTTCTGGCTTAAAATAGTACGAGAAAGATTAATATGTGCAGGCCCAGGATACTCTTCTCTTGGACATGGAGCCCTGGAAATATCTGTGATTTTCGAGAGTCTAAGAGTGATGAGAAAACAGTTCCGAAGTGATTATGCCTGGATCAACGGTAAGCAAATTCTTCTCTACCCATGATCATTGAGCATTGAGCATTTTCTCTCCATCCTTTTCCTCTTCCATCCCTAATATTGTCAACTTCAAACAAGTTCAAAGTAATACCTGTCTGAAATAGCAATGGCAAATGTTATCTTTCTAGAATCCTCAGCTGGGGTTTTCTTTTCAACCAGTTTCTCCGACTATGGCAAAGCCAGCGACAAACACAAGCCTCAGGGCTCTTAATACTTGTAATCGGAGAAAGCTATCTATGCCAGTCATTCACAAAGAATATGAACACAAATCAAACTGTAATCAAACCTCAAAGGCATTGCATTGTGTTTCTTGTGAAGTTTCCTTGGGTTTATGACATATGCCAATATGACTCGGATGCATATACTAGAAGACTCACCAAGGCTTCTCTGCAAAGCTTCAGTGGATTGCAGATCGGGAATGCTTGAATTCAGATAATACAGGTATATTGGGCATAAATGAGTTTTTCTAGACACATGCTTTGAACTCCAACGACGCGAATAATTTTGCCAGCAGGTGCGATCACAATCAAAGTCAAGGAAACCAAGAGGTCGGAGAACTGGATATTTATCAGCACTCGATGTCTGGCTCAAATGGTTCTGCAAGTCAATAGTTCCTTACAAATAATCACATTCACGTCTCATCAGAGTATCACTACATTTGGTCTAATTGACAGCAAGACTATATCAACAACTGCAGAAGGTGGGGCTTCTCTTACACATACTAAATCAGATCCATTCACTATATTTATTTACATTTATCCATATCAAAGAAGTCAAAACCGTACCATGTTACTGAGAAATCTCTAATTTTAGAAACTCCAAATTTCAAATCCTCCCAACGCCACCAGTCAAGAAATTCCATGAACTTCGAAAAGAAAAAAAAAAAAAGTCCCATTCCACACGTGCAGATCCAAACACACTACATAGATTAAACATTCTAGCCCTGATAGCCTAACCTATATAAAATGCTTATGCATGGTTGACACCCCAAAAAAAAAAAACAAAAGCTAGCTAAAGCAGATTTCTCATAATCAAACACAGCCAAACCACATGCAAATATAATGTATACAATTCTTCCATCCAAGCTCAAAACAGGCCTGAAATTGTAAAACCAAAACTGCATTCATCCTCACTCTACATCAAATTTCCAAAATCTCAAACCTATCAAAATTGCCCAACCCACAACTTGTAGTTCCACTCCTCAACTGACACTTATTGATGCACCTATGCTGCTTCATCATTGATAGGTACTTGACCAAGTAACTTTTGAAAAATTCCAAACCTACAGCAATAGCTAATAAGGCATTTGATTTCAAACAAAAAGACAATACACCATTACAAAGAATTGTGAACTCACCCACCACCACATAATAAGGGAAGGATGAAGACGCAACTTGACCTAAAGGATATTTGATCAACCCAATATTAAAGATGACCCCAGCTATAAACCTCACTGAATCATGCATATTAAGAAGGATTCAAATGAGTCATTTAGGAAGGTATGGACAGCAAAACTTAAGCAAGGCATGACACGAAGCATAATAGTGAGTGTAAAAAGCTTCTCTAATTGTGTACAACGAATTTTAATGATGAAAGCTATGATACAGCATAATTTTTGGGCAGACAATTTCTACTAATAGTCATTATTTCATATACGAGTACAAAAAATTAATTCATTGTCAATAGAGTTGCACACCTGATGTTAGCTTTAATACAAAAATGGAAAGATTTCTTCATCAGGATATCCTCTTGACTAGCCTCAAAAGAAAGCTATGCCAATTGGATATGATCTCTTCAGGGTGTTGAAGGTCTTACCCCTTTCTGCCATGCTGCTTCTAAGAACTTCATCTTCCTTTTGCACCTTGTTTACACATTAGCTGGCAGCTGCCAATCTGAACTTGTTACCTCCTCGTCAATTTGCCAAGCCCTTGGTAAAAACTGAAAAGAAACAACTAAAATAATTATGACTAAAACACTGGAAAAGAAAAGGAAAAAAAAGATACCTTGGTAACATGACCTTCTAGAGCTGATCATGTGATCCCAAAGCTTCAAGGATGCTGTCAACCCACCTGCCAATCGACTTCACTAAATTAGGAATGTGAAACTAACTCATTTGGAATACAACTAGTTATATTCATCAAAACAGATTCTCAATTAAGATGTTCAACCCAGAACATAAAAAATAACTTCCATAAATCCACCACCCAATGATATGGATAACCCCATTTAGCATACTAAGTGAATATAGGTGGTGAATGGGATCCCACATTGCTTGGGAGGGAAAGGTTCTTGCTCTTTATAATGATACTTGGGGGCTTTAATTGTCCCATTTTGCAGTATTGACCCGGATGTGGTTTAGGTCTTCCTTGGGGCATTACATTAACAGAAGGAGAAAAACAAATCCCACATCCAGAACCCGTTCTCCAAAAAAATATAAGCTATTTATCCACTTCATCACATACTAGATTATCTTCTCATCAATAGCTTTACATAAACATTTTTTGTTATGAGAAGCTAGTAAGAAACGCCAACAATAACAGCCAATTCACAATTAATGGAAACAATTGTCAGTAAAATGAAATCAATTACATGTATTTTCCCCTTCTGGAAAACATTATAATGAAAACAAATTATAATGAAAACAAATACCCCTTAAATAAAAAGAATCAGCCACAACCAGCAGTCAAACCTTACAATAGACATTCTAATTCCAATTAAGCACATTTGAAAAAGAAGCCTATTTTCCCTAAGTTCACAAAATAGAATTGCAACACAAGCTAGTTCAGCATCGCTCGGCATGAAGGGTTTATAATTGCGAACTTACATAAAAAAGATACTGGCATAAGGTAGATCTTCCAGAAAATTGGTAAAGAAAGTGAACATTACCCTTCAAGGCCTGGTTGCTCTGGGTAGTACACATTTTGTAGGCCTAATCTTTTTGCAGACAAAGCAGTTGTCTCACCAATACAGGCAACTGAGTTGTTCCATGACTTTGAATCGCTAATAAGTTTGACCCAGGCACTGTTGCAATGGAGATTTACAAACTAAATAAGATTTATGAACTAAGTACATGATTTAAAACTTCCTCATCAAAACCCTCTGATCAATCTAGGTAGCCCAAAGAAGAAAAATAAATATAAGGTGCCCCATTGACCTTCAGTATAAGTGGTGTGACTATAAAGTTGACTTAAAACTCCATATAGGTGGTAAATAAATGTATGAAATGGTAGATTTGGTGGCACAGAGGCAACTTAATCCAAAATGTCCTCAATTGTAGGAAAAAAGACCACTAATGACAAGTGAAAAAAGGTCAAACCCATGTCAAACCATTCCATGTAACTTAGGAAAGTAATCAAATATCACATAAAATAAGATAAAATAAAACCAATTACACACCGAACCGAAGAAGGTGAAGCGACTGCAACAACAGGAGTAGAAAGTGCCTCCTGTAAACGCATTTGGTCAACATGCTGGACTTGTACCTGGAAAAAACATATCAAATGATGGGTCAAGAACCACAAGAAAAGAAGAACAGCTAGAGAAAATGATGTCATATAAGCAAAACATAATGACTGTTTCAGGCCAATTAGTTTAGTAATTCATGATAAATAATAGAAGCCACAACAATAAAGCACTTTAGAAAAACAAGCAAAATGCTCAGAATCTAAACTGACTATAACAACATCAGAAATCATAAATTCAATCTAGTCGATGCAATCCCTACAAAGGGGGAACTATCTGACTCTCTGAGACTGTAAGGTAAAAACTAAAGACGTGATTGAACTAAAGGGTTGAATATGAGAGAACATCACAAATTATGATTCATCCAACTGCAGTCCCAGTTAGATAATCGGTTATCAGAGGCATACTAGATTTCTCACAAGCAAAGGTTAAAACAAACAAGTTGATTTCAGCATGTGTAACAGAATATGGAAAAATATAGCTTTTACATTATAATTTACAGTAGGGATATTTTCTCAGTTGCATCAAAATTAAATCAATAGAGAAAAGTCTTTAATGGAGAAGTACTGGTGACAAGCCAATGATAAGACATGTTTACTTTTAATGTTTTTTAATTGCAATATGTCAATACAAGTTTTAATACATGAATAGAGAGAAGCGAAGACCCACAGCTACACCACCACTTTAAATACTTTACCGTTGTATACGTATTTAGCCTTGTGACCTCAAATCCACGATTAGACAAGCCTTCCTCTGCAGCAAATAAAATATAATGGTTGATTAATATTATTTCCCAAGCTTTGGTCAAGAATAAAGGCAAAGATGGTGTACTTCAAGCATGTTGCTGGATGCTAAATTACGATCCATAAATAATATAAACTATTAAGCTCGGGCTAATACATGTTCCTACGAGATACAATACTTGAAGGAGATTCACCGATATGAGAAAATCCCCAACTGCCTGAATGTGGCAAATCAAATTTGCAAGAGAATTTATTTAATAAAACAGACCTGACCATGAATGCTAAATTGGCACTCAAATTAACGAACTCCAGGCTTCCTGGAAGATGAAATTACTTCCAAGTGATATTCAACTGTAGTGAGGGGGAAATGGATCTTATCATATATCACAAAACCACTATTCTTATCTTGACTACAGAGGCTGGGTGAGAACAGTATAAAACGGTAAAAGCAACATATCTCCAATGTTGCACTCAAAATAAAAATCAAGTCATCAACAGGGCTAAACAGTACTCCAACAAAATGTTGTTTATTGAACGTGCAAGGGGGTGCAAACCTAGTGAACAGGAAGTATACAGACGGATACGCCCAACCAGCAAAACAAGAAGAAAAAAGCATAAGTCTTTAAAATCTAGAAAGCTAAAGAGTTGGGAGCTATTGTGAGCAGCCATCCAAACATACAGAGTGCTGAAAATTTTCATCCATTTTCTGCTTTATATTTTATATTTTTCTAACCTTTTCTCTAGATGATTCACACAGCACCTCTGAAGCGGTGTGAATTGGTCCAAGGTATCTTCACCGATTGAAGAAGGCGGATTAGGGGTGAGACTTAATTCTCTTTAACCAAGCCCTATTGGGAAAGTGGGCTGTAGCATTATGCCTACGAAAGAGAGAGCCTTTGAAGGGTACTAGTTGACACAAAGTATGAAACTATAGGAGGAAGTCGGTGCTCACAAAAGATAAGGATGCCTTTTGCGATTCATCTTTGAAAGAATATTAGAAGACGTTAGGGGGACTTCTCCCGCTTGCCTATATTTGAGATGGGTGATTGGTCCAAGATTCACTTCTGGCAAAAATTGTGGTGTGGTGATCAAACCTTGAGGAGTTCCTTCCCGGAGTGATTCAAAATTGCTTGCAAAAAGGATGCTTATGTGTCAGAATCTTTATTAGTTTATACATCACTCTAGTCAATGGGGTGTAACCATTAATAGGGAAGTTAATGAGTGGGAGATGGATCTCTTTTCATCCTTCTTTGACAGACTATACACGTGCAGGGTGGGTCAAAATGGTAAAGATAAATTGGTTTTGGCCCCACCTAGGAAAGAAGTGTTTGAAGTATAATCTTCTACAATGTGCTATGTACTCATGACAAGACTCCTTTTCCTTGGAAACTCATTTCAAGAAATAAAGCACCACCTAAAGTAGCTTTTTTTACTTGGACAGCGGCCATAGTGAAGATCTTATCTTGGACAACCTGACAAAGCAGGGCATGATAGTGATTAATCGGCCTCTTTGGGGTAGTTTAGGTGATGCATTTTAGGGAGATAGAGTTCCTAACAAGTAGGAAAGAGCAATTTGGTAACCGTAAGTGTGCACCTATGTGGAAGTAATATGGTGTCTATGGAGAGAGAGAAACAAACACAATTAAAATTGTGGAAAATCAGTGATTAAGCTCAATCTTCCATTCTATGCACCCTTTTTCATTGGATAAGATTTTTTTTTTTTGATAAGTAAAAGTATATTAATAAAAGAATAGGCAAAGCCATGTTCAGTACAAAGGGTGTCCTAACTACGTAGAAGAAATAGATATAGGGAAATTATGGAAATCTTGGCCATTAAAATTAACGGCAATGGCCCGAGTACAAAGAGTTCTAAAGAAAAAAGCTTTAAGTTCCTCCATCGATCTCTCTTTGTCCTCAAACGTCCGTTCATTGTGCTCCTGCCACACACACCACATGATGCAAATAGGAAGCATCTTCCATACAGCCTTGATCTGTTGATTACCTCTCAGGTCTGTCCAACTAGCCAGCATTGCCACTATTGTCTCGGGCATAACCCAACCCAAGTCTAGCCTACTAAATACCTCATTCCATATCCCTCGAGCTACCTCACAATGTAGTAGAAGATGATCCACTGATTCTCCCTCCTTCCTACACATACAACACCAATCTACGATGATCACCCTTCATCTCCTCAAATTATCTGTTGTGAGGATCTTGCCCAAAGAAGCGGTCCACACAAAAAATGGTGCTTTGAGAGGCGCCTTATGTCTCCAAATCCTTTTCCAAGGAAACTGAGTTGGAAGCTCCTGTGACAGGGACTTATAAAACGAGCAAACCGAGAACGTACATTTACTTGTAGCTATCCACCACAAAAAATCAGCACGCTGGTTACTCGGTTTGATTGAATACAAGAGGCTGAAAAAAGCTGCAAAACTGTCCATTTCCCAATCATGAGCCACCCGGCTAAAATTGATGTTCCATTGGATCTATTCCCCCACTATCACCATGACTTCCGCCACTAAGACATCCTTTACACTTGCAACCCTAAAGAGAGCAAGAAATAGATCCTTTAGAGCCAATTACCACACCAAGTATCAAACCAGAATTTGATCCTAGCCCCGTCTCCTAGACAATATCTTGAGTGGCGAGAGAAGACCCCCCATCCTCTTCTTATATGTTTCCACAAACCCACTCCATGTGCCCCTCTCACTTCATTGGTACACTAGCTGCCCCATAAGCCACCATATTTACTCTCAATCACCAACTTCCATAAAGCTTATGGTTCTTTATGGTATCTCCATAGCCATTTTCCAAGTAACACCCGATTAAAAATCCTCAAACTTCTAATGCCCAAACCACCATTAGAGAGAGGACAGCAAACCTTCTCCCATCTAATTAGGTGAAATTTAAACTCCTCACCTATTCCACCCCACAAGAAATCCCGTTGAAGTTTCTCAATACGAAGCGCCACACTTGCTGGAATAGGGAACAAGGATAGAAAATATGTCAATAGGTTAGATAACGTACTCTTTATCAGGGTAATCCTACCCCCTTTAGACATGAACATTCTCTTCCAGCCTGCTAGTCAACGTTCTACTTTCTCAATCACTATATCCCATAAAGAAGCTGCTCTCGAGATGGCCCCCAACGGAAGACCAAGATATGTCATAGGGAGTGAGGCAATCTTACGCCCCAAAATATTAGCCAATTGTCTTATACATTGAACTCCTCCAATAGGCACCATCTCTGATTTTTCCAGGTTCACTTTCAACTCAGAAACTGCTTCAAAACAAAGTAGAAGAGCCTTCAAGACTCTAACCTGATTATAGTCTGCCTCACAGAAGATAAGAGTGTCATCTGCAAATAATAAATGCGAAATATTAGTAAGTCCCCCACCCGGGGATCCAATCGAGTAACCAGTCACACGCCCATTAGTGACCAAGGCTGAGGTCATTCTGCTCAAAGACTCCATTACAAGAACAAAGAGTACTGAGGATAACGGATTGCCTTGTCTTAGATCTCATGTGCTGTGAAAAAAACCTGTTGGGCTTCCATTTATCAGAACTGAGAATTTCACTGTAGATATACACCAACGGATCCATGATCTTCATCTCTCCCCAAAACCATACCTCCAAAGAAGGTCGAGTAGAAAATCCCAATTAACATGGTCATACTCTTTCTCCATGTCTAATTTGCATATAATCCCTACAGTGCCAGCTTTCAGTCTACTGTCCAGACATTCATTTGCAATAAGGACCGCATCTAAAATCTGTCTATCATTTACAAAAGCATTTTGAGGCTTTGAGATTATCTTTCCCACGACCTCACTAAGGCGATTCGCAAATACCTTGGAAAGGATCTTGTATACCCCATTTACAAGACTAATGGGTCGAAACTCCCTAATCTCCGAAGCCCCAACCGTTTTTGGTATCAAAGCTAGGGAAGTGGCGTTTAGGCTTTTCTCAAATTGTCCAGCCGAGTGAAACTCCTGGAACACCTTCATGAGATCATCATTTAATACATCCCAACATGCTTGAAAGAAACCCATAGAAAACCCATCAGGACCCCAAGCCTTATCTTTAGCCATTTCCTCACTACTTCAAAAACCTCGACCTCCTCAAAAGGTCTCTCCAAGCAGATGCCATCCATTGACCCAATAGAGTCAAAAAATAGCCCATCGGGCTTAGGCCGCCAACCCTCCTGCTCAGTGAGTAACTGTTCAAAAAAAAAACCAACTACGTGATCATTAATCCTTTGCTCATATTTACAATCTACCCCATCAATCTTCGACTCAATATTATTAGATCTCCTGTGAGAATTGGCTACCCTGTGGAAAAACAAAGTACAACGATCGCCTTCCTTCAACCATAACACTCTCGACTTTTGCCGCCACGAAATCTCTTCTAATAGAACGATCCTCTCGAGATCTGCAACTAGCACTAGCTTTTGAGCTAATTCCTCCTGTGTTAAGGTCCTAGACTCTTGTACCCTTTCCAGCTCCTGGATCTCCCTTGTCTTGCATTTCTTGTGTTCCCCAATGTCCCCAAAAGATTGCCGATTCCAAAGCTTTGAGTCTTGTTTTAGAGCTTTTAATTTACCCGCAAACATGAAACTGGGGGTACCCTAAATCTGATAAGATGACCACCACTGTCTGACCCTATCCATAAAACCTTCCATCTTCAGCCACATGTTTTCGAACTTAAAGTACCAACGTCTTCTTTGAATCCCACCACAATCCAGTATGATAGGCCAATGGTCCGAACATAGCCAAGGCAATCTCTTTATCCAAACCTCCGGAAAATGACTTTCCCACTCTGGGGAAATTAAGAATCTGTCTAACCGAGACCATGTCTGATTATTGGCCCACATAAATAACCTCTGCCATTGGTAAATCTACTAAATTCAACTCAAAAATGCATTCTGAAAAATCTGACATTGTTGGACGCACTCTTCTATTGCCAAAACACTCACTAGGAAATCTTGTTACATTAAAATCTCCACCAATACACCATGGAAGATCCCACCAACTGTGCACTCCAGCTAGTTCATCCCACAATACACTCTGATCGTTGTCTGAATTAGGTCCATAAATACCTGCAAAAGCCCACAAATAACCATCTGATACACTCTTAAAGGAATATGCAACCGAAAATAATCCAATAAACTCCTCTCTTTTCTCCACCACTCGTTGGTCCCACATCACCAACACGCCTCCTGAAGCGCCGTTAGCTGCCAAATATATCCAATCCACATGTATACAACTCTATATACTTCTCACAATTTTTGAATTAATAACTTTCAACTTCGTCTCCTGTAAACAAACAATATCCGCCTTCCACCCTCGCAGCAAGTTTCTTACTTAAAGACGTTTGCTAGCCTCATTTAGTCCGCGGACATTCCACGATATGATTTTTGGTTTCATTTGGGATAAAACAGCCCCTTCCCCTTAGTCCTATCCCTACTGGAGCTACCTTCAGAGTTCATGGACCAAGTCAGCCTCTTGAGTTCAAGCTGTCCAGCTTTCCTTTGTTGTTGGTGACCCGTTTCGATAGCGGTGAGTAATGCCATGAACTGCTCCTCATAACCTTCACACTTCAAACCCAACATTTCCTAAATATCCTTCACTGTATTAACCACTCAATCTGATACACTTGATTGGTTTGGAAACAAACACTTCAAAGGGTGCTGCATTTGAAAATCCTGTTGTTCCTCCAAATTCTCTTCCTCGAGCACCAATCCAAACTCCCCAACTGAATCACTCAACACTTGGATAAGCCTCTGGGAGTTCTCTTCATCTAAGAGAAATAAATCATCACTAGCCGAGTCCCCTACACTATCTCCCAGTAAAACGACGTCGCTAGGCACCTCGGTATTACTCGCCAGACCCTCGTCACCTCCCCCACGCTCTGTCGGCAATTTTTGTGCACTCCCCGGAAGTAGAAAAGCACTCGGTGGTGGTGGAAGAGCCACCTCTAACTCTGTCAGCATTTTTTGTTTCTCCTGCTAAAACAAACCTACCTCCGGCTACACCACCACCTTCATCTGGCAACTTCTGATAACGTCGCGTTGAAGACTCCGGCAAGTCCACCACCCTCTGGTGGCGGCGCGACGACACATCCAGCAAAGGAAACCTTCCTCCTGCACCCACATAACCTGATCTGGCCCTCCATTCTTGCCGGGCCTTGGGCTTCGGGTCAAGCCTATCAGCCTGCTGCTTGACTTGATAGCTTTGCCCATTAGTTATACGGGGCTGAGCGAAATACGGCCCATTAGGACCCATCCTGCCAATTGAAGCCCTTAAGGGCTCCTGGAAATGCCCCGTATTTGCCTTTAGACTACCCCCCCCCCCCCCAAAAAAACACCCCGTATCATCCCTTTCCTTAATAACCCCAACACATTTCATCACCTTTTCAACCTCCCCCTGCAAATACCCCAGTTGCACCTGCACCTCCCTCACCATGCAAAAATTTCTCTCTCCCAAAAAGGACAACGAGTGGCTCGGGGCACATCTCCATCAGGCCCTCCCCCTTCGGCCCCAGTTCTCGACACCCCAAAGGCCCCCACCGGAGAGAGAGCTTCTTTGTATGATTTCAAGTATACCTCTTCCCCCCACTTCCTCCTCTGTACATCACCACCACCTCCATCTCTGCTTCTGTCCACCTCAGTAACCTCCCTCAACACCTCCCTCATTCTTTTCCATCCCCTTCTGGAATAAGAATGAAACTACGTCGACTCCCATCACCGTACACTGCCACCTCCAAGAATCTGCCTCGGTTATTCGAACATCGTTGAGCAATGAAACTCTGGTACCCCTCTCTTATTGACAAGTAAAAATCATTTCTTTCACCTATTGCACTATCCTTCAAAGCTCTCTCAAGCCATTGTGCAGTGCCCAGCCCCATCAATAGCTCCTGCTTGAATCTTCTACCTCTTTCAATGATACAGACCAAACCTCCTTCCCTCACTACAGAGAAGAGCTTAGATTCGATCACAAGCTCCCTTGTATATCCCATCTTAACGTCGATGTAGCAAAGGAACTATCTAACCGCCATCCTCGACGGCAAAGGACCAGAGTTTACTTTTTTCACACTTGTACGGAGGGAGAGAGAGAGAGAGAGAGAGAGAGAGAGAGAGAGAGAGAGAGAGAGAGAGGGGAAAAAAAAACCCCTTGTACGAAGAGAAAAAACCCCTAAATAATTAGATAGAGCCGATGACGTCAAATTATGAATCTGATCTTCTCACTCTGTAATTTATCCTAGTAGTTTAAAATAAACACGAATTCCTGTTATGAATAATTATGTCCCATTGGATAAGATAGTATTGCTCTCTGTTTCTACTTTCAAGAACTTTTTACTCTTTTTCCTTTTGTTTGTTAGGCAATCTCTTGTATACTTCTTGTGTACTACTGTGACAGTATTTTTCATACTTTCTTTTTTCATTGGTAAAAAGAAATTTATTAAACCACGTAGATAAGCGAAGCCCAAGTACACAGGCAGTATACAAGAGAAAATACCTAATTACAAACTAAGAACTAGAAAAAGCAACAAAGAAATCATGAAAACAGGTCCCATCCAATACAATAGCCAATGCCCAAAGAAATAACATGAGTAAGAAAAAATCTCTATCTTACCCATCAAAAAATTCCCACAGCACCTTTCACAATTGTTCTTAGGATCATTGAGTGGATTTCTCGATGGGTTTGAGCTGAAATAGCTTTTGCAAAGTGGCAAGCAGCCCAAAGAAAACCTATATCAAATTGTCTTAACATTTTTTATGCTTTTCTAGCAGTCTTTTGTAGGTCCTGAATTTCTTCGGGGCACTACATCCCATCAATTGCTTCATCACACACTACAGCCATCTAACCTAGCTTTGGAAAATTCTGCTCATTGATAACTTGAGAAAACGTGGTATTATCATTTTGGATTGGGGGGAGTCTATAAACCACCTTCTACTACATTGTGAGACAGCTTGGGTATTATGGAATGAGGTGTTCAAGAGATTAGACTTGTCTTGGGTTATGCCGGAGACAATGATGGAAATACTAGCCAGCTGGACAAATCTAAGAGGCATGCAACAAATTCAAGTTGTCTGGAAGATGATCCCTATATGAATTATGTGATGTTTATGGCAGGTGCGCAATGACAGGACATTTGAGGACTAGGAGAGATCGCAGGAGGAGTTGAAAGACTTATTCTTTAGAACACTTTGTACTTGGGCCATTGTTGTTGACTTCAATGGCATGGACCTGTCAACGATATTCATATATGGAAATATATAAATGGCTGTAAATATAGCAGTAACTGTAGATATATATAGGTGATATTTAGTTTCCTTATTGGTATTCATTTATTCTTTCCTGCTGGACAGCTGATTCCAGGGACGTAATTAGGGATTGAATATTGATATAATACATGGAAAACTCTCGAGAGAGGTATTCGATGCAACTTTGACATGGTATCAGAGCCCTAGAATTTTTTTGTGGGCAAAATCTCGGCATTAGTTCTTCCTAGGCTAGTATACTTCCCTTGTGTCGGCACTGTCTATTTTCAGACTAGTGTCTTTTGTTTTGCTCGGCACTATCTGTTTATAGCTTAGTGTTTTCTGTGGTCATCGGCTTGGTCTGTTCTCAGACTAGTGTCTCCTAGGTTCATTCGAGTCGTCTATTCTTGGACCAGAGTTTCTAGAGTTTTCGGCAATTTCTAGCAAAGTTACTCGAAGTTCTCGGCACTTTCTGGGTTATTTTTTTCTGGGCTACTCCTTCATTGTGTCGGCACTCTGTTTTCATAGAGGTTTTTTTTGGCGCTATTTGGTGATTTTGGCACACTGTTTTCCGAGTGTGTATTGTGGATTTCGGCACACTCTGGTAGTGTATTTCTGGACTTTGATTAATCTCGGTACCAATTGTTTTAGGTATTTTTCTTGGTACTCTCGGTTTTAATCCTCAGGCCAATTCTTTTTTTGGTGCTCTCAGTTTCTCCTATTATTGGAAATCATGTCAGGCGAAAATTCCATCATCCATTTTAATGGGAAGAATTATGGAAGTTGGGAATTTCAATTTCGAATGTTTGTGAAAGGAAAGGAATTATGGGGTCACTTGGATGGGTCTTCTGTGGCCCCTACTGATCTCAAAGAATTTAGTACTTGGCTATTAAGTTCCGCTGAACCACATATGGTCAACAATCTTCGATCATTTACTACTTCTAAGGAGATGTGGGACTATTTTAGACGAGTAGATTATCAGGACAATATTGCACGCAAGTTCCAACTTGAGTTAGAGATTTCCAACTACAGACAAGGTAATCTCTCTATTGAACAGTTCTATGTTGGATTTCTGAATATATGGAGTGAATATTCTGGGATAGTGTATTCTAAAGTTCCTAAGGAAGCATTAGAAGCACTGCAAGTTGTTCCTACTGAGAGTCAAAGAAATCAAATTTTTATGAAACTAAGACCAGAATTTGAGACTACGTGAGCAGGTTTGATAAACCGTAATCTTGTTCCTTCCCTAGATGTGTGCTTAAGGGAATTATTGAAAGAAGAGCAATGTCTTGCCACTCAACATGGTCTCACACAAGAAACTGTGACAACTAAGATGGCTAATGTAGCATATGCTACTCAAGGGAAAGGAAGATCCAAGACACAGATACAATGGTATAGTTGCAAAGAATGTGGGCATATTGCGAAACATTGCAGCAGGAAATTTTGCAATTATTGCAAGGAGGAGGGACATATCATTAAAGACTGTCGTGTGCGAGCTCAGAATCAACAAGGCTAAGTATTTCACACTGCTGCACAGGCTAATTTAGTTGTTGTTCCCTTTGTTTCTACTCCGGGACAGCAGCCTACAACTGGTTCTTCGTCCACTCTTACACCCGAGATGGTCCAACAGATGATTGTTTCCGCTTTCTCTGCTTTTGGTCTTCAAGGTAAGGGAACTTTTCTCACCTCTCCTTGGTTGGTTGACTCTACGGCTTCCAATCATATGACTGGAATGTCGATGCTTTACATGATGTTCTTAAATATAAGGGTGACCAGCATATTCAAATCGCCAATGGTAATACTCTTCCTATCACTACAACTGGAACTCTGGGGTCCTCTTTCAACAATGTATTTGTGTCACCAGAATTATCAACGAATTTAATGTCAGTTGGACAGCTCGTAAATAATAATTGTGAGATTCATTTTTATCGTAATGGTTGTTGTGTGCAGGATCGAGTATCGGGGAACGTGATCGCGAAGGGGCCTAAAGTAGGACGTCTATTTCCTCTTCAGTTTTCTATTTTCAGTTTTGATTACTTTGTTTGTACTACTGTTACTAATAATAGTGATGTTTGGCATAAGAAATTGGGACATCCTAATTCTTTTGTTTTGAATTATCTTATGAAACAAGGTCATTTGGGGAAAAAAAAAATTCAGTTTCTAACGTGTCTTTGGATTGTAGTTATTGTAAACTTGGTAAAAGCAAATCTTTACCTTTTCCTTTACATGGCAGTCGCGCTTCCACATATTTTGAGATTATTCATACTGATGTCTGGGGAGTGAGTCTCATACTGTCTCGTGCTCAATACAAGTATTTCATGACTTTCATTGATGACTATAGTCATTTCACTTGGGTTTATTTCCTCCGCTCAAAAGCTTATGTGTTTTCCACTTTTCAAGCTTTTGTTGTGTTTATTGCGACTCAATTTTCTGCTTGTATTAAAACCCTTCATTCTAACTCTAGGAGGGGAATATACGTCCCATGAGTTTCAGGATTATCTCAAAACTCGGGATATTATCTCCCAACGATCATGTCCTTACACCCCTTAACAGAATGGAGTTGATGAGCGTAAGAATCGTCATCTTTTGGATGTTGTTCGTACTTTGTTGATTGAATCTTTTGTGCCTCCTCAATTTTGGGTCAAAGCCTTATCTTCAGCTGTGTATTTGATAACATTTACCTTCTCCAAATTTACATTTTGACTCTCCATTCTCTCGTCTGTTTAGTGTTGTTCCTGAGTATAATTCTCTTCATATATTAGGCTGCGTTTGTTTTGTTCATTTGCCATCTACTGAACATCACAAGCTTTCTGCTCAGGCTGCTCGGTGTGCTTTTCTTGGGTATAGTAATGTTCATAAAGGGTTTATGTGTTATGATGCGGATACTAACAAACTCCGTGTCTCTCGAAATGTGGTTTTCTTTGAAAACCAATATTTCTTCCAGTCTTGCGTTTCACATGATTTTACTTCTGTTCAGCTGCCTATTTTTGATGATGTGTCTTGTACTCTTGAACGTTTTAAGCCAAAGCTTGTGTATCAAAGACATCGCCCAGTCTCTGCTGCCCCTTCTTGTCACAGAACTGACATCTGATCCCATCCCAACTGAACCTCGACGATCATCTCGAGTTTCACGTCCCCCAGACAGGCATGGGTTCGTACATACTGCCCATCAGGCTCCTCTTGATACTACTTATGTGCCCAAATATTATTCTCAGGCTACTGCTCAAGCTTGTTGGGACATCGTTCCCTGTCCTGATGGAGTCAAACTCATTGGTTGCAAATGGGTATATACCATCAAGCTACAACCTGATGGCACTATTGAGAGATATAAGGCCTGTTTATGAGACCTTTGCACCCGTCGCCAAGAGGACTACTATACGTACTCTTATGGCCATTGCTACTTCCAAAGGTTAGTCTCTTAGGCAGATGGATGTGAAAAATGCGTTCTTACATGAGGACTTGAAGGAAGAAATATATATGTCTCCTCCTCCTAGTATGTTCACTTCATCGTCCACTAAGGTTTGTCAGTTGAAACGATTTGTATATGGATTAAAGCAGGCACCGCGTGCATGGTTTGAGAAGTTTCGCACCACTCTTCTTGATTTTCATTTTACTCAGAGTCGGTTTGATTCTTCTCTCTTTCTTAAGAGAACTGCCATTGGATTTCTTGTTCTTTTAGTATATGTCAATGACAAAGTTATCACAGGTTCTGATTCTCACTTGATTGAGCGTCTACAGCAGCATCTCAAGACTACCTTTCATATGAAAAACCTTGGCCCACTTCAGTATTTCTTGGTCTTGAGGTACATTCTTGTCCCAACGGTATGCTTTTGCATCAGCACAAGTATACCCAAGAGATTCTCACCTTGGCTGGTCTCCAATCACGAAACTCTGTACTTGCACCTCTGGAGGTCAATTTAAAGCTTTGTCGGGATGAGGGAGAACTCTTATCTGATCCATCTCGGTATCGGCAGTTAGTAGGGAGCTTAAATTACTTGACTATTACTCTTTTTTTTTAGGAAAATGATAGGGTTACTACCCTTCTACTACTCATTTTATATTTGATTTTTTTTTAATTTTTAATTTTACTTCATGGTTAAGGAAATGACTATTAGTAAAATTATATATTTTTTTAATTCTTTCTTAATGGTTAAGGATGTTAAAAAAATACTTTAAAAAATGATAAAAATATAAAAAAACTTGAAATGAACTAGGAGTAGTAAATGGGTAGTAAAAGGGTCGTAACCCTATCACTACTCTTTTTTTTTATAAGTAATTACTTGACTATTACTCGACCTGATATTTCATTTGTTGTCCAACAGGTTAGTCAATTTATACAGGCTCCTCGTCAATCTCATCTAGCAGCAGTATGACGGACGGATCATTATGTTATCTCAAAGGTACATCTGGTAGAGGTTTATTCTTCTCTACTAGGAATTCCTTACAGTTAACAGGTTATAGTGATGCTAATTGGGCCGATTGTGTGGATACTCGTCGTTCTGTTACTGGTTGGTGTATGTTTTTTGGTAATGCTCTCATTTCTTGGAAAAGTAAGAAGCAAGATCAAGTATCAAAATCTTCTACCGAATCTGAGTATCGTGTTGTCCTCCGCGTGTTCAGAGATTGTGTGGCTTCGAGGTTTGATGAGTGAACTTGGTATTCCACAACTTACTCCTACTCATCTTCATGAGGATAACACTAGTGCTATTCAGATTGCTGTCAATCCTGTGTTTCATGAGCACACCAAACATATTGAAGTAGATTATCATTCCATTCGTGAAAGCACTTGATCAACATGTGATTACACTTCCTCACATTTCCACTGAACACCAAACTGCTGATGTCTTTACCAAGGCTATGTCTCGCCACCGTCATCAATTCATGATTGACAAATTGATACTTCTTGATCGACCAGCATTAATTTGAGGGGGGATGTCAATGATATTCATATATGGCAATATATAGATGGCTGTAAATATAGTAGTAGTTGTAGATATATATAGGCGATATTTAGTTTCCTTATTGGTATTCATTAATTCTTTCCTGCTAGACAGCTGGACATATGATTCCGGGGATGTAATTAGGGATTGATATTGATAGAATACACGGAAAACTCTCAAGAGAGGTATTCGATGCAACTTTGATAGGACCTTCATGATTTTCTTGTCTATAATGCGCCAACGTAGTGAAGAGCATGCTCTTGTTTTTTTGTTTAGATTTATGTATATGGCTATGCCTATTTATCAAAAAAAAAAATCATTTTGGATTGGTGCTACTTGCGTAAGAAAAATGGAGAAACGATGGATCAGTTACATTGTGATGTGGCCAAGATCTTAAGGGATGAAATCTTCAACAGAACTGGTGTGGCATGGGTAATGCCTAGATGGGGGTAATGGATATTTTCAGATGTTGGAGTGGTCTTTGGGGTAACGCTCATATTGCTATAGTGTGGAAAATGATTTTTTTTTTTTTTCCCAAAGCAAGGTCAAGCCTTTAATTATTAACAACCCTCACTAAGGCGGAGGGAAACCATGATTACAACATTTCATCAAAAAATACATCAATAACGAATATATGGGATTCCCAATAAGTCTAGTCGAACAATGCCCCGAAGCCTTCCTTGCACCAAATCTTTACCAATAAAATCAAAAGATCTACCCATCGTGCCTTCTTTTGCCAAAAAATCTGCTGCCATTTAGGAGGCGTTTGGATTCGTAGGATATCTCAGCTCATCTCAACTCATCTCACTACTATTTATTACTATTCAGCAACTTTAACTCACAAATCTCACTACTATTCACAACTCATCTTATTACTATTCACAATCCATCTCAACTCATCTCAACTCATCTTCGAATCCAAACGTCTCCTTAGTCTCTCTAAAATTATGTTGAAAGCGAATATTTTGAGCAAACTAACAAGAGTTTTTTATCTCTTCCAAAAAATCCCAAAGAAACCAATATTTGCATATCTCGGAAGCTAGCCAACCCATCACAACACTTGAATCAGATTCCACTAATAAATCTCTCAAACCAAGTGAATGACACAAACGAAGACCATCAAGAAGAGCACGGCACTCGGCAACAATACTCGTCGCATGACCATAAAAGTGAGCAAAACCCGTATCACCTTACCCCTATAGTCCCGAAGGATGCCCCCACCACCAGACCTCCCCGGATTTCCCCAAGATCCACCATCAACATTAAGTTTAATAAAACCCATATCCAGCGGCTTCCAAGCTATTAATCTTGGTAACTTTTCACGGAAGAATAGGACAATTAAGATCCTGCAAAACTGACAAATCATTAGTGCCCATCATTTTGAATTTCCGCAAGCCATATGATATATCCCTTAAGTTCACTTTCACTACTCTCAAAATGACCCTCCAATCAAAATTAGCACCCTCCATCCGAGATGCACATCTAGCCCTCCAAAGAGCTCAAGAAATAATAATGGGTAGCACACCACAGATCTAGCCAACCTACGAAGAAGATGCCGCACACCTCCGCCAAAAAATCATCATCCCGTCCCAAGTCTGAACCCGTGGCAACCAAATCCCACAAATCGACGCAAAATAACTCCAGATTTTTTTCGGCCCCTCCCCCTCACATAGAACATGGTCTAATGTCTCCATATTAGGCTTTGCACAACAAGAACATTTAGATACCATCGGAATACCCAACTGCATAATAGCCTCATCAACTGGTAATAATTTTCTTCTAACCCTCCAACAGCAAAATGACATCTTATTGGGCACTACATCATGCCACAACCATCTGCGCCAAGAGCACAAACTCCCTTTTTTCCGCACAAGCTGCCACGCAGATTTAGTGGAGAAATTACCATCAACCGAAGGGGCCCAAACACATTTATCCTCTCCCTTCTTCAATTTAACATCCGACCTAGTAATTTTCTGCACCAGCTGCTCAGAAACCAAGTACCGAAGCAGCTCTACATTCCAACCTGATCCAGACCAAAGAGACTTGAGCCGCAACCCAGAATCCCCAATCACCAATCTGCTCTCCGCCAAAATCTCATCTCCCAGCCAGTTATCAAACCAAAAGCTGGAATTTCCATTGTGAATAACCCATCGGGAATTTTTCCAACACAATTGGCATTAACCGCATAATCCCCTTCCAGAAACGAGATCCCTTCCTCAGATTCATAACCGAATAAATATGCTTATCCCCCACATATTTAGTAGAGAAAAAAATAGCCCACAAAGAATTGCCTTGAAGGATTTTCCAAGCAAACTTCATAAGCAAAGAAGTTTGCACTTCTGATAAATCTGATATCCCCAGCCCCCCTTCTTCTATCGACAAACAAATTTTCCTCCACGAAATCCACTTCCTTTTTTTATTCTCTATGGATGAACCCCATAAGAAATTGGAGAAAATCCCTTTCAATGCCGACAAAACTCCCTTTGGTAAATTCAAAACTAAAAGCATGTGAATAGGCATGCTATTCAAAACATGCTTATTTAAAACAATTTTACCACCAAAGGAGAGAAGTTTACCTTTCTACCCCGCTACTTATTATGAATCTTAGCAATCAAAGGGTCAAACAGCCGTAATCTCATTCTCCCCACATGCAATGGGATACCCAAATAAGTACAAGGCCATGCACCTTCCTCAAAGCCAGAGATTCTTTTTAATTCGAATTTTCTATCAATCGAAAAATTAGAAGAGAAAAACATAGAAGATTTATGAGCACTAACCCGCCAACCCGACATAGCCTCATATAAATGAATTGAGTAAATCTTTTGGCCGGTCCATCCAACATCTCTCCAATAACAGCCCTTCAATGGTTGAGCGTCACGTAGGCTTCACAACTTTACTTCGATATGACCACACATCAAAATATCTGAAATTCATCCCCTCACCCCTTCTTGCATGAAAACAAGAAACCTCATACCTCAACCCCTCTCGCATGCCCTCTCCCAGAGATCTTCGCTCCCTCGCGACGGTGGCAAGAAAACCTATAGACCCCTCCTCCCACCCTCTCCCAAGACAAGACCAGAAACCTTGAAGCCCCCTTCAGTCGAGACCCTGCCCTGTCTCTCTCGACCAAATCCAAAAACCCAAGCAGCGGTGTTAGAATTTGTAGATTCGCTACCAGCCGCCGCCGCCGACAACATAACCCTCGAAGCCGTGACACTCCGAGGACGGATTTGGTGTTGTTAGCCCTCTATCAGCTACGAATTCCCCAAATATTGTACTGACCTACGAATTCTTCTGCAATTTTTGCTTTTATTCCGAATTAATCTGATTTTGTTTCTCTAGTGGTAATATGGCTATCAATTTTGACTATGGCGTGAGATTGTGGTGTGAGGTTTACAAGAGGAGGGCCACTTGGAAATGTTGGTTCTGTTTGCTTCTGTGTTGGCGTGAGATTGTTGTACGAGGAACATAAAATGGTGTGTGAAAATGCTGGTTTTGTTTGCTTCTGTACGAGGATCATTTTCATTTTCATTTTCTAGAGTGTTTTTCTTATATCTATCTTATTTTTGGCGACGGAGATGGTATTCGAAATTACTGGTGGGCAATGGATATGGTGTTTGAAATTACTTGTGGGCGAAGGACTGGTGGCGACGGAACTGGTTGGTAATGGAACATGTGTCGTGCGGCGGTGAGAGACAAAGATGGTGTTCTTCGGAAGTCTGAAATTGTGAGTGAGGTTCAAACTATCGATTATCCAATGTTGTGACCCTATTGTGATTTGTGTGGAATCACTGACGTGGCGGACTACCATTGGGGGCTGTTAAAGCCTTACCAACGGATGGACTAGTGCAAAGCGGCTCTCAAATGAATTACCTCCAAAAGGTTTCTAATTGAAGCTTTACCACCATTAGAAAAAATCAGTAGATCATCCGCATACAACAAATGGTTAATCATGGTACCCCCACAAGAATTGAAAGGCTTAATCCTTCCCAAGTGAAACTCTCTATTTAACATATGCGAGAGTACTTCCTCTGATAAAATAAACAAATACGGTGAGAGAGGATCACCCTGACGAAGACCCCGTGAAGCCTTGAAAAAACACTGTGAACACCCATTCAACATAACTGAGAAATATGGAGAAGAAATACAATTAAAAATCATATTCCTCCATTTATCCAAGAATCCCAACCTTTTCAATACCTCCAATAAAAACCACCAATTAACCCTATCATACGCCTTGGCCATATCTATTTTAAACATAACATTCTCTCCCTGGACCAACTCCTGTGCAATAGCTATATTATCAAAAATACTTCTCCCCCTAATAAATGCAGATTGCTCCTGAGAAATAACTTTATGCAGCAATGGAGCCAAACGAAACACCATCACCTTCGACAAAATTTTATAAATCACCGAACAAAGACTAATAGGTCGGAATTGCCCAAAACCCACAGGTTCATCAACCTTAGGAATGAGGACCAGATTAGTTGCACCAAAAAACGTCAATAAAGACTTCCCCTCAAAAAACTCAATGGCCATCTCCAAAATGTCGTGCTTAACAATATCCCAAGCAAAGAGCAGATTTTACCTCTTCCATTGAAGGCTTCGCAGTTAATGCTTCATTTCCAGAACGACGGCAAAAGCAAAGAAAGGGAGTCTTCATCAAAATGAACTTCATCCGTAGCAAGTAGTTCCTGAAAAAAATTAACAGCACCATTATGAACCTCTTCCACAGATTCAAGAACATGTCCATTCTCCAGCCGCATTTTCGCAACCCTTTTATTCTTCTTTTTAATACGCATCATAGCATGAAAGAAAGCCGCATTCGAATCCCCCTCCACTAACCATTGTATTATGTGGAAAATGATTCCTCATTGTATTATGTGGTGTCTTTGGATAGAGAGAAATGGTAGGTGTTTTGAAGATCAGGTGCGTTCCTTGGACAAGTTGAAGAGATTCGTTTTCGACACCTTGCTTTCTTGGGCTCCTGTTATTGTTTGTAATGGTACTAGCTTTCATAATTTGCTTGCATCTTTATCTACTTTCTAGTGGTTGCTAGGCATTTTCCATGTATACTTCCTGCATACTTGGACTATGCCTATTGTTCATGCAATAAAATTATCAAAAAAAACAAAACTAGCACTTCACATGAATTACAATGCAAACCAGCCAGATTGATTGTACAAAGTAATCTCATCAAATAACAAATATATAATGATATTTGGGAAAACGAATTTTCAGTATTTAGATGGCCACAATGTAAAGAAAAGCATATAAAAGGAACATTTCACATACCAATCTCATTGCTAGCTTTTGCAGAAGCAGGATATAAGACTCTGCATTTTACCCCATTCTTTGGAAGCTCAGAAGCCAGAACCTTACCTGTCGCTGGAAAGAGCAAATTTTTAGAAACAAATAATCGCCATTTTGATGCTTAACAGAGGGAAACTATAATCATTTGCCTGAACGATTAATTATCAGATGAAAAAATTATTATAAACAGTAAATCAAGTTATTAATGATGCAGACTCAAAATAGAATCACATTATTACTCCAAAGACACATATTTATGTATGCCTGCATGTGAGTAGTGCATGGGTTCATGTGTGTGTGAGAGAATCAAGAAATAACCACAAATGTAACAAAGCCAACCCCACTAAACAAACTGAAATTAATTTTCTCCTCAACATAAGCTGAGAGACTCGTTAAATATGTAACTCTCTGATTTATTCATCAATCTGAAATGCTCCAAGCTTACTTCATCCTGATTATGAAGATTCTTATATCATAACACCCTTGACTGCTCACCGTATATGATTCTCACGTGCCCTTATTCTGTTCATTTTTTGCTCTAATGACCAAACAAGAAAACCAGGCAATAAAAATGTGTCTATATGTAAGTGCAAACCTGCAAACACATGAACAAATACCTTTTGAGGGTGCAAAGGCAACATTGAGTGATCGATTGGAGAACTGCAATACGTCGTCAAAAACGCTCGCCGTACCAGCTCCCACAACACCTACATTAACATTTGGGGTCCCGGCCGCCCTAAGGTTTTAAATTAAGATCAAGTTTATCATTTTGCCAAGTTTTAATAGGGGGAAAGAAAGAACAAAAAGGAATTATCACCAAATGCTTAATTTCTTAAAAAGAAGTAATGCTTTCGGAAATTAGATTATGTGCTACAGTTTCTGTTTTGGGCAAACTGAATTTTGGAAAAAAACAAAAACAAAATTGTGCATATTGTACTTTGCATCCAACTATGGAGATTATTTGATTTGATATGTTCTATTAGTTATTTGATTTGATCATAAGCTACTGAAAGAATCCATAATGCAGTGTCTACAAGCATTCTATCCAGTTTCCAAAGAATATATATCTATGTGGGGTGCACATGATTGTGTGTGCTGGGAAAAAAAAAAATCGGATAAGAGTTTTGTCAAGTCAGGTGTAAGGAAAAAAAAAATAAGAAAGCCAATCACCGCATGCATAAATACAAGAGACGACAATTTAGTCAAAAGAAAAAATATTGCATGCATGTCCTAGGATTAAGGATGACAAGCAAATTGAGGGGAAAAAAAAAGACATGTTTAAACCACAAACTAAAACTCCAGTTTCAATTCCAGAAATAAGAATGCAGGAAAAAATAGCATATAAAATATGTCAGAGTACAGTCAACAAGTTCTAACCCTTACTTCCATGCCTCCAGAAAGACCGACCCAGCCTCAGGGGAAGTTATGACAATCCAATCAAATGGTGTATCTGCTGTGATAAACACATACAAAAAAAAAGTATGTTCAATTTTAAAAAATGAGGAAAAAAAATCAAATCAAGGTAGTTGACCATACTTCCTAGTACAAAAGATGCTGTGCTATCCATGTCTCATTTCATATTCAAAGACCAGCCTGATCCAGGCTTGACAACAAAATGACTTGAATGCCATTAGAAAGCAAAATGAAAATACTGGGGGGTCAACCATGCGGCCCAGCTGGATGGATGAGTTTTGTGTCTGCATCGATAATGCCGAGTTATATGATTTGAGTTATGGGGGAGCTTTCTACACCTGGTCAAATAGAAGAGAGGATAGTCCTATCCCTATAAAGCTAGATAGAGCTCTAACCAATACTATAGGGTTAAGCCCTGGGATTTGGTGGTGGACTAAACAAACAGAGGGTTCCGTCAGCTAAAATGCATAGTATGCCAGTTAATTCTAGCTACTCATACATGCTGCCATGGCAAAAGAGAGAGTGAAGAGAGTGAAGATGATCACCATTGTGTAAGCACAGGGCAGTTCCTAACTATCAGGGACCTGGTAAAATGGAATCACTTGCACCTCCACTAAAAAACCATCTCATAGAACCAACAATCTAGACCACAAAGAACACGAGCTTACCACTTAATACGGATGAAAGCCTACCCATATCAGGCCCCTGTGTATGCTGAATGAGGGGAAGCTCCAGACAGTTAATTCCATGTTTAGCCTGTACTCGGCATTAGAAATATAATCTTAATTCAAAGATATATTTGAGTACCCATGCACCAAGAATCCCACTACAACATGTTTCCTAGTGGTGAAGATACCAAAACATGTCTCTGCTGGAAACATATGAGTGAGCACAGTACCCAAAAAATTGGAGGAAAGCTCTTTCAAAGGACATGGCAAACACAACAAGAGAAAAATTATCACCTAGGCAACATCATGCAGGTGTATTTACTGGAAAAGATTTAAATATAATATTGCTTAAATTATACTTAAGAGTTCTGATGACACTTTTTTTTTTTTTTTTTTGGTAGGTAAATATATAGTTCGGATAACTAGCATTTAGAGAATGGAGATGAAAAAAATATGATAGGTTAGTGGAAGAAAGACAATACATTCATGCATCCATAGTCCAAAGCATTGGCAGACGGTAGCCAGGGGCTGTATCCATTTTACTGGGTGGCTTGAAGGATGTAACAGATTAGCAGTTGTGAATGAGTGGCAGTAAAGACAAAACAGATTAGCAACAGATTTGAAATAGGGAATTAAGAAAGTGGAAAATCAGGCTTTTTTCTTCTTCTTTTGGAGGGGAGTGAGGGGATTTCCACCTACTTCATTATCATCGAATAGAAAATCACTATCCTTTGAATAGAGGCATTATCAAACATTATACATCTACTATCAAAATGTAAATTTACTTATAAAAGAAATATTAAACCGAAAATAGTAAAAATAATAAGCTTCAAGAACATCTAGTTTTTAACACAATTATTTTTCAACGTTGAGGATAGAAAAAAGAAAAAAATATTTAACTTTCTAATTCTGCCACTATCAGATTACCGAATGGAAATGGAAAGAAGAGAACTAAGAAAATAGCAAATTCTTCGCCATGGCCCACCAAAGTGTTATCTTCAAAATGATCATAATTTATTAACAATAAAAAGAGGCACAATTTTCCTACATCCTATTAATTTCTTTTTACTTTCTCTCCATAGCCCAATAGTGGCAATAAATGTGTTTTCTCCTTGCCCTTTTTGTTTCTTCTTGCGTTTTCTCGTAGAAAGTGAAACAAATGTAGCTTCAAGAAGATTCTTTAAAATGATGAAAATTGCTCTCTCGAAATGTAATTTCAGTTCCACCTGCACATGTAGCTGATGAGCTTGAACACATATCGTTCTTTGAGATATTGAGAATTCTGATTAAAAGAAAAGCACATAGCTGAGAATGCAGCGTTCTTTTTTCCACATACAATCGAAAACCTAATGTGAAAAATTAAAATACAAGCCACGCTCAAAATATAAGCACACAAACTATTCTCAATAAACAAGGAGAACAAGACTAGCAGATTCATCCATAGCATCAATAGGCCATTGCGAAATTCAAAAGAAACGCAAAATCAAGAAATCTCAAGGAAATAAAAAATAACTTCAGAATGTGAGGGAGAGAGGGATAGAGAGAGAGAGAGAGAGAGAGAAAAATAAATAAATACCAGAGCTCTGATGAGCTTGCCGTTCTTGCCGCGTTCTCTGGTGACCACGACTTTGGGCCCCGCTGGATTCGACGAAGAGCCCAAAGAAGAAGTATGAGAAGCTCGGAATCTGAGAGCAATTCGCCTTCGGCGGTGAATTTGCAGAGGAGGAGGAGGAGGAGCAGAAGTGGACGGAGGGGAGAGAGAAGAGAGAGAGGAGAGTTGAGAAGGAAGAGCCATGGACCGCAAACGTGTTGAGCAGAGGCTCTGCGCCAAACCTCCAGCTGTTGCCAAATTATCACACCCACAAAGAAATAATAATTTATTTATTTCTTTGCAAAAGTGGACATTAAATTAATTAATTATTGGTTTAATCATTTGATTATTTCTTAAAGCGCCGACCCAACGAAGCTGCTGGAAGCCACGTGGCTTTTACTCGTACGTTAATGTAGCATCACATTCCTAGCCGTTCGATTGTGGTCCCTTAAAAGTCAAAGACGAATTGTCCAATAGATGAACAGTGGAGATATAAGGAGAATTAACATCGTAACCGTTGTTAGGCTGTTCTGGTTTTTCTAAAAGGGGAAATAGCTTAGAGGTCTTTTTGCGTCCCAACCGCCCTACCCAAGCCTAGGGTGCCGTGCGCCCCTGTTACCAACACTTGACAGCTCATACCTTTTTTTTTTCTTTTTTTTTTTTCACGTAGATTTTTATGTTTAAAATATATTTTTAAAATAGATTCTTTTTATTATTTTTATTTCACATAGACTTTATTTATGATTCTTTTTTTTTTTTTTTTTTTTTTTTAAGTAAATTCTTTTTACTTAATAATTAAGAAAGTGAATATTAATAAAATTATATATTTTTTAATTTTTTCATAATAATTAAATATGTTAAAAAAATTTAAAATAAAATAATAATAAAATAAAAGTTCAAATATACTATAGAATAATAAAATAGTTACATAAAGTAATAAGTCTATCATTATTTTTTTAAAATAGATAAGTTATGCGCATTCTTTTTACGATTTAAAAAAATTTATAAAATTTATACACATTAAGATTGTATTAAGATAAAAGTTTAATACAAATAATTAAGTTTTGTATTAAAATATTTGATTCGTTTAAATAAAAGGATTAGATTATAGTTTGTTTTTATATAACATAATATTTAAATTAATTAATAGTTTAATACAGATTGACTCGTATACAATTTGAACTCGATTCGACTTTATAAATTCGTGTCCATGGTGCATGTATTACGTTACTTTTATCTTTTTGCATTTATTTTTGTGCAGCGTGTGGAAATTGGAATGCGTAATTAACCGGCGATACCATTTGTTTTTTACTCTCTTTTTTTTCATTCTGTTCTAATATTATTTTTATTTAAATAATTATATTAAAAACTAAATTTGATTTAATTATATAATTATATATTTACTATCTATGTAATATAATTTGATTTTAAAATAAATTTTAAAATTTAAATATTACAAATCAAATTATATCACTCAATTATGTGTAATGTAAAGATTTTCAAATAGTATTATTTTATTTAAAAAAATAAAAAATTTCGTGTCTTTGTACTATATTTTGAGTTAGAATTTATTATTCATAAGTCAATATTCACTCTCACATCTCATATCTATAATTTTTTCTTAAGATATTGAGGTATTTTTCATTAGATATAGATATATTTTTCATAATATGTGAGATGTGAAGTGTGAGATGGAAGGTGATGAATAGTAACTTATGAAAATAATTTTTCTTCTGAGTTTTCTATGCCTTGAGAAGGAAAAGATTGATAGTCAAATATCCTCAACGTTTTTATTACTCATTTTATTATCTCATTACAAAATTTTAAATTAAAAATAGGAATAAGTATTAAATACTCTAAAAATATAATTCAAATTCAAATTCAAAAAAATTATAAAATTGGTAATAAAAACTGACATTGAAAAAATTCATCATTCAGCGTCCATTTCAATTTATTTTTGTTTGTCCTAACAGCATGAGATCATTTTCAGGTCTATTCATTTGCCTTTTACGGGTTATATATTTTATATTTGCCAACGGGTCACTTATTTTTCGACTAAATTTAAACTTGTTCATAAATTTATACAGTCACATCAACCCACCCACACCAAAAACAAAAACAAAATGATATTCATAATTCATACAACTATTTTCACAACCTTATTTTAAATTATGGACTTTTTGTAAAATAATTGATAAAAATAACATCATTTTATAAAAATATTCTCAATTTAAAACATGATTATATAAAAGATTGTTAGAAAAATTGTGCGTGTATCATTACTTAAAAAAATAATCACAAAAATACCAGAAGTCAAATATTCCAATAAATAAATTTCTCATTCAGTCCCGCGATTCCAATATATAGAAATAAATGTAGAGATATCGAAATTTGCGTGATTCGGTATAAAAATCTATGTCCACGGGTAGGGATGTGCAATTACCTGCCCAACATAGTTTTTGGCCCGTCCGGTTATAGCCCGCAACAATTGCCAGTGCAATATAACTCGACCCGACCTGCACCATTCGGGTCGGATAAAATAATCAGTTTTTTTTTTCAAAAAGAAACAAAGAAACGGTTATTCTCTTTTATTTGTAAAACACATCCTGATATAAGTTATAAATTATAATATCATATAACAGTTTTTTTTTCTTTTTGTAACATTTGTACAAATTATAATATTTTTTTAGAAGTATTTGTACAAATTATAACATAATCGCTCAATCTATATTATTGTAAACCCCTGACACATTATAACATATTTTTTTTTCCTTTTTGCTACATAAAGGAGTACAATAAACATCATAATTTAAAGGAATACAACCTAGAAAAGTCCTCAAACATGAATCTTTAACAACAAATATAGAATGTGCAGACCATAAGTCTTAAGTCACTCCTCATCAACATAAATAAAGCTTGATTTGGGAGCAAACTTTAAAAAAAAATTATTAAATGATATAAAAAAAATATTATGAAAAAGTTTAATAAATATATAAGTAAGAAATATGTTTATTACCTAATTCTGCCTCAAAATTTTCAACATTGTCCAAGGAGGCACGAAAATCAATATGTACTGGATCTTTTAATCAATTCTGAGTACAAACGAGTGTCTCAACTGTTCTTGGAGATATTGAACAACAAAATGAGTCAAGCACATGACCCCTGCACTGAAGGCTGACTCAGAAGAAACAGGAATGGCCATCACACCACGTGCAACTCTTGCCAAAATAAGATACTTTATTTCATTAATCTTCCACCAATCCAAAATGGAAAATACTATTATTACCACTAGTTTCTACCGCTAATTTCTATCGTTGTGAGTTTTTTATTTTTTTATTTTTATTTATTTTTTACATAATGATTAAGTAAGTATTTTTTAATAATATTATGATTTTTTTATTTTTTTAAATATATTTAAATGTGTTAAAAAAATACATGTAATAAAATACAAAAAAAAAAAAACATTTCAAAAGCACTAGCGGGAGCTCCCAGTGATGGGAGTAGCACCGCTCATCCAAAATATCAAAATTTGAAACTCGTGCCTCACAACCATGTTCTAAGTATTGATCAATCTCTAATTTGTTCTTCAAATTACATTCAATAATTTATTGCTCATACTCAACCTAAAAACTTTGCTGAGAATCAAAATCAATCATAGTAGGATCAACTGAGGAATGAGGCTCAAAGTATGAAACTCCACTTGAACTCTCATACATAATAGTATATTCTCCGTACATATCAATCATCAATTATTTCACTTTTACAATCATTTCTTCAAATAAATTACCACCATATATTTTTTTGAACCAAAAATGCAAAACAATAAATTTACATCTATGATCAAGAACAACAGCAATGAATATCATCAAGCTAGTCTTTTCAATCGATCCCCAATATTTTTTATACTTACTCTTCATACTCCTAGCCATATCTCTCAATACTAGATCATTATTTTGACTCATTTTTTATAAATGCGATTGGATGCCACAAAGCTATTGAAAATATACATCAGATGTGACATACAAAGAAAGTCTCACAGTAACATCATAAAAAAAATTCAAAAATTTAATCATTATTTTAACTCTCACCTAATCACTAGAACTTGGGGGCTCAAACTCACACTGCAACAATAGCGAGAAAAATAATCATCATCATTCTCCAATCACAAAAATGGCTTTTGAAATGTTTTTGCAACTTCTAGCATAAGATAAGTGGAGTTCCATCTTGTAGGAACATCAATGCACACCAATTTTGAACAACTGATTTTCTCATTCTCTATACACTTTTTGAATTTTTTTCATTCTTGCAGGAGATGATCTAACATACTTAACCGCATTGCACACTCTTGTGATTGAATCATCACAATCTTTTAGCCCATCATACACAATATGGTTCATAATATGGGCGTAACACCTTATGTGAATATACTTCCCCTCCAACAAATGACCTCCCACAAACCTTTTAAAGTAATCAATGGCAACATCGTTTGAGGAAGCATTGGCAACTGTAACAGTAAAAATCTTATCAATTCTTCAATCTTGTAGACATGACTCTACATGCTTTCCAGTGTCCCCTTTGTGATTAGGAATCAAACAAGAATTTATAATTTTTTTGTGTAATTTTCATTCACAATCAATAAAGTGTGCAGTAAGACACATATAATTAAAGTTCTGATTGGACGTCCCAGTGTCAGTAGTTAAACTAACCCGCCCAACTGCCTTAAATACTTTCCTCAACTTCTCATTCTCTTTTTTAAATAGTTTAATACAATCTCTCGTTGCAGTGGTTTGAGATGACACTTAAAATCTTGGTTCTAGTGATTTACATACCTTCCTAAATCCTTGTACTTCCACCACCCTAAACGGAACCTCATCACAAACTATCATCTCTGCAATTGTTATTCATACATCTTCTAGATCAAACTTATGTGTAGTTTGTTGATCTATGGTTCTAATTCTGTTAGGGTTTTTCCTACAAACAACAACATGATGCATCATACTTGATGTACCATGTTTTTTACGATGACAAGCGTAATTCTTGTGGTAGTAATTACACCCTGCTTTTAGGTTACTTAATGAACATCCAACTATTTTTGTGAAGTATTCTCACACCGCTGAGGGGACCTTACTTGCCTTCCTTTTGGGAGGGAGGATAGTGTTACTACTTGTAGACAAGTTAATGTTTGAAACTAAAGGAGTAGTAATCTCATTTGTCTCTAAAATTTGTAGAAGTGTCACTTTTGAAGTAATCCATGACATGAACTGATATATAATAAAAGCATCAGAAAGTAAGAATACCATACTATTGAACAATGGAAATTCAATTTTTTCTAACTACTAAAGAGAAACTGATGAAAAGACATAAAACAAACAATCTCGGTTTGGTTCAAACAAAGCATGGCTATGATTCAGTTGGCCATTGGATAAACTCTACAATCAAATTATAAACAAAATTAAAAAAAAAAAATCTTGGTGGAGGTCTCTCAATTCTAATCACACCAGTATGCACAATGGCCTGTATGACAAAAATCCATATCTTATAAATAACATACAAAAAGAAAAAAAAAATTAGACTAAAGTTAGGAACTCCAACTCACTAACTGCAGTTCTTGGGATTGTGGGAATTTAACACAAACACTTTACAGGTTCTTTGGTGAACAATTATTTTAAGGTTGATTCACCCAAATCCCAACCTTCAAAGCTCATGGGGTTTCCCTATTTTGCCATATCTCTGTTTTTATAAAGGAAAAAGAACTTCATTCAAACGGCCATAATCACTAGATGGTCATTGCAGTTTATTTCTACATTATGCACATCAAGTGTCTTAAACAAATGAGAAATCAAGACTGAGTTCAACACAGAAACAATCAGACCCAGATTAACTAAGCAAACCCCAAATAAAACTAACGGTCTAACAAATCAAAACCCTAAATAAAATTAACACAACGAAAGACCAGCAACGACGAGGTATTGGAAGGGCAGAGATGGTGAAGACAGAGAAACTTGGAGCATGAGAAATGGAACATACCTCATCAAATTGACTTGATCTTGGAGCCGTGGCCGACGGTGATGACGAACAGAGACGGAGAACGCCGATGGAGATGGCGACAGAGAACGGATGCCACTGGCTAGGGTTTCTGCAGGTAGTTGAAGTGTTTGCTTGGAGTACTCGTTGCTTGGAGGCGCGATCAAGGGGAGGGAGAGAGAGAGAGAGAGAGAGAGAGAGAGAGAGAGAGAGAGAGAGAGAGAGAGGTCTAGGTTTGGATGTTTGAAATGGATGATAGAGTCTCAGGCGGCTGTTTCGCCCGTTAAACAACAGGTTGGATGATTTCCAACCTGTTGTCCATTTGAACTCACATTTAACGGGTGGGCTCGGATGGATTTATCGGGCTGGTGTGGGTTGTTAATTTTTTTGAACAGGCCTATCTACAGATTGTTTTGGGGTAAAATCTATTATAATTGAAGATTTTACAATCTGTCATGGCCTCACATATCGCTCAATAGAATGAATGAATTTAGTCTAGGCATAGATAAGTCATCCCAAACTTATGGAGAGTTTGTCCTTCATTTGTAGATATCTTTTTTTATAGAGATATATTTTTCTTCTTTAGAGTGATAGAGTCCAACTTACCTTATGAAGATTTTTTTATTTTAAAAGTCTGAGCCAACTTATTTTGTGGGAATCAATTTGTTGGGATGCTGGCATATTCCATTCGGGTTGGGCCTCCGGCGGCTTGTTATAATTGCCTCCATCGTTCGTCTTAAATATGTATTAATTAAAGCTTGATCAGTTAGATCTAACTCCTTAATTTAGCGTTTCCGTCACTCTTGGAGACGGCACAAGATTAATATATTGTAGTCAAAGAGCACGTTTATATATATCGATCGAGCTTGCAGTTTTGTGGGGGTTAATATAAATATATATATATTTATAGAGTTCTCAGATTAATAATAATTATACACAGATCATCGATCGAGTTGGATGCACTTTAGGTGGCTTTTCTTTATCCAAAGTAGCTGGCTAGCTAGCAGGGCAAGCACTTATGACATATATGGTGACGTCGGTGTCTGACGTTGGTGACGTTGTTGATAATATATAGACAGTCATTTTTTTTTTCATTTGCATAATTTAATATAGTGTATTTTTAGAATCTATTATTCAAATTTCTCATTTTTTTTGAATTTACGTAATTCAATACCAATATCAATACTCTTAAATTAGGATTATAACCGGTTCGGTTTGGTTCAATAAAATTTAGAATTGAATTGATATGTATCATTTTTACATTTTTAAAAATCGATTATGTGCTAATTATGTCTTAAACCGGTACATCCTATTTTTATTAATTCGGTTCAATTTTCAAATTTTAAAAAATTTATACTAATTTATATATAGACTTAAAGTATAAAACTAATAGTAATATAGTATTAGACTATTAGTATTAGGTCATAAAATATAAATTATAATTAATATACATATAATGTATATTAGTATTACTAATTTACTAAAGTATTATGTACTTATAAAAAAAAATATATTGATAATTTATTAGGCCATAAAAATTTGATAATAATATTTGAGTGATTTTCTTTCTTTTTTGGTAAATAATATTTTAGTAATCTTATTTACAACTTTGCTATATAAATTCAAATTTCTTAGGATATTTTTTCAATTAATGTGATTTATCAATTTCAATTTAAAGTTTTACAATTTCAATATATTTTTAAATTAATTTATATTATTATATATATTATATATAAAAAATATTATATAATATTAAAAAAATAAATTAAAATATATATTAAATATAACCGGTCCGGTCCGAGCCTAAAAAGCCTAGAACCGGTTCCGGTTCTGATCAGTTTTGCCATTATAGAAACCAATTCTGGATCGATTTGACCTGTACTGGCCGGTCCGATCCGGTTTTTCGATTTTTCTTACACCCATTCTCTTAGTTGGTATTGACTAGTCAAATGCCAATGCATATTCATACTGGCCAAATGCCAATGCATCTTCATACTGGCATTTGGCTAGGCATGAGTGAAATCTTATTCATTAGACTAGCTAAACTACTAAAGTTTAACATATGAACTACAGTAAATTAAGCTCCACAATCATCTTTGGCTAGATACTATTCACTCACTAAAGTAATATTTTAATCATTTCTAACAACTATTATATTATCTAATTATTTTAAAGTTTAGATTATCTATTTCAATTTTGATAAATAGTCCGTTATTTTTTATCTTATTCTATTTAATTAATAATAATTAAATTATGAAATTAAAATTAAATTATTAATTAATATATAAAGTGTATTTGCAAAATATTATAAATTTTTTTTTATAAAATATTACTAAAATATATAATATTATATTATTATTTTGACTTTAAAATTATTAATCTAATGTGAATTTACCTAACCAAAAGTTAATGATATAACTAAAACTTAAAATTCTAACTAAAATTTAGACTTCATAATGGCTAGACTATTGACAATACTGTTAGTAGCGCCTGTTGTTACCATTCGCATTTTGAAGGTAAATTAGTAATTGAGCGGTCGGTTTTTGGGCCGGAATAGTTATGGGCATGCATGCAAGCTCGCTCTCTCTCTCTCTCTCTCTCTCTCTCTCTCTATACACAGTCTCAGGGTCAATGAAAAAGCTACCCATAATTCATATTTTTTTTATACATTTTGGAAGGGAGTTTTGAAACCTACATTTTAGAGGCTGGGATTTATATTAATCAGGCCACAAATCTTTAGCAACTAGTTTCATCATTAATATTATGAGTCCGGTAGCAAATTCCAAAATCTGATACATATGCAAGCAAGTATACATATGCTATCTAGTTTTTATCAATAGATTTACATATATTTAATTGCTAATTCAAATGGTTTAATGGTGTTGATCAAATACTAATAAATTAATTATAAGGGTCTTATTTTACTCCTATTATATAATAACCACCAAATTAATATTCTACTATCTATTATTTACTCCTTTTTTTTTAACAAAAATAGAGAGAGAAATCCCAGACTTTGGCATGCATGGCATCAATTTTAAGTTTTCTATACCTTTGTACCACTGCTATATCTCTTATTCACTTCTTTGTACCATATTTTGAGTTTTCTATACCTTGAGAAGGAAAAGATTAATAGTCAAATATCCTCAACGTTTTTATTACTCATTTTATTATCTCTTTACAAAATCTTAACCAAAAAATAGGAATAATTATTAAATATTCTAAATCATACAAATTATTTTCACAACCTTATTTTAAATTATGGACATTTTTGTAAAATAATTGATAAAAGTAACATCATTTTATAAAAATATCCTCAATTTAAAACATGATTATATAAAAGATTATAAAAAGAATTGTGCGTGTATCACTACTAAAAAAGAAATTCACAAAAATACTAGTAGTCAAATATTCCAATAAATAAATTTCTCATTTTAAGTCCAGCGATTATAACAAAAGAATTAATCGAATCCCTACGGAATGACTTCATGCTATCAAAATTCAGTTCCACTCCACAATTGGAGGGGATTTTAAGACCACAGAACCAAGCATATTACAGAGAAATGGAGCCAATTTTGCCCCATCTAGAGTGATAATGCTTGCTGGTTTAGGTTCCTTCAGTTTACCTGTTGTTGGTGGTTGCCATAAACAGGATAAGCCCCATATGTAGCAGCATACATGCTTGGGTCATGAGGACCCGGCAGAGCATACCCATAACCATCATAAACCGGGCCTCCATAGTATGCCCCACTCCATTGGTTGCCAAAATCTCCTCTAAACTGCCAAACCCCAGAAAGAAAAATAAGCCAACGAATCAGAATTAATGGATAGATATTCCGAAATCGATTATTTGTTTTTGCATAGATCACTACAGATGAGCTCAAGAACCAGTATAAAGACTTCCAGTTCTGAGTCATATCCTATAGAAGCACCAATAATGATGATTATATAATTCCTCATAAAGCAGGCAGCAATTGCTTGGTTTAGGATTTAAGAGAACAGTAGGAGATAACTAAAATCAGTTGTCCACACCAATTGCAATGAGAGAACTCTACATTGCCCATTAAATCCTTGAAAGGTCTTTCCAAACAACCAAAACATAAGAAGGCAGTACAAGGAAGAAAGGGATCTTTTTTGCATGGTAGTTGAGAGGGTGGGGGTTGTGGGGATGAGTACCTGCTTATTTGCTGGATTGCGACCCCAAGAAAGACGCACTGTTTGATTGCCAATTACCGTACCATTCAATTTCTCCAATGCCTCTTCGGCATTATTCCTGTGAAGAGAGATTAAAAGAATCAGGTAGTAATGGACAAGCTACGGTTTCAACATACCATCTCCTTTTCCTTTCTTTTTTTACCCCATACAAGTAGTTATACACACATAATAAGTCTTGAACTCACAACCTAACCTTGCATCCAATTGTCATAATAGGGGAAAGAGGATGCCAATTAAGCTAAAACTCATTGAAAAGATTCTGATGTACCATCTAACTACGTGACAAATCAAAGTTGCGGCCAGAAACTATACCTGTTAGCAAATTGTACAAACCCACAACCTTTCCCAACAGGTATTTTAACAGAGACTATCTCACCATACTGTAAGAAAGGCTGCTTGAGATCCTCATCTGTGACATTAGGGTCCAACCCACCAACAAATACCTAATAAAAGATTCGGGTTAGCAAATTAAAGTAGGTGAGGCTCCCAATGGTTATAATTTAAAACAAAATGAAAAAACTCACTGTTGTGTTTGTTGAATCACCGTCAGACTGGTGTGTACCATTTGATGTGTACCCACCTAACAAAACCATAGATAATTAAAGCACAGAAAAATAAGCAAAGTCTAAGCTATAAGCCATGGTTAAATAAAGATAGCTCACTTCACACTTCAAACCCTGTTCTGGACCAACTACAAGCAGCCTTCTTTATGATATGATACTTATTTCCTAAGTGAATGAATTTTATTAGAAGCTCATAGTAACACAAGTTTACAGGAAGTATACAAGAGAACATATGACTCAAGAGAAATGACAACACCAATAATTCATGAAATCTACAAATGTAGGAAAGTGTAAACTCTGGTAGGCCGTAATCCAAACATATGGAGAGTTGAACATGATGGACTCTAGCTCTTACAACATCCTCTTTCAGTCTTCAAAGCTTTGGGTATTGCATTCCTCCCAAAGGCACCGCATTAGGCAAAACAGTATCATCTGCTATACTTATGCTCGACAAAGACTACCCATTTGCCCTTTCCAGCAAGCCAATAAACCCACAATCCTTTTAGGCATAACCCACTTAATCCCAAGCAGCTAAGAATCAAATCCCACAATTCTCTAGCCACATCACTGTTAAGCAAGAGATGATCAATTGATTCCCCACTCTTCTTGAACATATAACACCAATTCATCACCAAAATGTGATTCTTCCTTTGATTATCCATGGTTAAGATCATCACTAGAGCAGTCATCAATAAAGAATGCCACCCTAGTGGGAGCTTTGTTGCAGGCAAATGCTTTTCCATGAAAAACAATTACCCTCTTGGGGGCTAAGAATGCAGTAGAATGTGTGAAACTCAAATGTTCTCTTCTTCGATAGGATCCATCATGTCGTCTTCCCTAGCTCCACTCAATCTAGTTGAATACAAAAGATTGAGGCTTCATTTGGAAAGTAAACTCATCTCAACTCATTATTATAACTTTTTCAAATCCTAACATAAAATATAATAAACAATTCAATTTTTTTAAATCCCAAAATAATAATAATAATAAAAAATAATATTCTAACAATATTTTATCATCTCAACTCAACTCAGTTCAACATCCAAATGCACCCTGAAGAATGTGGAAAACAAATCCACTTCCCAATCATGAGTCCATTGAATGATGGTAATATTCCACCATTGATTGTCATTGGAAGATTGTAAATGATTAGCCAACAAGGCCTCCTTGATTGAGAGATACAAAGCATTTCTAGGAAGGCCACCTTCAATGGCTCCTTGCGCTAGAATTGGATCTCACTTCATTGTCCATCTCTAATATTATAAATCCGAGAAGTTCCCCCAACCCCATCTTATGTCCTTCCAAAACGCAATTGATAAGAATGTCAAGGATTTGAGTGAAGAACTTTCAATCCCAAATTATGTGGGTGAATTGTGAATGCATGCATCAATAGTTGCTAAATCTTACATTGGTTGTGAGTTCGGTGAAACTGGATCATATAAGTGATCCTATGGAACTTTAATAAAGATTTGCATTCTTTTTTTTTAGTAAAGCAAAGCCGTAGCAATTGCCAATTGCTTCCATAGTACATCATCATTCATCTCAAGTCAACGGGAAAAAAAAAAAAGATTTAAATTATATGTGCATAAATGACACTACCAATTGAAAAAATATATATATAGGAGAAGGTGAAGAATTTATGCAAGCACCTAAAAGCCCCTACAAAAGCTTATTAGCACCAAAATCAATTAATTAAGGTCTAAATATGATGTAGGGCATATTTTTTGATATTGAGTATTAGTTTTGAGTTCCTCTATGTTAGAAAAATGCCTTCGTATTGCTAGTATTCTCTTTTACTTTAAATCAGGGTATTTTGGTAACTTTAATATCCATAGGCATGGCTTATACTTTGGCCTATATAGGGTTATTTGAATTTTATAATGTTATTAGTTGGGTTTTCTATTCTTTTTCTTTTTTTTTTCTCCAAGGCAGGGCCTTTCGGACCCACCCCTGAAAAGTAAACCCCAGTCCCGTGCACCTCACCCTCAAAAGTTTTTCTACACGAAACTAGTTAAATCGTTGACTTTTCACCAGGGGTTGTGGCCCCAAATGATTATTTGCACCCATGAGGTATTGAACCTTGGATCTTGAAGGGAGTGATACCCTAAGACCAAGGCTTTCACCACTTGGGCCAACCCCTTGAAGGGAGTTGAGTTTTCTTGAGCCTCAGAAACTAATCTATAACTACCAACTGAATCTCATTATGGGTTAGGTGCAAGAGAGCATGGTCCAAAACCAGAGATTTCTCGACTAGCCAGCATCATTCAATGAGATAAACCATTGATGACACAGATGCTTCATCCAGCCCTCCCTCCCCCTCCCCTTGAACACAAAAATCATCTCCTCCTCCGCCCATATAGGATGGAAAAAAACATCTCTCAATAATTTTACACATCCACATGACACATCTACTAATGAGTCAATTGACACCAAAAGCCTCAATAAGCGGGGTAGTAGAAAAAGTCACATGGGTTAAAACTAAAAAGCTAAGAAAAAGTTGACAAGCTAAGTGGCTCAATAAACAAAAAGGTGGCATTTGTAGAAGCATGTTGGAGAGGGGGAGAGAGAGAATCTCGCAAAGCTACTGTTTTTGAATGTTGTGGTTTTATATATTCAAAAAACAAAAGCAGTATGTTGAAATTCCACAAAGCTACTGGCAGAACAGCAAAACACCACAGCAGTATATTTGAAATTCCATCAGCTGCAAAGTTTTGAAAGAAAAGAAGTAAGAGCAGAAAGGTAGAGTGGCCATCTCAAAGATGTAGCACAAGTAAGGCCAGATAGCCATTTGAAAGGGGAGGAAAGGAAGAGCAAAAGGTTTCACCACTTCACAAATATCAATCGAGAAGTAGCAGTTGTATTTATGAAGGGGTTAGCAGTTAGGGGTGTGATTCCAGACACCCACAATCATATGCATGTCTTTTCCCACATGAAGCATTGCAGAGTATCCTAAAAAACTCGTTGTTTATCTGTGTACGGTGTGTTGAAGAGAGAGAAAGAGAGAGAGTTTAGCAAAACATATAGAGGCCCTACCAATATATTTGAAGAAAGAAAAAAGCATAATACTTGAGCTGTGAAAATAAAACATATATACCACAATAGAAACAAAAGGACCAATATAACAACAACAATTTTCTTATTTTGTAGCAAGCAGAGTAATTAAGTACCTTGTGATTGTTGATATCCAGATGACTTTCTAGGAGTTGCAGCACCAACGCGCATAGGCCTGCTTGAACAATAGGCACCATTCATCTCAGTCAAAGCTTGTGATCGCTCATTGTCATCCCCAAACCTCACAAAACCATAACCCTTTGATCGGCCAGTATTGGCATCAAAAACAACTTTTGCAGCTTTAACTGATGGATATCTACTAGCAAAAGTTTCATGTAATAGGCTATCTGTAACATCTGCAGCTAAATCTCCAACAAAAATAGAAATATCCGGAACATTATCAGACCGCTTGTCACCCATGCTAAATGTTGCCCAGTTCAGACGGAAGGGCTGTTCTGTATTAGGCATCAGAATGCCAGCATAATTTTGTAGAACTTTCTCTGCTGCTGCATGTGAATAGAATTCCACAAATCCATAGCCCTCTGATAAACCAGTCTGTTTATTGCGAATGACCTTAATGGAGGCGATCTGCATGATACTTGACAATGGGTTATTGGCAATGGCAGCAAAATAAGCAGGAGCAACATATCAAAATAAAATAAATCTGAATGGCCTAGTGTATCATAGCCATAGTTTTAAAGATGATTTCTAGAAAAAAAATCAGCAACTAATTTCCATCAAAATAAACCTAGCCAATTTTCCCTTATCACTGAGAAAAATGACATCATATTAATCAATCATTTAGTTAACCAAAACAAATAAGGAGAAAAAAAAAAAAAGATCATCAGTACCACCAAGTAGGTCTTGGCCAATTTTTACTTAATAAATACAATTAAAAGAAAAAAAATTCAAATACACACATAGACTCAATGCAAGTAGCTTCTTTAACTATAATAATTATAATGTAAACTTCTCATTTTCAGTAGAATTTCCCCTGCCTTTTTTTGTAAATCAATCGTGACCCAATTTTAATAAATTAATAACCAAAATTGAAGCAACGAAATGATTGGAATTTTGAAGATCGTGAACTTTCACTGAAAGAACTTCGAAGTCTCTTCATCAATACCTTACTTTTATTAATTTTTTTGATAAGTAAAAAGAAAATTTTATTGACAAGTAAATAGGCACAGCCCAAGTGCACAAGAAATATACAAGAGAAATACCTTACTTTTATGGGCAACAGTTATAGATTTCAATAGGCGAAGGGAGGGCTTGTTTGGGAAGTGAGATGATCTCATCTCATCTCATTTCAAAACTTCTTATAATTTCCTTCTCAAATATCACTCAAATACAAATACTTTTTAATTTCAAATCTTCAACTTTTTCATATAATCATTACTTAATCATTACAAATTTTCCAAACTTCCAAACAAAATACAAAAATCAATACTGCTTTTTAAAATTTAAAAACAAAAACAATATTAAAAAATAATATTTCAACAACATTTTAACTTTATAATATTTTTATTCAACTTATTATCTCTCATTTCCCCAAACTCAATAAAACATCTTAACCCAAACCATTTCAATACTATTCACAAACCATTTCAAAGCCCTTCACAGATAACCTCAAATATCACTGTAGACCTGGTCCTGCCTATAGTCATACACTGTCAAATGAATATATCAGTACGCAAGAAAGAGCTTTTTCCAAGCAATGATTATTTATATAACGCCAACCTCTGATTCTCTATGTATATCTCTGATATGCAATTTGACTTCAAAAATTGTAATTCCCAAATTATATCATAAAAGAGATTGTTCTCATGGCTTCTCCACTTGCAACCTTTACTGGCATCAGTATAGTCTTTATTCATTGGTGCCTCTAAACAAGCAATGAGGCAGGCCTAGTGTAATCTAGCTTAGAGGCTAACACACATATCTCTCAGCAGTAAAGCAAATTAGGAATCCTTTCCTCGCTAGGCCAATGAAGGATACCAAAATATATCAATAATATCAAACACTGATTGTAGAATCAACTCCCTCTTCTGGTTAGGTAATTAATGCAGCACGCAGCTAGTGTAAAATTTCTGCGTTTGGACAATAACTCCAACTTAACACCAGCTTCCCTTTTCTTGACCTCAATCATAACTCACACGTTCCTCTAATAAAGCCACCGTTTCCCAGTAAAAAGCTCTCATTTTTAATCATTTCAAATCATACAATGTTCACGTACATAACCAAAATCTAGCACACAACGCAGCAAATAAAAGCAATGGAAAAGCAAAACCAAAAATCAATTCGTGAGCTTAAAACACGACAAAGTTATATTATCAACTCCAAAGATAATACCTTGCTCAAAGCATCACCATATATATATATATATATATGTGAATATTGTGTCAATTATTTTACCATCTCTCTATGTTACTCTAACAATTGTATATGCAGCATATTAAAAGGTGGGACACTTGGTGATAAGCAGCGACACTTATTTGATATGCAGTGGAGAGGACATGTGCAACATACGTGAGCAACCTTTGGCTTATCTGTTTTGATGAATACGAGCCGCTGGATCAAAGACACGTGCCGCAATCCTTTGTGCATGTATATATATGCCTTTTAGCCATGTTAGGGTTACGGGTGATTTTGCATTTAGGCATTTTGGTTTCTGCCATTTCGAGAGCTTTGTACAGAACTAAGAGATAAGCTAGGGTTTACTGAGGGATAGATGAAAGCTGTAGCGAGGCTTGTATTTGGCTCAATATTAGCTTGATCTGGTGTAAGATACATTGGCTTTTGAAGATTGCTCAATAAAGAATGATCTCTGAGGCTGTTCCTGCCGTGGATGTAGGCCATTAGGGCCGAACCATGTAATCTCTATTTGTATTTCTTATTCTTTTATTCCTTTATTATTTCTTGTTTATTTTCTTCTTGTTCTTGCTGTTCTTGATATTTTATCTTCAATACTTGTGATGCTTAGAGTTGGATTTCGTGGTATTGAGTCCTTAGGCTATAAGGGACTCTGGTTGTGTTTTTCACACAATATATATCTATATATATATATATATATATATAATATTCAGGATTTTATTTAATCAATATGAAGTTATGTTCATGTGACAAATCAAAAACCAAATCAGCAAATACAGCGCAAAAACTACGTTACGAGTATGCATGTGCCGATGGGAGAATACACAAAAGAGAGAAGAAAAATGGATAACGAAATAAGGACCTCGCCGGTGGAAGCGAAGCAGCTATGGAGATAATTCTCGTCCATCCAGTGGTGCAAATCGCCGATCCAGATCGTCTTGTTCTCGCCGCCAGATCCCTGCTGCTGCTGCTGCTGCTGTTGCTGTACATGTTGTGCATGATGCTGCTGCGGGTGTTGTACCTGTACGTGCTGCTGATACAGATGGTACGGAACGTAGTGAGGCGGCGGCGGCGGCGGCGGCCCGTAATGCTGAGGTGGCATCATCTGGTGCTGCATTACCATCGGTGCCGCCGCCGGGTACTGCATCGCCATCCAATGAGGCGCCGGCGGTTGTGGCTGCCGTTGACTCTGCTTCTCCGGCGGCTGCGTGTTCGAATCAGAGCCGTTGGATTGCATCTTATCTTTATCTCTTATCCCCTAGTCCACACTCTAAAAATTCCAAAAACAAAAAAGATTCAAATTCTCAGAACCTCAAAACAAGAAGATCGAATCCAAGCTTGAGAGAGAGAGGGTTTTCGTGGAGAGAAGTAGAGAACAGTGGTAGTGTCCAACACTCCAAAGGCAAGAGGATTTATTCTGTAGTTGTGAGGATCACGGTTGTTATTTCAACCGTTGGATCACATGGTAGGGTTGACCTGGACCGTTAGATTCGTAGACAAGGATACACACAACTACGATCTATCGGTACAAGTACAAGTTACAAGTTACAACGAAGAGGCTCAAGATTTTAATACCTCAGGATTCACACGTACGTTCAACCGCCCTTTCATCGCAGTGAAATTGCGACGACATCTAAAGCCCAAAGCATCGGCGGAATTACGGTTGATGCTAGAGAGTTTAAACTAATAATTATTATTCAAATTTACAACAAACTTGTTAAAAAATAATATTAATCCCAAATAATTTGGAAACTTCTTGAAATCTTTTAAAAATATGAAAACTCTCTTATAACCTCATCTAAAATTCTTGAGTTTTCTTAAAAGTATGAAAAAAAACAGTTTTCTATATTTTCCTAAAGTCCATAGTTTTTGCATCCAAAATATAAAAATGAGCATACATACATAAAAAAAAAAAAAAACTATAAATATACCTCCAAAAATTTAAAAACTTTGAAGATATGGGTTAAAAATTATCCAAAATTTAGTCACTTAAGTATGAATTATATATATATATATATATATTCTATATATATGCATTTAATATATATATGAATTTCTTTTGTAAATTATAAAAGTCTTTCATTTTTTATCTATTGGCGGAGGCTACTAGGCAGCCTCGCCAAAAGCTATGAAAACCTTAAGTTGGAACTATCATGGGGTTTGAGAACTCCGAATAGTTCACAACCTTCACTGGTTAGTTAAGGTGAGGAAAACAGATGTGGTTTTCCTTATGGAAACTAAAACTGAAAAGTATAAATGAGAATTTATTAAAATGAAGCTAAAGTATGATGGGTGTTTTGTGGTGGAATCTAGAGGTAGAAGTGGGGGACTGGCTTTATTGTGGAAAGGGTACTTGAGTGTCTTGATTTCCTCTTATTTTCGTTATCATATTAATGCACTAATCACATTAGATGGAGGGACTGTAAAGTGGCAATTCACTGGACTATATGGGCATCTAGAGGCATGTAAAAGACAACAAGTGTGGGATTTGTTAGGATCTCTCAGACCTCATAATCAAATGGCTTGGTTATTTTGTAGTGATTTTAATAAAATAATATCCTAAGATGAAAAGATTGGGGTCGACCTCGTAATGAAACTTTGATGGAAAATTTTTGAAAGACATTGGATAATGGTGGCTTGTATGATTTGGGTTGGTAGGGTTCAAAGTTTACCTAGAGTAACAGACATAAAGATGGGACTTATACTAAGGAGAGGTTGGACAGGGGGGTTGCCAACTCAAATTGGTTTACCATATTTAAGTCAGTAAGCATGGATATTTTATCAGCAGGATGCTCTAATCATAGACCTTTATTATTATCATATAATCAAGATCTTATTGGAGGGAGGTCCACTGCCAGGTCTTTCAAATATGAGTGTTGTTGGAGTTGTGAATATGAATGTAAACAGATTGTTGCAGAAGAGTGGAAGACAAGACATCCTACTAGTAATAAGCTTAATGGGGTTCAAGAAAGTCTGTTTTATTGCAGTTCAACTTTAAGAAAGTGGAGTTGACAGAAGGGATCAAATATTGAAAAGAAAATACGAGAAAAGTCTGCTTTGTTAAAACATCTTTAGGATGCAGAAGACTATAGTAATATCGAAGAAATACTAAAATACTAAAAAGAGCTTGATTTGTTCCTGCAACAGGAAGATCTAAAATAGAGGCAACGAGCTAAACAATATTGATATCAACATGGAGATAAGAACACTCGTTATTTCCATGTTAGTGCCACACAGAGAAGAAAAATGAATTTTATAAAGCAGATTAAAGGTTCTGACGGAAGAAACGTTACAGAGGATAAGGAAATAGCTGATGCATTTAAGATCCATTTTGAATCAATAGAGAAAATAGAAAGGCGTTTACAACACATGGACAGAAGGATGACTGCTGAAATGAACTTTAAACTTGAAGAACCTTTTTCAACAGAGGAAATTTATGAAGCTTTAAAGCAAATGGGATCTCTTTTAAATCCCTTGGACCAGATGAATTTAGGGCCGGATTCTTTCAAGATCACTGGAGTAGTGTTGGGACTAAGGTATGTATGGAAGTGCTTGAATTTCTTAATGGAAGCAACATGCATAGTTCTCTTAATTATACTTTCATTGCTTTGATACCCAAAATAAATTCTCCAACTTTTGTCAATGAGTTTAGTCCTATATCTCTTTGTAATGTGCTATATAAATTGATTGCTAAAGTTCTTGCAAATAGGCTTAAATGTATTCTTCCTAACATTATTTCTAGTAGTTAAAGCGCCTTTGTGCCAGGAAGGTCAATTATTGATAATGTAATGGTAGCCTACGAGGTACTTCATTCTATGAAAAATAGGCAGAAAGGGAAGATTGGAAGCATGACACTTAATCTAGATATGTCCAAAGCTTATGATAGAGTGAAATGAAAATTCTTGGAAGCTATACTAAGGAAAATGGGTTTCAATGAAAGCTGGATCAAGTTATTGATGTAGTGTGTTTCTTCTGTTTCATATTCTGTTCTACTTAATGGAAAAGTGGGTGAACAATTTAGTCCATCTAGAGGATTAAGGTAAGGGGATCATTTGTCCCCTTATCTTCCCATTATCTGTGCTAAGTGATTGAATTATTTATTGAGTAGAAGTGAGCAAAATGGAGGAATAAGCGGTGTTGCAGCTATTAAAGGAGGTAGCAGGATAAATTGTCTACTTTTTGCACATGACTGTGTTATATTCAGTCGAGCAACTGTAGCAGATTGGTACAAGATATACTTTATATATATGAAGTAGCATCTGGCCAAGCTTTGAACAGACAAAAAACTTCCATACTCTTTAGTGTAAACATATGTGAGGATGATCAAAGACGGATTTTGTAGCATGCTGAGTCAATAGTATGTGGGGATTATGGGAAGTACTTGGCACTTCCCACAATGGTCGGCAGATCAAAGTACAAGACTTTTAGGGATGTGAAGGATAAGATATGGAAGAAAATCAGTAACCGGCAAGAAAACTATTCCCTCCACTGCTGGTAAAGAAATTATGATAAAGGTTGTACTCTAGTAATTCCTATTTACACAATGAATATTTTTATGTTGCCAAGGTCTCTATGTGATGAGATCAATTCCTTATTTGTAAAGTTTTGGTGGGGCAATAATAGTGGATGAAAGGGTATTCATTGGAAGAAATGAGAAAAACTGGGGGAACCAAAATGTTTCGGAGGATTGAGGTTCTGAGATATAGAGCATTTTAATAAGGCAATGTTAGCAAAACAATGATGGAAGTTAATGCATGAACCACAATCATTGGTTGCTCGAATTTTCAAAGGAAAATATTATAAGAATTGTCAATTTATGAAAGCTAACCTTAGTCATAATCCATCATATTTATGGAAAAGTGTGTGGTCTTCAAATGACTTATTAACTGCTAGGGTGGATTAGAGGGTGTGGAATGGAAAAAATATTTCCATTTGGAGTAAAAAATGGCTTCCAAGGTCTCCTTATTTTCAAGTTAAATCATCAGTTAAGATACTGCAAGATGATGCAAAGGTAAGGGCATTGATCATTAAGGATCTAGGCTGCTGGAATGAAAAGCTCATATACGGAATTTTTGAGAAAGAATAAACTCTTACAATATGTAGTATACCATTGCGTAGAAGAGGGACAGAAGATAAAGTAATATGGGGTTATACCAAGGATGACAAATTTTCTGTAAGGAGTGCTTATTATTTAGGAATGAGTATTGAAAAGGAAAAGTGTGGGGAATCTTCAAACAATTCTTCACAGAAACCATTTTGGGAGAAGGTTTGGAAGCTTAACATTCCAGGATCAACAAAGCAGTTTCTATGGAGAGCCTTAACATCCATTCTTCCAACAAAACAAAAGTTATTTCATCGAAAGATAGTAAATGATGACATATGCCTAATTTGTTCCCATGAAGTAAAAACTATTCAGCATGGATTATGGACTTGTCCTGCAGCTAGTGATGTATGCGCAGAAGAATAGAGCCTTGTTAAAAAATGGAGTTGTAGTGATGAATATTTTTGCATTATATGGGAAATGATGAAGCAACAGTTTTAGGTAACAAAACTTGAAGAACTTGCAGTTGTTCTTAAAGGGGTGTGGAGTAGAAGAAATAAGCTAATTTTTTAGGATTTCTTTAATAGCCCAAATAAAGTCATAAATTCTGCTTTGGTGAGTTTGGCTGAGTTTAGAGATGCTCAAAGGTTGAAATTAGAGGTAGTCGGGGTAATGGGATAGAGCAGAATGCAAACCAGATGGCAAAAACCCAGTAGCAGGAATCACAAAAGTGAATGTTGATGTAGCCTTAGATAGGGTGAATCAGAAAGTGGGGACTGACCTAATAGCAAGAAACTATAAGGGAGAAGTTCTATTTTTTCTATGTGCTGGTAAATATTTTACTAGAGTACCTTTCTTGACAGAATGTACTGCATTATGGAGGGCTGTTGAGCTTTGTCAAGAGATTAATGTAAAAGATGTTATTTTTGAAGGAGATGTGAAGAATGTGTGATATAGGATGTTAAACTTTGCAAGAATGATTGTTCATGGTCAGGAGAAATTGTGGAAGATAGCAGGTCTATTTTCTCAAAAAGATCTGATTGGTTGCTGGTGTTCACATATTGAGAAGGAAATGCTGCAACACATTCCCTATCAAGGATGGCCTTACAGATGACAAGGGAAGTTATATGGATGGAAGAGGCACACCCTGATATTGAATCTGTTGTAGTGAAGGAGATGACTTGTAATTGACTATATTATTTGAAGTGAATGAGAATGAGTATGAGTATGAATTTCAAAAAAAAAAAAAAAAAGTCTTTCATTTTTTAAAAAATTAAAATCTTTTTAACCCCTTTAAACGTTTGCGTATCCTCTCATAAGTTCCTACAATCAATCTTTTACTGAAAAATACATGAAAAAAGTATAACATGATTTATTATTTTATTGAATTAAAAAGTTTTTTTGTAAGAAAGTAGGCTTTACTAAAAAAAAAAGTGATTTTTTCACACTTTTTCATGATGAATCCACCTTTTTTTTTTATAATTTATAAAAAAAGGTCTATGCACTTATACATTTAAGGTTTGTATATATCATTATTCTAAATAATATATATTTAAAGAGAAGATAAAAATGGAGAAGGGTATATGCACTATTTAAAAAGAAGACAAAAATGGAGAAGGGGATTTCATATGCATGATGAGAATTCTCTTATAACTTTTTGACAATCCACATTGTAATTAATTAATTAATCAATTAATTCATTAAAAATAAAATTCACTTTTATGAAACGGATTTATCATTTAATATAAAATTATAAGAGTTATAATTTGATCATTTTTAATTAAAAAATGTAATGATAAAAAGAAGAGAGATGTCATATTAAATCAAAATAATGACATTTTAATATGGGTAGATGATAATTTAGAACTCACTTGTATGGATTTTATTAAGCACGTACAACAAGTGAATAAGTTGGGGATGAGTTTCTTTGCCATTCTTCCACCTTTTGTAATGTGCCATGCACATAGAAGAGTTGAACACACTCATGTGGTGTGATAGGATAGGATAGGATATGATAAGACTTTACCCTCTATTTTGCACATAGTTGGCTTCCCAATATCCTTCGCACAAGTGGTATATAGTGCAAGGGTGATTCTTGCACATTTACAGTTTATGGGCTTTACATCATTGTTTTGATGAATCACATTGCCAAATTTTTGTATTTGTCACAATATTGAAGAGAATAAGCGCATATGATAACGAGAATAAGAGTATATGATAACCAACTAACAGACGAGGAAACTATCGCTGCTACCACACCATCTAATGTTGACATACATGCAAACATTGATAATGGAAAAGGGTCTATTCATTGAGAGAAGCAACACTAAATAGATGAACTTACTCATATCCTTCAACATGATGAACCTCATTATTATGGCATACAACATCGATTTGAGGTAGCATAAAACAAACGTTGGTATGGAGAAAGCACGGGTCTTATGTTAGATAGCTTGTGAAAGCATGAACTTCTGAGTTCTTATTTTGCACATAAGATTGATCAATGACTTATCATAGTTTCCCATGTAGTAAAAGGCGATCTCAAGTTGCTTGCTCAACAGGCTGCAGGGGTTAAATAAACAGAAAGTAAGGAATTTTTAATAACAATGTAATTGGCTTCCACGCTTTGGTGGCCTGCTGTGTACTTTATTTATAATAAGCATTTTGTCAAACAGTTTGAGCTCAAGTCAATTGCTGGGTCTTACATAACAGTTTTGATTAGGAGATTTTCTGAATACATCAAGTCATATTCTAAATTAGAGTTTGTTCAAGCACTGGATTGAGGAAGTTTGTGTTTGACTAGGGCTTTGTTGTTTTTGGATTGCTATTAACTTTCTTTTGATCTATTGTAGTGTAATATGGACTCTGGATTGTCTCAATACACCCCCTCAAACTCAACGGTACTGGAGTGATGTTGAGGTTGTCTCATAACAGTGTAAACTGTGGAGATGGTAGTGGCTTTGTGAACTGGCTGCTACTTGGTCTTTGCTGGAGATAAACTTGACAAACAAAACTCCAGAAGCTATCTTTTCTAGCACAAAATGTATATCGACTTTAATGTGTTTTTGTTCAAGCATGGAACATGAGATTGACAGTGAAATATGTTGCACCCACATTGTCACACCATAAGATTGGAAAGTGGCAGTGTTGGAGATGGCACGATGCTCAGCTTTGTTGCTTGAGTATGAGATGGTATGTTACTTCCAAAAGCTCCAAGAGATTAAATTGGAGCCTAAAAAAATGCAAAAGCTACTTGTTCAACACCTGTCATCAGAGCATCCAACACAATCGACATTGGAAAAAGCACGCAAGTTGAGGGACAACTGACGTCGAATAAGAAGGCCAGAATATGGTGTGTTGCAGGGGTACCTGAGGATGTGTTTAACTACACTCTAATGATTGACAGTTGGTTTGTGCATGTATTGACATACCTGATTCATGGCAAAACAAACGTCTGGGCCAGTAAGAGATAGGTATTGTAAGGAGCCAACGACGCTTCGGTACAAACTTGGATTTGAGAACCCATCACTTGAAAATTGTGAGAGTTAACCATTGGAACTCATGGAGTCATGGGAGTAGAGACTGATTTTACAGAAACCATATTACTCTTTTGAGGTAATTTCCAAATATATTTTTGCTAAGAGAAGAAAACCATTAGGATGGGTATAAACCTCAATGCCTAGGAATTAGTGTAGTGGCCCCAAGTCTTTTAATTCAAATTTAGACTGCAGCTTTTGGATCGACTGAGTGATAAAGTGTGTATTTGGCCTAGTAACAAAAATGCCATCCCCATAAACCAAGAAATAAATAAAATCTTGGCCCAATCCATAGATAAATAGAGAAGTATTAGATTTTGAGTTGGTGATACCCAATTCTAATAATGCAGAGCTTAGGTAGGCATACCAGGCTCACGAGGCTTGTTTAAGGCCATAAGAATGCCTTTTGAAAGCGACTAATATTATTTGAAAATGTTGGATGAGTAAAACTTGTAGGTTGATTCACGAAGACATTTTCCTTCAAATCGCCATGGAGGAAGGGATTTTTAACATCCAATTGTCGACTGCCCTAATTATTCATCACTGTAAGCGATAGAATCACATGGATGGTTATGGGCTTATCCACTTGGTGGTGGGTATCACCAAAATCAATACTAGGTGGTTGATGAAAACCTTTTGCAACCAATCAGACTTTATAATAGTCGATGCATTCATCAACTTTGCATTTGATCCAAAATACCCATTTATACATCATTAAATTGATGTTGGGCAGTGGGAATTAAGGTCCAAATCCTATTTGTCATTAAGCCTGAAAATTCTTCACACATGACTCTATGAAAGGCAATATAGTAGCAAATAGGCTCAAAATCACATGGCGTTGATTGAGTAAGGAGTGCCTATGGGTCTGGGTAGAGGACAAGGTCATTGAATATACTTTTGGGTTGAAGGATATTGTTACGGGATCATGTGGTCATTAGGAGACGTGGGGGTGGAAGAAGTTTAGGACTGTGGGGTGGGGTGGGTGTAGTTGGTGGTGATGAGCTCACAGGATGTTGAAGAGTGTAAGGATGAAGGATATGGGAGAGAAATTGAGGCCAAGAGAGGAGTTGTAAATTGTCATGTGTTAGTGTTTGTGGGCTTTGTGGGGTGTTGAGCATAATGGAAGAGTGATTCAATAAAAAATACATTTCGAGCAACATAAAGGTGACCAGTGGATGTATCTAGGCATTTATAACTATGGTAACGAAGACTATATCCAAAGAAGACAACTGTTTAGAGTGGAATTGCATCTTAGTTATATTGTATGGGTGAAGATGAGACCAACAGACACATCCGAAGACATAGAGAATAGAATAGCCAGGAGGTTGTTTGAAAAGTAGCTCAAAGGGGGATTTGTGGTGAGTTACTTGTCATGGGAAAAGGTTTATGCGATATGTGGCGGTTAGGAAAATATCGTCCCAATAGAGATGAGGTACTGATGAAGCGGCCAAAAGGCTTAACCTAATTTAGATGATTTGACGATGCTTGCATTCAACGGAGACGTTCCGTTGGTGAGTGTAAGGACAAGCCAGGCGGTGAGAGAGACCAAATTTGGAGAGTACGAGATTTAGGGAATGGAATTCGCCACCCCAATCAAATTGGATAGATTTAATTTTATGATAAAAAAAGACATTCAACATGAGATTTAAGAAGAAAGACAATAACCTAAGATTTAGTAAATAAGGGTAAGAACACAAATTTACTAAAGTTATATATAAAAAAAATATAATATTTATTATTGTTGGCAAATGTAATAAACAACAGTCTTCAAACATCAATAAATACTAATTGTGGGAGAACATCATAAATAGACGTGGAAGAGGGGAAGGGGAGAACATAACTCTTTTCTAATTGAGAAGCATTACAAATTGAGGATGCTTGTATTTTATTGACCACGGGAAAATTGTGTTTGGACAAAACTTGACAAAGGACGCGAGCATAGGGATGGCCTAAACGTTGAAGTTAGTGATCAAAGGTGGTGCATTCTCCAAGTGAAGCAGACAGGTCAAATTAGGTTTGCACCTTGGAAAGGTCAGTGGATATAATCCATGTTCGCTCTTGCAGTGAAAAAGAATGTCAAAGATCAATCCGAGATTTGATCTTTGACACAGAAAAAAATTAGGATGAAACTCAAAATAGACATGTTATCAACTATAAATTGATGAACGAGAGTAGATTCTTAATGATGTGGGGAACATGAAAATGATTATTTAGGAGAAATCTGTAATTGCCAAATAAATGAGCAAAGCCAATTTGTTGAATTTTTAAACCTTGGTTGTTTTCGACGTAGACCTAATCGGAGCCAATGTACTCCTAAGCATGGAGAGTGAGATTGCTGAGGTTAGAGGTCATATGATTTATTGCGCCAATGTAAGGGTACTAAGATAGATCGCATGATGTTCGAGGGGAAGCAATGAATGCAAACACATCATATTGTCCTTCACTTTGAAATGAGTGATCAAAACAGTGGTAACGCTTCAAAGCGATGCAGTTGTATTTGCTACAGACTTGCCATAGTGGGCGATTGGTTTGGGAGGATTCAATGTTAGGCAAACCACGACCACACCCTCTACTGTGGCCGCGTCCAGACAAGTTAGAGCCGTGATAGGAGTTGGAAGAGCCAGAGTGTTGCCGAAAGGAAGTGCCATGATCATGGTTGTTACAAGTAGCTACCTGTGTCGACAAAGAACTAATGTCAACGAAGACTGTTTGCCTTTCAAGTGCAGTTCATGGGTCAGGAGGTGGCCATAGAGTTTGTCAAGCATCATGGGGTCTGATTGAGTGGTTAGATATGTGATAAGGGCATCATACTTTGAGCTCAGACTTGCAAGTATGTAGGTGACCATTTCAAAGTCTTGCAATGGCTGGCCCATGATGGCAAGGGTGTCGACAAGGGGTTTGACTTCTGAAAATAGTTTGAGATCAGGGTGCTACCCTTCTTTAGAGTGTATAGATGGGAGTGAAGATTAACAATGTGGGCATGGGAATGAGATGAGAGCATTGTCTCAAGTGCCTTCTAGACATCGCCAAAGGTGTTGAGCAATGCAATGTGGGAGAGAGAGGATATGATTGTGCTAAGGATAATTTGGTCTTGTTGGGTCCAATGGAGGAAGGCGGGGCTAGCCATAAGGACGACTAGATTGGTGGGGGTGGGGATGGTTGGTGATGGGCAAGTGATGTTGTCATCGAGATAATCGAGTAGGTTATGTCCACTAAGGTAAAGGACGAGTTGGGCTTTCCAGAGTAAGTAGTTATCTTTGATCAATTTTAGGGTGATAACCTGGTGGAGGTTGATGAGAAGGGAGGATGGAGACAAGGAAGGTGGTGCAGTGGTTAGGCCCTGCCCCCTTCCTCCTCACCCCTGTGTGGGCGAGATGGATCCCCTGTCTGCCAGATGCGGGGGGTGGGTGGCCCCGCATGCATCTAGTCCCCCTAGCGGGGGTGAGAGCGGGATTGAGGGTGGCCCCCAACCTGCCCCTGTATATATAAGGGGAAACCCCCCCTTTAAGTAGTTTTCTCGAACCTTCGAGGCTTCAAGCCTCTGCGACTCTACTCCTCTTCTCTGTTGATCTCTCTCCTAGAGTTCGTTTGCGCCTTCTCCACATGTCGTAGCCTTCGCCCCTCTTCTTTCTCGATCTCTCTCCCACAGTTTTATGATATCCTTATGATTTGTTAGGATTCCGACAGAAGGGATGAAGAAGAAAGACAATGACTTGGGAACTAAGAAGAGGCTTATGGACTCTGGAGGATTTGTTGAAGTGTGTGTTTGTTGTGAAGTGAAGAAGTTTGAAGAAGAAGAGGTCCAGAGGATATGACGTCGTGGAGCAATCTGTACCTGGGTAAAAGCTGTCGTTTAAGTCAAGGTGCTGCGCACTATTTCGTGTTGAGGTGTTGTGCACCGTTTCATCACTTTCCATCACTTTCCCTTGATACAAACAGCAACCAATAACCAGGTTCATTTGCAGTCTCTCTTTCATTTGAAAGGCTAGCCTTTTACTATGATCAATTTCGTATTCTTGAAGCTTTTGTTTTGCTTGTGAGTTGTGGGGTTGTTTCTTCCACTCCAGTACGACACCAACACGTCTGCGAGCTCCACAAAGGGCAGACTAGTTGGGGAAGAGCGGGGATGGATTGAGGTCCACCCCCGCACCATGTACAGCGGATGGGATACCCCACCCCTGCATGGACGGGGCAGACTACAGGGAAAAAATACCACTCCCGCCCCCACACGGGGAAGGAGTGGCCCCGCCCCATAGGGTGCTATAGCGGGTAGCACCCCTGGCAGTGGTAGAGGAGCTAGACGAGGATGACATTGGTGACGTTAGTGAGAGGTTCTAGATACGATAATTGAACATAAACTTTGAAGTTTTGATAATAATGTAATTGGCTTCCACGTTTTGGTGGCTTGTCAAATAGCTTAAGTGAAGTCAATTGACGAGTTTTACATATTAGTTTTGATTAGGAGTTTTCTTGAATGCATCAAGTCCTATCCTAAATCAAAGTTTGCTCACTCAGCTTGAGGAAGTTTGTTTTTGACTTGAGTTTTGTTGTTTCTGGATTGCTATTAACTCCCTATTGATTTGTTGTAGTTTTTGGATTATTCTTGACTTTCTTTTGATTTGTTGTGGTAATTTTGATATGAGATGAGATTTTGAGATTATTTATGTTTCCAAATAAGCGGCATTGGTAGCACACCACCATGGAGCGCCTCCATGCTCTCCAAGTGCATAAAGTCCGGAGATAGCAAATCCCATGCATACAAAGATCCTCTCATGTCCAGGTTTAAGAGACCCAAGATGCATTGTGTGCAAACATATATAAGCAAATTTCGAGATTACGTGCCCTTTAGTCGCACTACAACACAATTGCTTTTTAGTGACGGTTGGGAAATTGTGACAGTCCATAGACCGTCACTAAAAGGCATTTTCTGTGACAGTTTCTAGAAACCGTCACTAAAGATAGAATGAGATTTTTTTACATTCCAACGTATGAGAAATATACATTCGAACGTCACATATATGTTCGAACGTTATGTCTGTTTACGTTTGAACGTAAAATGTTTTGGCGCAACCGTTCGCAAGTTATTAATTAACGTTCGAACGTAAAAAGTTTGGGCCAATGTTTGAACGTTAAGTAATAACGTTCGAACGTTCATTGTAAATTTAAATTAAATGACTTTAATTTAAATATTATGTAATTTTTATTGTGCATAATTTGTGAATAAATCTAAAAAATTGAATTGTATTTATTTATATATACACAATTTGTAATATATAAATATATATTTATGTTTATATATATTTGAAATGCAGTGATTTAGTATTAAAATTGAAAAATATAACATCAAAGAAGATTAAAAATTGAAATTAACAAACGATAGAAATATTCAATAATATTTTTTATTACAAATATTAAAAATAAAATACAAGATTTAATAAAATGTAGTAAACAACAGTCAGATGATAACGTTATCCGCAAAATTCGAACTCTGTACCTCCTCAGTCAAGGTATCAACCTTGTCATTGAGGATAGTTACACGATGGGTGAGTTCGGCAACAGACGCCGATATAGCCTCGAGCGATCGATCGATCTTATGATCGATATGCGCAGTCAACTGTGAGATGACCGCATCAACCCAAGCAGGCCGCACATCTCCTGCAGATGTGCTCGACGTATGCTGACTACTACTCCTGACATGACCTGGCTCAGGCTGCGTCGGAGGAACTAGATCCTCTAGAGGGGGTGGCTGACGTCCCCTCGCCTGTCCAATGCTACGTCGATGAGTGGTCATGTCGAGGGGGCTCATCTGATCTTTGACCCGCTCCTCTGGCTGGGTCGGCACTCCTCGTGCAAGTAATAGTCGGCTGATTAGGACACCGTATGGGAGATTATCCGTGGAGACGATGCTCGCGTCGTAACGGATCCTCTCAAAGATGTGCAGTGGCAAATCTATAGGATCTCCACGTGCCACTCATATAAAAAATTGTGCCCGAAGCCGACTAAATGTGATTTTATGAGCCACGGGATCGACATTTGTTGCAACAATAAAGTGCAACATGCGGAAGAAATGCAGCAGATGGTTCTGGTTGAAGGCGTTCTTCCGCTCGATCTGCATGCGGTCCCTCCCGGTGAGAATGTAGAAATCCTCGTCTCGGTCATCATCCCAAGCCTCGACGCCAGTATCCTCAGCCTCTAACTGGCCTGCATCTTTGGCTGATGCTGGCTCAAATGCCTGGCCAGTAGATGATGTAGAAGTGTCTACATCCTCACGGGGTGTTGAGTGTGCAAATGTCTCAACTCCTCGACAAATCCCAAGGTGCTCGCCGATGACATCTGGTGATACCTCAATGGAAACACCGCGTACAGTCACGGTGTGAGAGGATGCATCCTGAGGCATGTCACACATCCCCATATAAAATTCTTGAACCATTGAGGGGTACACCTTCCCCCTCAATGTGCAAATATTTCCCCAGCCTCTACTAAGGAAAACATCTCTCAGGTTCGTCTGCTGCCAACAGAGTTCGTCGAACTCATTAATCAGGACATCTCGCTCTACCATAATAGTACGAGCTCCGATACGGGCAGTGTTCGACGTGGCTCCTTCCCTCCCTCATTTCCTAGTATGCAGTAGAAGAGCCATATCCTGAAAATAAAAAAGGAAAAAAAATTATTTACATTAATGCATTTTTTTGTATTAATTTGAAGCTGCTTTGCATTAACGTTCGAACATTTTGTCTTTCACATTCGAACGTTAAAGATAAACGTTCGAACGTTAGTTTATACGTTCGTACGTAAAAAATGTAAATAAATTGATGTTCGAATGTAAAACATATACGTTCGAATGTAAAACATAGACGTTCGAACATAAACAGTAAATAAATATTGGCTGACGTATGTTCGGACGTTTATGTTTTACGTTCAAACGTATTTGTTTTACGTGTGAACGTAAATACGAACATCCGAACGTCGAAGCATGAATAACGTAGAAAATCACTACGTTCAGACGTTATAATTAAACGTCCGACCGTATGTGATTTACGTTCGAAAGTAAAATATTCACATTCGAACGTATGTCGTTTAATAATATTTAAAAAGTCGTACGTCCTGACGTATACATTAAACGTTTATGAAAATTGATGAATATGACGTCCGAATGTAAGAAGGTTACGTTCAAACGTAGAAGTCATAACGGCTCTGTAATTTAAACGTCGTACGTTCGAACATCTTGGTGAAACGTTCGAACGTTACGACGCAGAGCTGAGTCGACTTAGCCATTATTGAAATCTTGAAAATTTCTCTACAAGATTCTAAATGCCGAAATGTTACCGTAAAAATGAAGTATACACTTCAAGAAACATTTCTACGGTGACTATTCGGCCAATGGCTGGCCTTGGTGGCCGGAAAATGGAGTTGAATATCCGGCCACCACTTATCCGATTTTAAACAAAACTCAATCCAAATCTCAATAAAATACATGTTATTTGAATAAAAGATGAATGCCTACCTTTTTGTGACGGTTGTGGCGGAGTTGATGGCGGCGGTGACGGAGGCATGGCGGCGTGCAACGTAACGGATGATAATTACGTTTTGAAAATGTCGTTTCGACATTCGGTTTTGGTCTTATATACACAGAACGTTCGAACGTAATAATAATTACGTCCGAACGTTTGTCAATTTAATTTCAAAAATAATATCTATAATATATTATATTATAAATGTTTATGTTATATATTAAGATGTTATATAATATTATTGATAATTAAGCCAAATTGGTTTGACGTTTGTGAGTACTTGTTATATTTTTAAAGTTTAGCAATATGTTTATACATGTTGTTGTGATTTTATGTTTACTTTTGAAATAATTGTGATTATTGTTTGTAAATTTTGTGAATAGTTTATGAGTTTGTGGTGTTTATTGATGAATTAATATGTGTATAAATATTGTTGTAAGAATATTGTAAATATTCTGTGATATGGATTTAATACATTTAATACATAAATATTCTTTATTATATACATTTATGTTCTCATTTAAAGTATTATGCTATCATACTATACAATGTAGTATATAGTTATAGATATATATAATGTAGTATATATATTATATTATAAGTTAGTATATAATAAAGAATTTAATAAGTAACAATTTAATATATGGACCATTTGATTTATACATATATAGTATAGTTTATATATTATATACATTTATGTTCTCATTTAAAATATTATGCTATCATACTATACAATGTAATAAATAGTTATAGATATATACAATGTAGTATATAGTTATAAATATATACAATGTAGCATATATATTATATTATAAGTTAGTATATAAGTTAGAATTTAATAAGTAACAATTTATTATATATCCTTAAGATTTTTATATATATATGGTATAGTTTATATATTATATACACTTATGTTCTCATTTAAAGTATTATGCTATCATACTATACAATGTAGTATATAGTTATAGATATATACAATGTAGTATATATATTATATTATAAGTTAGTATATAATAAAGAATTTAATAAGTAACAATTTAATATATAGACCATTTGATTTATATATATATGGTATAATTTATATATTATATACATTTATGTTCTCATTTAAAGTATTATGCTATCATACTATACAATGTAGTATATAATTATAGATATATACAATGTAATATATATATTATATTATAAGTTAGTATATAAGTTAGAATTTAATAAGTAACAAATAATATATATCCTTAAGATTTATATATATGGTATAGTTTATATATTATATACACTTATGTTCTCATTTAAAGTATTATGCTATCATACTATACAATATAGTATATATATTATATTATAAGTTAGTATATAATAAAGAATTTAATAAGTAACAATTTAATATATGGACCATTTGATTTATATATATATGGTATAGTTTATATATTATATACACTTATATTCTCATTTAAAGTATTATGCTATCATACTATACAATGTAGTATATAGTTATAGATATATACAATGTAATATATATTATATTATAAGTTAGTATATAAGTTAGAATTTAATAAGTAACAATTTAATATATGGACCATTTGATTTATATATATATGGTATAGTTTATATATTATATACACTTATGTTCTCATTTAAAGTATTATACTATCATACTATACAATGTAGTATATAGTTATAGATATATACAATGTAATATATATATATTATATTATAAGTTAGTATATAAGTTAGAATTTAATAAGTAACAATTTAATATATATCCTTAAGATTTATATGTATGGTATAGTTTATATATTATATACATTTATGATCTCATTTAAAGTATTATACTATCATACTATACAATGTAGTATAGAGTTATAGATATGTACAATGTAGTATATATATTATATTATAAGTTAGTATATAATAAAGAATTTAATAAGTAACAATTTAATATATGGACCATTTGATTTACATATATATGGTATAGTTTATATATTATATATACTTATGTTCTCATTTAAAATATTATGCTGTCATACTATACAATGTAGTGTATATATTATATTATAAGTTAGTATATAATAAAGAATTTAATAAGTAACAATTTAATATATGGACCATTTGATTTATATATATATGGTATAGTTTATATATTATATACACTTATGTTCTCATTTAAAGTATTATGCTATCATACTATACAATGTAGTATATAGTTATAGATATATACAATGTAATATATATATTATATTATAAGTTAGTATATAAGTTAGAATTTAATAAGTAACAATTTAATATATATCCTTAAGATTTATATATATAGTATAGTTTATATATTATATACACTTATGTTCTCATTTAAAGTATTATGCTATCATACTATACAATGTAGTATATAGTTATAGATATATACAATATAATATATATATTATATTATAAGTTAGTATATAAGTTAGAATTTAATAAATAACAATTTAATATATATCATTAAGATTTATATATATATGGTATAGTTTATATATTATATACATGATTTATGTTCTCATTTAATAAGTATAGTAGGAATAGTACGTTCGAACCTTTCAAGTTAACGTTCGAACGTTAAACTAAGAGGCGGGAAATTTTCCGCTCGATTAAGGGATCTGTGTAATTATTCAGACGTTCGGACGTTTATACTATACGTTCGAACGTTATTTGATGAAAATCACCAGAAAATTATGTACATCCGAACACCAAATCTGTTAACGTCCGAACGTTAGTTAAATTAGTGCGGAAAATTTCCCGCTCAAATATGGTAACACTTTGATGAAATGTACGTTCGGACGTCTTAGTTACATGTTCGAACGTTCATCTGAAAATCTACGAACGTTCGAACGGAAAATTGTGATACATTCGAACATATATGAGGAAAGTGTGGGAACTTTCCCGCTAGATTTTATGTTACATTAGAAGAAGGTTACGTTCGAACGTGTATTATAAACGTTCGAACGTTCTGGGCGGGAAAATTTTAGAATATAACGTTCGAACGTACAACTTGAACGTTCGAACGTGTGAACTAATAATTTTAGCACTTAATCAGTATGCGCACGGGAGAAACAGATCATTTCTTCTTCTCCCGTGCGCGCAACAGAGAGTGAGAGAGTTGGAAGTTGCTTACGGCCCGAGGCTTTGCAGGAGAGAGATAGAGAGAGAGTGAGAGAGAGTTGAGTTAGAGAGTGAGAGAGAGTTGAGTCTTGGTAAGAAAAAATTTTAATTTATTGTCTTTTTATGAATTTTATGATATTTATATTGTGTTTTTGTTATAGAATATTTCTAATAAATTAGTATTGTATTTTTTTTAAGGAGTTTTGGGAAGTTGGAAGATTTTGATTTGTAAGAGGCTAGAACATTGTGAGTGCTAGGTATATTTCTAAACTTTATCAATATGTTGTTGCATGTGATTTTATGTTTACTCTTGAGATAATGTGATTATTGTTTGTATAGTTTGTAAATAGTTTGTGAATTATTGTAAATATGTTGTGATATGGATTTGAAATATTGTGTTTATTATTTTTGAATGACGTTTTGAAGAAACATTATTAGAAATATATTGTCATTAGGTTTTGTTAATACATGTTTATTGCTTACTCAAGTTTAGGAATATGTTAATACATGTGGCATATTATTTTGTGAATATATTGTGTGCTATTGTGAACATATTGTGATATGAACTTGAGCAATTTAAATTATTATTTGTGAATGACGTTTGAATATGTTTATATTGTTAGAAATATATTGTCCTTAAGCTTTGTTAATACATGTTTTGTGATTATATACAATGTTATTGTGAATATATTGTGATTATTGTTTGTATAGTTTGTAAATAGTTTGTGAGTTATTGTGAATATGTTGTGATATGAATTTGAAATATTGTGATAATAATATTTCAAATTAAGTAATAACAAATAAAAGTAACTCTTTAAGAATTATAATAATTAAAATTATATTATAACATATGTCTTTAAATGTGATTGGTGGGATCTAGGCGGTGGTCGGGTTTCGATACATAGGGATAATCACTTTACGAGTGTCAATACTGCATCTAAATGGTACGAAGATGATCCATTTGTATTGGTTTGTCAAGCTACCCAAGTCTATTACTTGATTGATCCAATGAAAAGTGCTGATGAAGATAGTGGAGAGATAACTTAGCGAGTCGTACAAAAATTTATTCCTCGAAATATATATGAAGCAGGAACGAGTGCAGATTACGAGAATAGTGGAGATGAAGATGACACTCCGATTGTTAAGGCATACCAGGAAGATGGAGAGGGTATTAACTTGTTTGTTGACCTCGGTGCACTCGAGTTGCTCCCCTTGTGTAGAGATGATGTCCCACCCGTCCATCTCGACCCGTCTGTATTAAATGATCATATAATTCAAGTAAGTGAGGAGGAAGAAGAAGAAGAAGACGAGTCAAAAGATGAAGACGAATCAGAATCCGGGCAGGAGGTGGATAAGGATGATGAAGAAGAGGTGCATGATGATGATGAAGATGTTATTGATGGAGATTCTGAAACAAGCATGGATAATTCATCTGAAAATGAAGAATAAAAGTACTAAATATTTTATTCATATAGCTAGGTGACTATAAAATATCTTCAATTTTCATAATTTCTTCTAATTAATTTTCTTTTATATAATTAATTATTTTCAAGAATGCCGTCAAAACGAGCACGAAGAAATGTGCTTTCGCCAAGTCCAAGTCCTGAATCCATTGAGGACTCTCCACTCGAGGAATCCGTTCCTGAAGATCAATCTAACATAGAAGAGAACAACAGCCAGTCGACACCTACCAGTAAGGAAATATTGTCGTTGATAATTATATATATAGTTAATACTTTTTTCTCAATAACTATATAATTTTAATTATAGTATATCTATTATCATGTAGTTGATGCATCTGCACGTCGCGGTCGTGGCTATACACGTGGAATCTCTCTTGAAAAAAATAGAAGGCACGGTAAACTGAAGGTCACAATTCCTGATAATTCCACTAGAGGAGTGGATGATAGTGCAGCAGTGCTTTCCTCCTTTATTAGCACAGTAGTTCGAGCTTATGCTTCATTTTATGTGCGCTCATGGCGAGATGTTCCGAATGAGATTAAGGAGCACATTCGAAGTCGTGTGCTAGTGAGTTTATTTTTCAGTACATTTTTTTCACCTAGATTAATATATTATATTTTTGACCTGATTCCTTTGTTAGAATGAATTCGACCTTGACTTTGGCCGTAGCGAGGATTTGAGAACCGTGAATGAGTTGATGGCTACACTATTCCGACGTCACAAAGGACGATGTCACGACCACTTCAAGAAGTTTGAGACGTTGGAAGAGGCTGCGCAGTCTCCTTTTCAGCAGATGAAGTTAGATGATTGGAGAAAGTGTTGTGATCTTTTCGCATCTCTAGATTATCAGGTATTTTATATTTATATCTTTTAATTATTTACATTCATATTTGTTCTATATATTATATGCATGTATACATATTACAATTAATATTTTTAATATATTTTATAGCATTTGAGTTCTACAAATGCACATAATAGATCCGCTCTGACTGTCCATCATCGTGCCGGTTCAAGGTCATTCCACCGTCTTGCTGAAAAAATAGTAATTAAAAAATTATAGAATTCATTTATTTTCCTGATATTCTTTCTAATAAGTACTAACATTATCTTTTTAAAATTGCTAATATTGTCGCTTTGTTAGAAACGTGATGATCCTGAAAATTTTTTCCTCGTTCATGTCTATGCTGCTGCTCACACTAATGAGCATAGTGAGTGGATAGATCCTGTCGCTGCAGATAATTATGTAAGCAGTGTTAATTTTGTTCAATAAATTATTTATATAACATTTTAATAGTTTATTTCTTATTTCTATTTCTTTTAATACGTTACTAAATTATTTACGATCATTACCTTTTAAATTGCAGAGAAAAATGATGGAGATGCAGTCGGCTTCTGAGGAATTCTCTCCTAGTGACATAGACATATTCACGCAAGTGCTCGGGCCGCAGTCTAGTATGGCAAGAGGTTTGAGACGATCTATCAAGCATAAATGTTCATCCTCCTCAACCTCATCGGCTTCACAAATTAATAATCTTACGGCAGATTTAGAAGCTGCACGGCGTGAGAATGAGTATATGAGGTCGAGACAGCAAGAGTTAGAGTCTCTCTTAGAACGACAGTCTCATTTAGAGACGCGTTTGCAGGACCAACAGAGAGACCAGGAGGAAAGAATACGCAGTGAAGTGCAAGAGCAAGTGCAACGAGAGATGATGGTGCAAATGGAGCGTGTTATGTCGTTGCAACAGAATCCCCGTGGGCGAGGGAAAAAGAAGAAATAAATTTTATCAATATTTCTGACTAGTTTTAATATCTAATTTTGTGCTTTTATAAGACATTGTTATTGTTAATTGGGTATGTAATATGATAATATTAGTATTATGTTTTTAAATTTTATGAAATTAGTATTTCTGATCTGTACGTTCGAATGTAAATAAAAATCGTTCGAACGTTGGTTCACACTCTAACAAACGTTCGAACGTAAATACAATTTGATCGTTTAAACGTCAAACTATACGTTCGAACGTATTCAGGCTAAAACGAACAAACCGTTCGAACGGTAAAGCGATTAACGTTCGAACAAAGAACTTGCATTCGAACGCTCCTTCGTTTACATTCGAAATAACGTCCGAACATTATACGCACTACGTTTGAACATTTACGTTTACGTTCGAACAAATATTCGAACATTTATTGTAGTTAACGTTCGGACGCATTAACATTCGAACGTAAATATATTACGTTCGAACGATAATCAACGAACGTAAAATTCTCTCATTCGAACGCTAATCGGTCGGGTTAACGTCCGAATGTAAATATTACACGTTCGAACGATATTCAGCGAATGTCAAATTCTCTCATTCGAACGCCAATCGGTCGAGTATAACATCCGAACGTTTTATTTTACGTCCGAACGTTATTTTCTGTGATAGTTTATAACCGTCATAAAAACATGAACGTTCGAACGTTGTACCAAACGAAACACTTCCAACCGTCACTAAAAATATTTTTTGTGACGGTTGAACAGTAAACCGTCACCAAATATTTTCTGTGACGCACTTTAGGTGACGGTCGTGGTGACGGTTTCAAACCGTCATCAAATATGTTTAGTGACGATTTGCCCTTTTTTGATGACAATTTTCTCTGTCATAAAAGACACATTCTCTTGTAGTGTCGCAAAGATGACTCTAATACGATATGAGAAAGAATACAAACACGTGCAATTATTATACAACTTTCACACCTTTTTAATAAAATACTTTTCTAATCCAAATCTATCAAAGTCAAACGAGATTTAAATATATCTTAAAAATGAATACTTTACTAGATACTGTACACAAGTTATATAATATATAGTTGTGTGTATATCGAATAAATTTCTCACTTTGTGCCACTTTCACGGATCTCAAGGGTTGTCATGTGCTTACAGTGGCGAGCCCACATGCATGTATTGTGATCGAGCTGAATTTTTTTAAAAACCTTTTTAGCTATAGGTATATCTTATAAATTTGTGAGTTCTTTTTATAGTTTCACCCACACAAAAAATCCAAAACCAATTATAAAAAATTATTTTAAACTTTTAACTATTAGGAAAAAAAAACTTGGTTCTTACTATTTTTACATTCTTTTTACTATTATTTAATATATTATTATTTTTTTATTATTAATATTTATAGATTTTCTGAAATTATCCTCACTACCCAAACGCATCCGAAATGTTAAAAAATCCTACGCCTTAAAAAATCCTACGCCAAAGTCATTTCGGTTTTTTAAAAAAACTTTGAATTTTGTTGTTCAATCAAGGTTGGTGACAAAGAACATGAGTAATCTCTATTGTCACACATATTTCTTTTATATTAGGATATTTGGTGATTAAACGATTATGGATCAATGCTTGCAACATATTATAAAGACATGTAGAATACATTTATAATAAGTTTTATTTATTGGGTTAAATGTATTTCTTAATACTTTATTTCATAAAATTAGATAAATGTTATAATCATAAAGGGATTTTACAAAAATAAATTTACAAACTGACTTAACTTGATGTGGTATCTTAGATCGTAAAATTATTTATATAGTAAAATAAATATAACTTAGTTATAATATAAATCCACGTTAATTTGTGAATTTATTTTTATAAAAATTATTTATAATTTTAACTTTTTTTTTTAATTTGCACCCCCTGGAATAAAATCTTGACTCCGCCAGTACTGTGTAAAAAATATCATATAGAGAAATCACATCCTAGCTAGCTAGAGCTATGCAACGACTAATATGTGTGAGTAAGAGAGCTCTGCCGGCCACGAGCTATATATAATTTATTGTTTTCTTTTTCATGATATGATTTCGTTTTCTACCATGTGATCATAATTAGTACTTTTTCTTATTAATGTGTATTTGTTTATAATTAACCAAATAAATTACTTACAAAATATTTTCTTTTCTTTTTTTCATTCTTGATGATCAAAACGACTTATCCGTATATAATTGATATTAAAAGTTTTGATTTATTCCTGATTATATAAATTAATGTACTGTTTTAATTTCTATAAGTAGTACGTAATTCTTATTTTAATTTAATTTCTTAAATTAAATGTTTAAGAAATATATGTGTCTGGTCCAAGGGAATTAGATGAATATTTCATCCCTAAAAAAGACTTTTAGGAACTAATTGTTTTTTGTCGTTAAAAGAGTCGTCCGTCGCAAAAGGAGGCATTTTTAGAAGTAAAATGACCACTTTTGTCGTCCTTATTAATGTAAACCTACTCAGAGTGGACAAAGACAGTCTAATGTCAATTTATCAAACAAATTAATACGTAGTACTCTCCCTCACTAGAGAAGCACTTGGCGTGGGGCCTCCCTTCAATTAAAAATAATAATCTATTTATGGCAAAACCATGTCCCTTAACCTTGGAAGCAATCAACGATGTCTCCAAAATTTAAATTAAAAATAAAATTTTAGATATATCTCAGATGATATGTGAATAATAAAAAAAAATTAAAAAAAATAATAAAATATTAAATAGTAATAAATAGTAATAAAAAGTAATAAAAATAAAAATAAAATATTAAATAGTAGTAAAATGATCTTATATATAATATATAAGTGATTTTATACGCTCAAGTCATGTATCAGTCGTTAATTTTATTTTGAGATGAGTTTTGTAATTAACTTTTTGTTGAACTAAGACTTGTACGTGATCAAGTCAGCCGCTTGTGACTTATTTTTACGTACGTAACAGTTATGATCATTTAGAAAATGAGATCTGAATTAGAAAGCAGCCATCAATCATTGTCCGGAACAAAAAAGAAACACAAAAATTAAAAAAAAAAAATGAAGAAGAAGAAGAAAACAAACCGAGCTACTTAAACTAGCTACCATAAATAGCATAGAAATTGAAAGGAAGAACTAATCAAGATGCATGAGTCCAACTCAAGCAGTACGGCAATTAATACCCAAATTGATTACAAAAGGAAGAAAATACATTATAATACAATATTATTACATGCATCATGATAAACCAAACCAAACCAAACCCAAATATCTAAGTACATTAATCCGACCCACAACAGAAAGCATGCAATTCACTTATTATTTTTTTTTTTTATAAACAGCATCATCATATATAATATGTAGTAATCATGCATGCACGTACGTACGTGAATGTTAATGAGACATGCAGTACTATATATTAATAATATTTATTTGATCTAGAGGTTTGGATCTACTCGGGTTCGAGGCCCTTTAGAATGGCCAGCGCCGGGACTGTGCCCTGGTTCAGTGGGTCGGAAATCATCAAGACCGCTTGCGGCTTCAACATTAATGCTCACAGATTCTGGTACTACTTCATCATCCAAAATGTCACGGCGCAAGTTGAGATCATGAATATTGCCGCTGCCGGCGCCGCTCCTGCTAATGATCCTTGATCCTGTTTCTCTGGCGTTTTTATCACAAATGGATGCTGCATGATTTTCACATGATTTCATGTTCATTTTTGGCGTCCTTAAACCCCTTGATCCCTCGATGGAAATAATCTCAGCAGAAAAGACTATTGCAACGAGGAAAACGACAGTGTATATGAGCTTGAAGGTGGCCATGATGATGATCTTGATCAGATATCGAGAGATCAAAGCAGGAAACTATTTTTGTTTCTGAATATTGAATTCGAGTTAGCCCTCAGAGATAAGTATACAGATATATTCTAGGGTATATATAGACCTAGAAGTTGGGCAATACTGCAATTAATTTATAAATATTCCATCAAAGTTCTTCCAAATAATTAAATAAAATGATGTGAGAAATTAAAATGCATGGTAAATATATAAGTAAACGATCATATGATGATGTTTGCCAAATTCTATGTGCGTGGGAGATACTGCATATAGGAGTACTACTGTATTCTAGGGTTGCTTGAGGATGTAGAATTCTATTTTGCCATGCAACTATTCTCCAGTACTACTCCTCTCTGCATTAAAGTATATCTTTTCCTTTGAAGTATTACTGAAATGGAAGAAGAAAAGAAATCCATAGTGCGAAGGAATCTGCATGCACCCACTAACCTAAGGTATGATGAGACGTTTCTGGTACGAATCCAACATTTGACTTTAGGGTTTTCGTCTTGTAGATTCTCTGCTCAATTAAAAGGCTGCGTCTTTCGACTGTTTGTTCGTCATATTTCACGTGCTACCTTGATAATTAAGAGCTCTAGTACTCCAATCTTGTTGGTCTACCTAAAATATCTCAACGAATCTGATACTCAAACTGATGCGTGTTAAGAATAATAGTTTTGCTGTTGAGAACATCTCATATTATTTTATTATTATTTTTAAATAATTTATTATCATTCATAAATAATAGATTATTATTTATTATATATTATTTCACTATTATTTATAAATAATTTAAAATACTCTTAATATTTAAACATATCTAAAAAATAAAAAGTAAAATCAATTACATACGATATGAAATTTACATGATTTGACAATACTGTTGCATCCATGAACTTACAGATGATTTTATTTAGATGGTAATCAATGATATAGTACAACAACTGTACAAGAGTTTAATAAATATATAGTCAACACTAGCTAATTAGTGGGTAGGTTAGATTAAGAGCCAAAAATAGACCTCATTGAAATTTCATTAAAAACAAAACCACAAACGAATGATCATTGTCAAGTCGGGTCATTAAACTGGATTACTGCATACAAACAAAAACAGACTCCATTATAAGGAATTCCAACAATGCACGCAAGAAAAACCATCGTGAACTGAATTACGAATATGCAAAGTTTTTTTTTTTTGAAAAAAGAAAAGAATAATTCTCTTTTTATGCGAGAAAAAATAGGCTACATTCCTTAAAGAAAACCTAGAAATTATATATACATATATATGCATGTAATCCAAATTTCTTGTCTCCAAGGATCCAAACTTCTTCCTAGCAGCTAATGAAAACTAATTAGGTGAGCCTATGTCATCGGAACTTGCATGTTTTTATCTCTTTTAAGGATATGGCTGGCAAACAGCCATGATCTAGCTTATATATATATATATATATATATATATATATATGTTTCATATTGATTACTTGCTGATCTCAATATATATCTCTGTACGTAGTAGATTGGAGTTATTAAAACTTGGTCATTAATTATATATTAACAACTAGCAATACTAATATTTATTATTATATAAATATAAGATTGGAGGTATAAGCAAGTCATGATGCGCGCAGTAAGCAATTTGTGCAAGTAGCAATATTGGTTGTAAATTGTAATGATGAAAGAATCAAAGGTTTTGATTCTGTGGGCTAGCTAGCTAGCTCTTTTCGACTGAAAGTTCTTCAAAATGTAATAGGAATGAGCACTTAAGAAGGCTCAAAACTGCCGAGAAAAATCTAGGGGAGGGAGAAGCTAGCAAAACACAGCTCAATAATAGATCACATTAAGAAAAAGCAAAAACAAAGCAGCAACATCGATCAGTAATTTCTGGAACCATATTTTTCTTTGGTTCCTTGGATCATGAACAGTCGTGTCACATCAACGTCGACATTTTAGTACGTATGTCAAATTGGATTTTGGGACCGATCGACATGCATGAATGATCTTGATTATGCATTATTAGTAGGTGAAGAAAGTGCAAACTAAATTGTCAAGACTTTTGATGCTAAAAGAAAGGCCTTTAAGGAATGAAGAGTACTCCCTCTTAATTGTCCACCAAAGTGCACGTAATTGGAGAGAACTTATAACAAAGTTTGAAGTCAAATAAAACTAAGGAAAATGCTATTTCTACAGAAGTTTTCCACCGAAAACTTCTACCGAAAGGTAATTTTATTTTTTTTTATTTTTTTATTTTTACTTAGTGATTAAGGAATGTTTTTAAATGAATTTATGATTTTTTTATATTTTTTAAAAATATTTAAAGTGTTTAAAAAAATGATTGAAAAAAAAGCAAAAAAAAAACTTTTGCCTTTCGGTAGAAGTTTTCGGTGGAAAACTTCTGTAGGAATAGCAGTGCTCTAAAACTAATTATCATTCTACTGTTGTTCTGCACTGTTACATGATCTCTCTCTCTCTCTCGACTCTCGGGGTTGGCTCCTGAAAATGGGGAAGTTCAACGAACCGCTCAATGTTGGACGAACACTTGGACACTTGGACCTAACCACTTACCTTTTAAGTGATTGATTGTCTGTGGTGGGGATGTAAGCAATCACGATCGAACGCGGCTGATACTAAAAAGCATTCAAATAGCCGTCAAATTCTAGCCGTTAAAATCGTCACTTTTGAGTTCTAGTGGAAATACCCTACGAAAAATAAATGATAAGAACGGTGCTACTCTGCCGGCTGAGTAGCACCACTCGTTTATATTGATAGTCATTTTTTGTAATTTTTGTAATATATTTAAATATTTTTAAAAAATAAAAAAATATATCAATACATTTAAAATTACTTTCTTAAATATTTTTATATTGTACACTAGCACTTAACTATAGGCGGCATACAAGCTTTTCTCAAATAATAAACACATCACTTTTTACAATATATTACATAACTATATTTTAAAATGAAGAGTAGTTTAATAAAATATTTTATAAAAATAACATCACTTTATAAAAATATTCTCACTTTAAGATATGTGTTATGAAGTATGTTGTAAAATATATTGTTAGGGTATCATTGCAAATAGTATCACTCAAAATTTATACAGGTGGATGGGCCAGAAGCAAATGACCTTTTAATTAAATAATAATTCTTCTCAACAACAGCCATAAGGACCGAAGCATGCACCGATGGTGCACTTTTGTTATTGTGTTTTTTTTATTATTATTATTTAAAAAAACAACAGAAATACAGTACTCATCGTGCATTTCTTCGATGCATGCCCTGTAGAGGGATCATATATGTTAGTATTAATTTAGTATTTAAAATATCCTTCTCATTTGGGTCTTTCTTCCGTGTCCGATCCCTCCTCTTCGTGCATTGGAGTTTTGTATTTAAAAAAAAAAAAAAAACTTAATTGTTACATTTACGGCTCATTTGAAAACTTGGAGTATTTCATAATTATGTGAATAGTAGTTACACTTAGGCCCTGTTTGGTTTTATAGATATTCTCAATCCATCTTATCTCATCTCAACATCTAAACATAAATACTTTTTAATTTTAAATTTTAAATTTTAAATTTTAAATTTTTCATTTAATTATTACTTAATTATTATAACTTCTCCGAACTTCCAAACAAAATACAAAAAATAATTCAACTTTTTCAAATCCTAAAACAAAAATAATATTAATTATTCTAACGATATTTTAACTTTATAATATTTTTATTCAATTTTTCTCTCTTATTTTCCAAAACCCCATAAAACATCTCAACTCAAACTACTTCACTATTATCTACAAACTATCTCACTATCATCACAGATTTTTCATCTAATCTCATCTCATATGTATAGCCAAACAAGGCCTTAGAATATCTCTAAATTCTGTGAATATTAGTGAAATGGTTTGAGTTCAAATACTTTATTGAGTTTTGAAAAATGAGAAAGAAAAATTTGATTAAAAAAATTATAAAGTTAAAAAACTATTTGAATATAAGTTTTTAATATAAGTTTTCTTTTAATGTTTATAAAATTATATTGATTTTTGTGTTTTATTTTGAAGTTTATAAAAATTGTACTAGTTTTTGTGATTTGATAATGATTAGGTAATGACTAAATAAAAAAGTTGAAGATTTGAAATTGAAAAGTGTTTTATATTTTAGTGATGTTTGGAAATAAAATTATAAAAAAGTCTCATCTCTGTATCCAAACATCCCCTAAATATTAAACTCCCTCTAGTTTTCCATATTAACGTATTGATCTTTTTTTAAACCATACTCGATTCAAGCAAAAATTTATATAAAAAGATTAAAAATAAAACTTATATGACTTTAAAAGTTATAAGTCTTTCCATTTCAATGTTTCATCTGTCTATCTATATTTTTTGAAGTTGGTGATAAGAGGAAAATCGAGAGAGACAAATCAAAAGAGAATTCTGAAATACCTCATTATATTAAATGAATAATATTTACATAAAGTATTTATACGGGAATAGAAAATAAAGTAAAGGGCACTCTAGCTTACAGTGCACGTGAGTGTAGGTAAGTGAGAATTAAAATTAATACAATATATGCTAATAGCCCCCATCAAGCTGGAATGTGAAGATTAATAACACCCAGCTTGCACAAAAGACTACAAAATCTATCTGAAACTAAAGGTTTAGTAAATAAATATGTTAACTGATGTTCAAAAGAAATATGAAGAGTTACAAGATCTTTATTGTGAACCATATTTCTAATAAGATGACAATCTATTTCAATGTGCTTAGTCCTTTCATGAAATACTAGATTAGCAGCAATGTAAAGTGCTGCTTGGCTGTCACAATAGAGAACAGATGATGAAAAATGGATCCCAAATGCACGAAAAATATATAGTAGCCACTTGATTTCACAGCAGGTAGAGGTCATAGAGCGATACTCAACCTCTGTAGAGGATCATGAAACAATGACTTACTTTTTGGATTTTCAGGAGATTAAAGAATCTCCAAGAAAAATACAAAAGCCAGTAACTGAGCGTCTGGAATTTGGATAGGTGGCCCAATCAGAGTCACAAAAACCTTTCAGCTGCAAGGAAGAGTTGCTGCAAATTTCAACTTACACTTGTAAACCCATTTACAAAAACCAACCGAGCCTTATACCTTTCTAAAGTTCCATCAGATTTCAACTTACACTTGTAAACCCATTTACAACCAATTGGTTGCTTCCCATGGGGTAATTCAGTGAGGACCCAAGTTTTATTTTATTCAAGAGTAGTAATCTCAGCTGCCATTGCATCCCTCCAATGAGAGTATGATATGGATTGGTGGAAGAATTGAGATTCATAAAGGGAATCAACAAAAGCACAAAAGTGTTGATAGGAGGGTGAAAAATTAGAATATGAAAAATAAGAAGAAATAGGATAAAGAATACCTAATGAAGAAGAACCATCAACTAGAGGAGATGGAGTAAGTTTTGCATTTGAGATCAAGGAACAATGGTAATGCTGCAAATAATCAGGTGCCTTTCGATTTCTGGTAGATCTACTGAGAGGGATTGGTGGTGTGGTAGTTTGGGTGGAATAATGAGAGGGGGAAGAAGAAAGTGGGATATGAGAGGAATGAGGAGATCTAGAAGGTAAGGAAGATGGAAGTGAAACATCGGAAAGAAGAATGGGTAAAACAAGATCTAAGGAAGGAAAAATATTTTGTGTCAATAGTTAGGTGATGATATGGAGAATTAGACTTAAAAGGAAAAATATGTTCATGAAATATGACATCTAGAGAAACAAAAATTTTATGAGAATTAAGGTTATAAAGTTTGTATCCTTTGATGCCAGTAGGATATCCAAGAAAGACACAAACTTGAGCTCGAGCAGAGAATTTGTGGGATAGAAAAGTACCAAGGGAAGAAGCATAACAGAGGCAACCAAAAGTTTTAAGGTGATTATACTGAGGTTTAACAGAAAAAAATACTTCATATGGTGATCTGTTATTTAAAACAGGGGTGGGTATTCTATTAATAAGGTCGATAGCAGTGAGGATGCAATCACTATAAAAATGTAAAGAAATATTTGATTGAAAACGAAGAGATCTAGTAACATTAAAAATATGTTGATGTTTTCTTTCAACAATAGTATTTTGTTGAGGAGTGTATACACAACTATGTTGATGTATAACCCCCTTACTAGGAAAAAAAAATTTCATATCAAATTCTAAACCATTATCAGTACGGACATATTTGATTCTACAATTAAATTGGGTCTCCACAAAAGTAAAAAAAATTGTAAATATGATCGTGTTTCAGATTTAGATTTTAACAAATAGATCCAAGTACAGCGATTGTAATCATTTACAATAGTAAGAAAGAATCTAAAACCATCATATGAAGTGATTGAGAAAGGGCCCCCAGATATCACAATAAATGAGTTCAAAAAGAGAACTAGTAGCAGATTAACTCAAAGGAAAAGGAAGTCGTTTTTGTTTAGCAAGTGGACAGACATCACAATGAGTATTATTTGTAGTTGTAGAACAAGTTATATCAGAAGCTGGGGCATGCAATCTAGAGTCAGAAATATGTCACAAACGACAATGCTAAAGATTAGAATTGTTTGTAACAACATTACAACGAGAAAATGTATTTGAATTACAAGAAACATAACTGCCTGAAATATGCAGTAAGTGATATAAACCTTGAGAAATCTTAACTACTCCAATCGTCCTCCAATTGAAGAGGTCCTCAATGTAGCAAAAGTCATGTAATGTAAGAAAATAAGAAAACAAGATAAGACTAAAGAATCAGAGAGTCTAACTGTGTTTTTGTGTGTGACTCGAATGTAAGAACCATTAGGTAATTTCATAGAGATATTAACAGGAATTGGTGGTAATGTAAAAAATGAAAGAGAACTAGTCATATGATCACTTGCCCCAGAATCAAGAATCCAAGATTGTGGACGAAATGCAAGTGGATCAATAGCAGAGAATATTGAAGATATACCTTAAAGGGGTTGTGCAGAGGTCGATAGTGTAGAGGCCAATAGTGCAGTGGAGTTAGTAACAACAGAAGATATTGTACCTACTTGATTCACAGATGAAATATTAGGTTGAGTTTGGAGAAAATTAATGAGCTGTTAACATTGCTCGAGAGAAAAAGGAAAAGGTGGAACCATAACCAAATCAGGAACAAATTGGTTAGCAATTGCCAGATTGACAGTGGCCTGATTAGAGTTTCGAGACTTAGCTTTATATCCTTGTGGATAACCATGGATCTTATAGCATTTGTCAATGGTATGGCCTTAGAGGCCACAATGAGTACAGTAGGGGCGATCTTTACGAGGAGCCGATGGCTTACCAGTCTTGGATCCAACAACAGAACCCTTCATCTGACTGGAATCGCGATTAGTCAACATAGCAACAACCTCATTAGAAGATAAAGAATCAGAAGAAATTTCTCGCTGCTTTTCCTCTTGAAGGATAAGCAAGAACACTTTGTTAATCGGAGGAAAATGATCAGAGAGCAAAATCTGACTACGTAAATGCGCATAAGACTCATTAAGTCCCATTAAAAATTGTAGGACATAGTCCTCTTGTTGATATTCAACAATCCCTTTGATAGCTCCATAAGAACAAAGAGGCATAGGGTGAAAATGAACCATTTCTTCCCAAAAACTTTTCAATCGTGTAAAATAAGAACTTCCAGATGCATCAGCTTGAAGCAAATAGGCAATAGCCTTCCGGATCTGGAAGATGCAAGGTCGATTGCTCTGTGCAAACCGTTCCTTCAAGTCGTTCCACATCTCTTCTGCAAAATCGATGTAAAGAACATGATTTCTTTGGACAAAGCATTAAGCAACCAAGAAAGAACAACAATATTGCATCGAATCCAAGCGTGATACATAGGATCACTCTCAGAAGGTTTGGGCAAAACACCATCGGCAAAACAAAGTTTATTTTTGGCAATAAGGGCCATAGACATGGATCGGTTCCATGTGAGAAAATTATCACCAGTGAGGGGTTGGGAGACGAGTATCGCGCCTGGATGATCTCCACTCTGAAGATAGTATGGATTCGAATAATCCACAGAAGGAGGAGGAGCGGAAGGGGGAGGAGGAGCAGAAGACGTTTCTGCAGGCAGATTTGTCATGACGGCGCAGCAGTGGGCTAGGGTTAGGGTTTCATCACAACTGATACCATGATAAGAGGAAAATTGAGAGAGAGAAATCAAAAGAGAATTCTGAAATACCTCATTATATTAAATGAATAATATTTAAATAAAGTATTTATACTGGAATAGAAAATGTAAAGAGCACTTTAGCTTACAATGCACGTGAATGTAGGTAAGTGAGAATTAAAATTAATACAATATATGCTAATAGTTGGTAGTCGTTTATTTGTTTTTTTTTTTCTATAGAGAGAATAATTGATCAACATACTTTAAACTATGTTTTGGTTTATACTGAATCAAGATTCATAAAACATAAATAAGAATGTGAAGATGCTCAAGCACAATATATATATATATATATATTGTTAAGATAAGTGAAGTTCTCTCTCACTACAGTCCATGTTTCAGTCTAGCTATGGTATAAGATTCGAAGGAAAATGCTAGTTTGTCCTCTGGATTTGATTGCTAGTGCATTTTATTTTATTTTTTTATTTTTTTTAATTGTTAAAAAATAATAGTGAATTTGTGTGTGATTTTTTTAAATGTTTAACTGTGCTCAGACTGTGTGGTTGAGAAAGAGATAGTGAGATCAATAATGGCAAAAATATGGAAAATAAGCAAGGCTTTTGTGTTCCAAGACATTAGCCCAACTTTATTTGTCATAACATTCGAGAAACAAATGGACCGATATAGGGTACTTGCTAGAAAACCAGGGCTATTTGATAATAGCCTTTTTATCCTCAAACCATTTAATGGACTGACACCCTTGAAGCTAATGAATTTTGATTTTGAGGAATTTTGGATCCAAATGCACAATCTCCCACTGGTGTCAATGACCAGAGAGATAGGAACATGTATTGGTAGTACTATTGGAATGGTGAAGGAGGTGGATGTTAATGAAGATGGAATTGGGTGGGGAAATTATCTCAGAGTTCACATAGAGATTGATTTGCAGAGAGACATTTCAAGGGGCAGAACAATTAATTTACTAGGAAAGAAGAGTTAGGTTCCATTGTAGTATGAGAAATTGCCGCGAGTATGTTTCAAGTGTGGCAAATTGGTATATGAGGTTAATGGCTGCAGCATTGTACGGCCTGTGTAAAAACAAAGAAACATAGAAAAAAGTTAATTTGGAACATGGTTGCGCATTGATACGAATATAAGAAGGAAAACCACTAATCGAATGGGAAGGGGACAATATGGAAAAGAGTATAGCTATAGAATAGCCCACTGTAGCACATCAGCCATAGCGCACCTGAGCTGGCTTCTTTTCTTTTCATTACTTTTCTCTTCTTTTTTTTTTCCTCTATATGCTCCTTTTTTTTTTCCTCCACACACCTGAGCACATTAGCCGTAGCACATCAACCGGTCCACACGTCAGGTGTGTTGCGGCAGCCAACAATAGGCTGATGTAAATATTTATTCTATGGAAAAAGTGCAAAAGCTGATAAGGTGTCACAACCAAGGTCATCGAAGAATGTTGGTGTGCCGAGCAAGAAATTTTCTCCGACAATGGATGGTGGTATAGAGAGCAGCGGAAGCTCAAGGTTGAGAAAACTAGAGTGCGAGAATATGGGAATTCAAATTGTTGTTTGAAATATGCGAGATTGGTGGAAAAGATAGAAACTTTGAACGCGATAGAGTAAAATTTTTTATTGCCTAAAAATAACGAGATAATGATAAGAGGTGACAAGATGAATGCATTTTCAAAATGTGAGTTAGCTCAACAATTTCAACCAAAAAGGCAACAGGAGAAGTAGAAAAACAGTACTAGCAATATGGGCTTGGAAGATAGAAGGATGTTCGGCCTGGAAAGTTCGAAACGAATGGGCCTGGAATATATGAATAAGAGTTGTGGCCAACATTTCAAGTTGACTGAAAAGGAAAAGAGCTTCATTGTGGCAAAGGCTCCTGAAGAAACTCATTTGGTGAGAAAAGATAACAAGAATGACAACTTTGAGAAGAGTAAGCAAATTGTGGGAAGATGGAAGGGAAGAGCCCGCAATAAAGGTAAGATCACTAAAAACATTTTGAGTAGTGTTGGTAAATGTAGAGCAACAATTCTTGAAACTATTAGTGATGAAGAAAGAAAACAGAAAATGTAGAAGTAGTGAGCTGGTTTAGGATATTCAAAATCATTTATATTTGGTGGTGGCTGTGGCTTAGCCCTGCCAATCATTATGAATTCCTTGCGCTGGAACTGTCGGGGGCTTGGAAACCTTAAACAGTTCAATATCTTTAGCTGTTGATAAAGGAAAAGAGACCTCAAGTAATTTTTCTTAAGGAAACTAAATTACTTGCTAATCAATTTGAAGGAATAAAACATAGATTGAGATTTGAAGATTGTTTTACAATGGATTCTATGGGTAGGAAATGAGGTTTGGCACTGCTTGGGATAAGGAAGTTGAAATCAAGATAATAAACTACTCACAACACCACATCTATAAAAATACCAGTTGGAAGAATTGCGAGTAGCTCTTGAACCCCTACAGACCAAGCTTGGTGTGTGTTAGGGGATTTTAATGAGATAGTTACTCAAGATGAGAAGTTAGGTGGAAGGCAATGGCAGAACATCAAATGGAAGAATTGCAAGTGGCTTTTGAGCTAAATAATTCATTTGGTTTGGGATGGAAGGGGGAGAAATACACTTAAAGTAATAAGCACAAGGATGGAACTTTTACAAAAGAGAGGCTTGATAGAGTAGTGCCTAACCCTCATTGGGCAAATCTATTTAAAATATGGATGTTGAAATACTACGTTTAAAATGTTCTGACCATAAGCCACTTTTACTAGTGATTAAAAAGAGATTGCTCAAATAAGAAGAAAGAAGAGGTTATTTAGATATGAAGCAAAATGATGTTTATAGGAGGAGGGTGAGATTGTTGTAAAAGAAGTTTGGATAAGGAATGTTGTTGAACATGATGGCTTCAAAATCGTAGAGAACAAATTTAAATGGTGCAGAGGAGCATTGTTGAGATTGAGCTCTCAAAACAGACAAGAAACATACAAGGAAATAGAGTTGTTAACCAACATAATTAAAAGAGAGCGGGATCATGAAGAGCCTCATAATGCAGTATTCATTAAAATTCTACAAGAAAAATTAGGATTACTACTCGAGCAAGATTTGAAGTGGAGACAAAGAGTAGAAAATTCGTATCAATTGGGGGACAAAAATATCAAGTTCTTTCATGCATGTGCCAGCCAAAGAAGAAAAAAGAATTGGATTAAGATGATTGATTATTCATAGGGCAAGACATTGACAGTCAAACAAAAATAGAAGGGGCATTCGCATATTTTTCAAAGAGCTTTTCAAGTCTACAACTCCTACTATGGAGAATATAGTTGCTTGCTTAGATAGTTGCACCAAGAATTACATTGTCTATGAACACATAACTGGAAAGAGAATTTACAGTATAAGAAGTTGAGACAGCATTGAAGCAAATGTCACCACTCAAGTCCCCAGGGCCTGATGGCTATGGCGCTTGTTTCTATCAAACCTATTGGAACATAGTTGGTGGGGAGGTATGTCAAGCTATCTTGAGTTTTTTAAATGGGGGAAGCTTAGATTTGGGTATTAACTTTACTTATCTAGCTTTAATTCCTAAAGTTAATAATCCTTCTGTTGTAAGTGAGTTCAGACCAATAAGTTTATGCAATGTATTTTATAAACTTGTATCAAAGGTGTTAGCCAATAGGATTATAAAGGTTCAACCCTCTATCATTTCAAGTAGTCAAAGTGCATTCATTCCGGAAAGACTCATAATAGATAATATCATTGTGGCATACGAGACATTGCCATACTATGAAAAGTAGACAGAAGGGAAAGAAATATTATGGCCTTCAAGTTTGACATGTCAAAAGCTTCTGATATAATTGAATTGTATTATTTGGAGGCTATTATGAGGAAGCTTAGATTTGAAGATAGATGGATTTCTTTAATTATGGAGTGTTACTACTATAACATATTCTATAGTGGTGACAACCTGGGGAAGTAATAAAACCTTCAAGAGGGTTAAGACAATGGGATCCTATATCTCCATGCTTGTTGAAGGGCTTAGTGCATTAATAGAAGCATCTGAAAAAATTGGAGAAACTAAGGGAGCTATTTTCACAAGGGGTGGTAGAAGAATAAACTATTTGTTATTTGCTGAAGATTGTGTCATTTTTGGGAGAGCCCATATTTCAGAATGGAAGAAATATCAAGATCTGTTGAACACATATGAGATGGCATATGTTAGTTTTTGAATAAGTAGAAAACCACAATATTTTTTATTTCCGGTACTGAATCTGCCATTAGAACACAAATTTTGCAAGTTGCTGGAATCTTTGCATGTGGAAGTTATGAAAGATACTTAGGTTTACCATCCATAGTAGGTAAACCTAAGTATAATACATTTAGGCACTTAAAGGAGAGGGTGTGGACAAATATTAATAGTTGGAAGAATACCTTCATCTCCAAAGCTGGGAAGGAGATTCCAACCAAAGCAGTAATCCAAGTTTTGCCAACCTTTTCCATGAGTGTATTTAAGCTGCCTCAAAAGCTTTGTAAAGAAATAACATCCATGATGACTAGATTTTGGTGGAGATTAAGAACAATGGAACTAAAATTCAAGAGAGAAGCTGGAAGAAGATGGGTGATTAGGTTTGGGGTCTAGAGACCTAGAAAGCTTCAATAAGGCCTTACTTGTCAAATAATGTTGGAGGATGATACAAAATTCTTCTACTTTGGTTGCTGCAATAATGAAGGAGAAGTACTAGAAGAATGGGGATATGCTTGAAGCAAAGTTAGGGTCAAGGCCATCCTTGATATGGAGAAGCCTATTTTCATCTCTTGAGCTTATCAAATTAGGAATGCTATGGAGAGTAGGTAATGGCAGGAGTATAAAGATATGGCACAATAAATGGTTTCCAGTACTAACTACAAACAAAGTCCAATCTGAGGTTAAAATACTGGATAGTGAGGTAAGGGTAAGTGAGATCATTGAGAAAGAAACCCGGTAGTGTAAGGAAAAATTAGTATAAGAAATATTTAGAAGGGAAGAAGCTGAGGTTATAAGGAATATAACATTGCACATCATTGGTGCTGAGGATAAAATTATTTGGGGCCCCAATTCTAAAGGCATATTTACAGTAAAGAATGCATACCATGTAGAACAAAATAGAGTGAGATCATTGAAAGGGGAGTCTTTTAGCCTCTTTGAAACACGATTTGATTGGCAACAGATCTAGAATCTTGATTTACTAGGTTCTGTCAAACGCTTTATATGGAAGGCAGCTCATAACATTCTTCCAACTAGAAGTAACATATTCAAGAAGAAGATAAATGATACAAATTTGTGCCCAATATGTGAAAGAGAAGAAGAGACAATGTTTATGTACTTTGGAACTGTCCTGTAGCAATATGGTCTAAAATTGACGTCCCAATAAAAAAAATGGTCAACTGCACAGGAAGACTTTATGGAGTTATGGAAGAGAATCAATGAGAGATTAGATCTTGGAGAGGTAGAATTGGTGGCTTATGTTATGAAAAGGATATGGTTAAGGATAAATTTACTGATTTTTTAATAGAAATTTGAGAACCAGATACAAGTATTCAAGGCTACAAAACAATGTTTACAAGACTTTAGATCTGCTCAGAGTCACACATAGGATGATCATCAACCTAACATTACAATGAGAAAAAAAAAAAAAAAAAGGAGAAGCCAAGGGGAACATACACAAAAGCCAACTGGGATGCAACTGTAGATAATATGGAAAAGAAAGTGGGAATACGAGTTATAATCAGAAACTTGGTATATAGGTGACATTCTAGCTTCTTTATGCTCAAGTTTTAATCATATGATGAGGCCTATTATAGCTGAAGCGATAGCACTCAGAAGAGCTATGACTCTTTGCATAGAATTGGGACCGTCTCCAGTGGTTCTAGAAGGAGATGCCCAGGCTATAGTTAAAGCTGCTACTAACTGTGAAGAAATATGCAGAGAGTATGAAGTTTTGATTGACGATGCCAGAACAATGTTATTGGATAGACCAAACTGGAGTCTAAAATTCATCTATAGATAGGGCAACATGGTAGCTCATAAACCTGCTAGGTTAGCTATCAATGTTTGAAGAAATTGTATGGATCGAAGAGGTCCCAATCAAATTATTTACACAATTGAGTAAGAAAGCTTGTAATGAATATTCTATTGATTCTTATGAAAAAACTAAAAGCAATGCTTTTATTTTTTTAAAAAAAATGTTTCATCTTTCTATCGATATGTTTTGAAGTTAGTAGTCATTTATTTATTTATTTTTTCTACGGATATAATAGTTGATAAAAATACTTCAAAATGTATTTTGACTTATATTGAATCAAAATTCGTAAAACATAAATAAGAATGTGAAGATGCTCAAGGAGAACATATACAAATATATATATATACACACACGCGTGTGTGTTGTTAAGATAAGTGAAGTTCCCTCTCACTACAGTCCTAGTTTCAGTCCAACTATGGTATTAGATTGGAAGGAAAATGCTAGTTTGCCCTTGAGTTTTTGTATTTTATTAAATGTTTAAATTACTTTCTTTAAAAAAGAAAAAGAAAAATGGGAGAATAAACTAACAGTCACGCCTAGTAGGAGCTGGGCGGCCAACTAAGAGGACCAATGTTTTGAATACCGTACCGGAAGCCGTACCAGTCAAGGCACTTGAATAAATATTTCGGTACCGGTACCGTTTCGTGTACCGTTTCGGGATAGTCGATATATGAATAAATTATATATATAAATATATATATAAATTATATTCCAAAATAATAGTCTATATATGAATATATAAATACATATATATATAAATTATAAATAGCATAGTCTGAATTATGGGTCAAAAAATAAGCTTGTAGTTTGAAAAAATGAAAAAAAAAATTGAAGGCCGAAATATCTGCCGATACCGGCCGAAATATAGGTCGGTATAAGCCGAAATTGAGGCCGGTACGACCGGTATTTGGACCAGTACGAAACATATATGGTACCTGTACCGGTCCAGCTGCCTATACGGCAAATATCGGCCATACCGGTCGGTACGGTACGAGATCCAAAACAGTGAAGAGGACCCTAGATTCGAATAGTAAAGATTTATCAGACGAGAATCAAATAGTGCAGCAGAGTCGAAGTGTATCACAAATATCTCAGAGTCCAAGTCCAAGAGCATCTAAATGTCTCATTAGTTGTCGGCGATCATGTTCTTATCAAAGTTGTAATCTTTATCAAGTGTAGCTCTTATTATCACTTTAGTCTTGTGATTGTGTAATTATACTCGTTTAGTTTTGGTACTTACTTTCAAACTGTATATGTATCCTCTAAATACATTCATCATCATCCTGGTCTTTTTATTCCAATTCATTTTTCTTTCTTGGCATTAGAGGTGTGAGGTTGACACGATTGCCATGGCTGGACCAAATAATGCCTTCGTTGCTTCACTTTCATTATCCAGTTTATACTAAGCTGGATGACACCAACTATCTTGCATAGGGGTGAGAGATTATACCAAAAAACCAACTGAACTAGTTGGTTCAGTTTGGCTCGGTGACTGGTTCAATTGGTTTCGGTTCACTAGATCGAAAGTTTCTGTAAATTGATTCGATCTCAATTTTTATGTTTTGTAGACTGAATTGAACCAAATTATACATATATATTTTTAATTGTTTTATATTCTATATATTATATGCTATTATACATATTATACAGTTAATAATTATAACATAAAACTTTAATCTTATTATTTATGCTTCATTGATATAAACTTACTCTTATAGATGAATATTAATATTAAATTATTAACATTTATTATTTATCTTTACATATTAAGTTACATGCTTCATTGGTGGTTACATTTGTAATTGTTTGTGTATTTTTCTTTGAGAAAAGCTCCAAACCGGTTGGGTGAGATGCCCCACTTTAGACCGGCCAATAGAATCTCAACACATATGAGACTTATGTGTGTTATGGTGTGTGCTAGTTTATTGAATTGCAGCTCTCCTCCTTTCTCTCTGCTCTTCCCCGCGCCATATCTTCTTTGTCCTCTCCCCTTTTTCTCTTTCTATTCTCTCCCCAGTGCCCTCTCCTAATTCTCCTATCCCCCTTTCCCTTTCTCTTCTCTCCCTAGCACCCTTTCCTCTTTCTCTTCTCCCCATTTCCCTTTCTCTCTTCTTTTTCTCCCATGCGCCCTCTCCTCTCCCTTCGTCCTAAACTCATCTCCGTGGAGAGACTTTGAACCCTTTTGGAACCCATCTTCGTCAAGAGATACCATTGAGTGCTTTAGAATGAACCCATCTCCGATTTGAAACCCACTCTATTTTAGTCATTACTTGCAAGTTCTTTATTTTTTTATTCTGCATATTAAGTATTTAGGGCATATATGATCTGGTATGCGATTTTTATATGTTCAGTGCAAAAGAAGTGCTTAGGGGTTGATTTATTTGGTAATAATCTAGTAGTTGACTGAATAAAATAGCTCTAAGAAGCCAAATGAGGTGTACCCTTGTTGCAAATGGATATGAGAATAATTTCGAAGGGAGAACATGAGCAATCTTGTGGATAATTTATCAAAAGATCATTGATTGCTGCTTTTTCAAATGGAGTGTTGAGGATCCTTTGACTTGATCTAAGGCTTGATTTATGTGACATCATTGACCCTTAATTCTAGGAGATTTCCTTATATCAATTTAGTCATACTTTCCATTTATTATGTAATTAGTTTTGATGACATTGATATGTAATTATTTCATACAATCTGTAATTGACTATAAATAAAATATACTCACCACTTTGTAAGTGTGGTGGATTTCATCAAACCCTCTCATGGTATCACGAGCCAAACAGGTCTAACAACCATCGTCGTTTCCTTCCTCCTCACAATGCCTTCTGAAACCTCTCCCACCCTTCTCCCTTTCGACACATTAATCGACATGATCACCATCAAGATTTCTTCCTCAAACTACCTTTTATGGAAAAGCCAACTCCTTCCTCTTCTTGAGAGTCAAGAATTGTTGGCCTATGTTGATGGAACTCTTGTGCCGCCACCACATTTTGACCCTGCCGACTTTCACATGCCTAATGACAAACACCTGGCGTGGAAAGTTGTAGACCAACGCCTCCTCAGTTTATTGCTTTCCTACCTCACCGAGGAAGCCATGGTTGAGGTCGTGGGCCTCTCCACGGCACACGACGTCTGGCTAGCCTTGAAGAACACTTTCAGCCACCATTCAAAGGCCCATGAATTATGCCTCAAGGACGATTTGCAGCTGATGAAATGCGGCACCAGACCCGTTACCGAGTACACTTGTGCCTTCAAGGTTCTTTGTGACCAGCTTCATGCAATTGGACGCCCCATTGATGGCACCGACAAGGTGCATTGGTTCCTCCGCAGCCTCGGCTTTGAGTTCACGAGCTTCTCCATTGTGGAAATGGCTCTCACTTCTTTTCCTGTTTTGCAAACTTGGTCTCCAAAGCTGAAAGCTTTGAGCTTTTTCAGAAGTACCTTGAGTCCTCCGCCACCACTACAACATTTACCCCACCAATTGAGGTCTCGACTGCAAAGACTCCCGTAGTTTTTCTCGCAACCAGCGGGGTCAAACCAGCCACTCTGGTTCCAATTGTGGACAACCTAACTCTGGCCAAGGGCATCGCCCACCTCGGTGTCAAATTTGTTGCATGGAGGGCAATTATGTTGATTGGTGCAACCAAAGGTATGCCTGAAATGAACCCTCTGCTCATCTTGCCGAGGCCTTCAACACTTCATGTTCTCTTTTTGGACCTAAGGCCTCCGACTGGTATTTGGATGAAGATCTAGTATCTTCCTAGAACTATTAAGGCAGGTACATGCTGCATGCAAAGAAGTCCTAGGTAGCCCATTCAAACCCAAAAGGCACATGAATCCTTAAGGAAAATACATGTCGATGAAGCAACAATATTATCGATAAAATGATCTCCTTAGTTAATTATGACAATAGGCTTTCTTTTATTATCTTGTTTTCTTATTTATAAGAACAATTAATTGAGTCCTTAAATTCATCATTAATGGTACTATGATCTTCATCCATTGCCCCTACTATCACTGGAATAAGATCATTTCAACATATACGCTCGAGTTTTTGGGGAGCTTTTGGGCTATTCTAGATCACTTCCGTGCTATTCAACTACTTTATCCAGCTTTTTAATTAAACATAAATAAGTCAAATGATTAAAAAATAATAATACTACGTACAATTTTAAGGTATGAAAGTTTCACGCATTCTTTTAAAAAAAGTGAGATCTATTATTACAAAAATAATTTTTTTTTTTTTCATATGGATCTCAAATTTACCATTTTTTCTTTAAAAAGTGCGTGAAGCTTATGATTGTTGTCAACCCCTTAAAATCTCAACTATGTTGTAATAAACTAAAAATTCCACTATTTACTGTCCATAAGATTTGATTATTCAGATAGATAAAATTACATTAAGATTGAAGTTTTAAATTAAACTAATGACCCCTAGTTTATAGCTAGTTTGAACTTGGATCGACCTTAACAACAGATGGTAATTTAGAGCATCCACATCCGGGCACTAAAAATAGTTCCTTAGCCAAAATTTGACTAAGTGTTAACTTTGTTTGGGGTGAAAATAATTAACACATTCATTTTGTTTACACGTTACATATCTCTTTTCTCAGGGGAATCAACATTTGGAAAAATACTATTTATTCTTCTTTTTTTAAAATATTTATCGTTAGGAAGAAATAGGTTTTAAAGATTCTACGTACCGGTACGTAGTGAGAGAAATAATTTTAAACTTTTTAAAAAATAATAGTAAGAGATCAATAGTTAAAAAGAAATATTTTAGACACAAAAAAATTTCATAAAAATAAATTTATAAATTGACGTATTTTGATCTACTGCATTAGATTATAAATCTACTTTTATTGTAAAGTGGAAGTAACGCATTATGTTAGCTTACTTTTGTAGGATCTTTTTGTAACTGCATAACCTAACATGAGTTTTAAGAAAATTGTTGCTAAAAAAAAAGTTGGCAAAATATGAGTTAGAAAATAAAGAAAATAATTTTAATAGAGTAGAGAAACAATAGAGAGTGAAATGTTGGAGATTTTGATAAGGCGATAAGTTAAAATAGAAAAACTGCATTTTATTTTTTTGCTAAACTTTAGCAAAATTTTAAGGGTGTTGACTCAAGTTTAGAAACTATTAAAAAAAGAGAAATTTTATTTGCAATCCTCAAGTGGGGACTGCATGTACAGACACATTATTAAATGAGAGAAAACATAATTTTAGAAGAGATAATTTTGTAATTTTAAAAAATTTTAAAGTTAAAATAACCTAGGCTTGTATTGCAGTCCCCAAATGGGGACTGTATCTAGCATTGCTCTTAAAAAAAAAAATTTGCTAACATACCAAAAAAAAAAACAAACCCATATATACGAGGAAATTTTCATTTTTCCAAAAAATATAGTAATGATACAGTATAACTATATTTTGAATTGAGAGTATTTTCTCTAAAATGATATTATTTTTATAAACCATAATTTTGTAAAGGGTTGTGAAAATTTCTAAGGAAAAAATGGAAGTTAGTCCCAAAGTCATTACATAAAGAAGAAAAATTATATTCTCAAGCCGGTTCGTAGGGTATATATAATAAAATATTTACATGATATAATTTGAATTGAAAGATAAATTTTAAAATTTAAATAATATAATCTAGGAATTGAATAACTTCACAGAGAAAGGATGCTGGCTTTAATATTTGTGTTGGTAGAGAACAGGCCCAATTGATGAATTGAACACCAGAAAATCCGAATCTGGTTTAGAATCTTAGATACGTTAAGGGCATTGAATAAGGAAGTGGGTATGGCAGATACCTTGCACTTGTTTCAAACTTCCACACTTCCGTGTTAGGTGTGGCAGCGCTCCCTAGTTTGGACCACATAAAGTCTGAATCTGGGTTAGATACCTTATTTAATTCTCCTCGTTTTAAATATTTATATAGTTCAAAATATGATATGTATTTTTTTTTTCTCTTGTCAATTCGCAACCCATTTATTTGATTTTGTAAATCTGATTTTGTGATTATGTTTTCTTCCACATTTATTTGATTTTGTCTTCATCCTATTGTTTGAATTAAAAAGATAGAAAATGAAAAGACCAGCAATAAAGGTTTTATCTTCGAGACATATACTTGATTTATTTTTGAAATTTTACTTTTCTTATTTTATATAATTTTTTTTATAATTAAATCATTTTATTAATAAGAATAGGTATAACTCAAGTACACAAGTTTATATAAATATAGACTGATTAAGCTCTTTCACTAGAATTTATTATTAAAGAAAATGTTATACACCGCACTTTTATTTTATTTTCATTATACTACGTAAGATGTGACACATTTATTACTATTGTTTGATAAAGAATTATCTAATAAATGATAATTCAATGTAATAAATGTATCACATCTTATATAATAAAATAAAAATAAAATAGTAGTGTGGTGTATAGAATTTTTCTAATGTAAAGTTATCATAATACTCGCTATTTTACACTAATAGAAACTATCAATTTTAAGTGAAAATAAAGAAGATCTTATTCCATCAACAATTCCCTATATGATAGCCTTTCATAAATTGAAACCGAGCTTCTAATAAGAAAATTATTAATTGATAGATGAAAGAATATAAAAAGCCATAAATATGTCAGGCTCAAATTCTACTAGAGTCCACCTCGTATATGCGTGATTGAGTGTTTATCAAACGAATCCTTTTTTTTTTTTTTTTTTAAAAGAAATCGACCCGGTCAATCGTGGCGAAATGGATCAAAATTCTATAAATCACACTTTTATCTCATTTTTTTCGCTATTTAAAATGTAGCAAATTTTATGACCCTTGGATATTTTTTATATTTTTACAAGAAAAATTCAAAAGTTGATAAGCCATCATAATAAGATGGTAGATTAAGGTCTCGTTTGAATTCGAAACTCATCTCAACTCATCTTATTTCATTATTATAATTTTTTCAAATTTTTATACAAAATATAATAAATAATTTAATTTTTTCAAAACTTAAAATAATAATAATATTAAAAATAATATTATAATACTTTTTTATTTAATTCATCTAAAATTATTTCAACTCATCTTTAAATCTAAATGAGACTCAAAAAGTAACACGAGGGTGCATTTTGTAGAATTTTCCTTCTGACCGAGTCCAATTTGTTTCAATTTTGATTTTCATTTTTACGAACTTTTCGATTTGGTTACGGGGTTTGTGTTTTTCACCACGAACCGAACAAAATGGAAATCAAATATTTATGCATATTATTAAAAGAATAATTATAGCATGAGATTGTAATATATATATATATATATATATATATATATATATATATAGGTAGTAAACTGAATTTATATAATATACAACAATTTGAAAAAAAAAAATAATACTTAGAATGGAACTAAACTGGACCAGACCGATCAAAACCAATTGACGAACTGGACGATAAAAAACCTGTTAGTTTTTATTTTAATATTCATGAAATTGATCTGTTTGACTTTTTTACTAGGGGTGACAATTCGTGTTTTTGGATCTTGTCAAATTATGAACATTCGGCTATATACATTAACTCGAACCTGATTTATTAAGCTATATGTGTCAAACTTTCAAATCTTAACTCGACCTGTTTAGATAACAGGCGGAGTCATGTCACCCGTTTTGTTCCGTTTAATAATTAATAAAAAATAGGTCAACACTACATGACTCATTTAAAACCGTTCATGTAAATGGGTTTAACTAACACACATAATCTATTTGACCTGATTAATATAATTTCACATAAAAATTAAAATTTATATTTATTAATAGCCACAATATATTAAAAAAATAAGACTACCTACTAACAAAATATATTAATATTTTTCAAATTTTAACATATAATAAAACTAATATTATAAACTATACAATACCAAATATGAGTGTAGGTTCAGAATTACAACCCTAATAATAAAAATATAAGCATATTGAGAAATATTAATATTATAGCACAATAATAATAAAATTATAATTTTGAAATAAAATCTAAACAAGTTGATTTTGAGTTAAGCGAGTTGACCCATTATTGATCCGTTTATAAATCGTGTATTAACGGATTAACCCGTTTCATCAAAACCTATTAACATCAAATTCAAACTTACTAATTTTGTATCTTATTCATGTGAGATTCACGTATCGTATAACATGTTATCATCTCTATTTTTTACAATAGTATTCTTAAAAAGGGTCAAATCAAACTGATTTTATCTCTAACCATAATACTCTTTCTAAAGTCATAAAATCTTTAATCTCAATTATTTTTATTTAACTCCACAAAACTTTTATCTAATAATTTTCCAATGTTTTAGAACATAATAAAAAAAAATACAAAAATCAAAATAAATTTTACATAAACCAAAGATTAGTTGCAAAGCCATTATTTGAGTTTTTATGTTTTTATAAGTTGAGACTTCAGTCATTTTGTAATGTTGATATCTAAATTTCAAGAAACTCTCGAATAGATACCTACGAAAATTCAACAAGCCACGTGTCAGTCTCTAATTAGTCAACACATGGCATCAATATCCACCTTAGCGACTCATAGACTAACACGTGATGTACGAATGCTATTATGTCAATCACGTCATTAATTTTCTAAAAATAAAATTAACGAAAGTACTGAATTGCAAATTTTTTTGAAATTCATATATCATATTTATAAAAATAAAAAACTGAAGCACCGAATTAAAAAAAAGGGGAAAATGTTTAGACTTATTTGGAGAGTGAAATGAGATTATAATTTTATAAATAATAATAAAATAATTTGTAAAAAATAGTGAGATAGTTTCAAATAAATATCTTTTAGATTTGAAAAAAGAAAAGAAAAAATTAAATAAAAATATTATAAATTTAAAATATTGTAATCATATAATTTTATATTATTATTTTTATTTAAAAATTAGAAAAAGTTATAATTATTTTTTATTTAAAAATTTAAAAAAATTATAAAAATTAATTTCAAAATTTTATATTTAAATTATATTTAAAAATAAGATAAAATGATATCAATAAAAATTTTATATCTCAAAATGAACCGAAAAAAGGAACACACAAAATGTGCATTTCATATATTTCTTTTAATATAAAAAAAAGATATAAGAAAATACAAAAATAGGAAAACTCAAATACTAATTTTACTATCAATCCTAATTGAAAACAAAAACTATCATTAAAATATCTTTTTGAAGTGACTTTCGAAAATGAATTTAAGACGTAACCTAACCCCAACTAAACCGTACAAGAGTTTTTTTTTTTTTTTTTAATTTTTCAATAAATAATTAGCGTAAAATAAATAATGGACGCGAGTGAGAATCCCTGAAAGCTTCAACCCCATGACTTTTCGGGATAAAAAGTTAAAACGAACACGATATCTGTCTTCTTAGACTGGTTTATCAATCGAAGTAAGCAAACATTATAGGCCGGTGGATGCTCAGAAAAAAAAAAAAAAGAGAAAAGAAAAGAGAATATGCCGTAGTTATGTTCCTCAGAGACATTCCCAGATGCCAAGCCGGTCTCACAGTATATATAGGTTTCCTTTGATTTATACTCTCTTTTGCGTTTATATATCTGCTTTCTTGCGCTTTCACACTTCTCTTTCTCGCTTAGTTTTCTCCCCGGTCACCGCCTCTTTCAGGTACACCCTCTCTCTAACCTTTTTCTCTTGGAAATCTTGTGGAACTCTGTTCGTGATAATCCTCCGATTATATGCATGCATATGTATTAGTTTTTTTTTTTTTTTTGGTGTGTGTGTGTGGCGGTTATGCTGTTTTCCCGAGTAACGTCGTTTTATTCTCCTGTGAAGCGAAACCTAAAGCTCTCTTCCGGGGATTAGGGTTTCGATTCGTCATTGATTCGAATTTTCAATTGAACTACGTGGCTAAGTTGACGTGAGGTTTGTTTCGATTGTGAAAAACAGAGAAGAACAAGCAAACTTTGTTAGACATTAATCAGACGATTTAGCATGTTTTACTCTGCTTGCTTAGCGACCATAGAAAGGGTGAATATGTAATTGTATATTAGTATACGAGTATTTACTATAATATGCATTCATCATGCATTCTACACGTATAACGGTATAGTTTTTAGTTTGAAAGCTCTTCATAATTTAGTTTGAACTGTGACTCGTGGTGCATTTGTTGTTTTATATTGTTGGTTTAAATTTTTTGAGGATTCTATTGTAGAATTAGTTGTTTATGGCTTTACTCAACGTAGTTGCGTGTTCCAATTAATAGTCACTGTTTGCTCCTGTTATTTTTTGAGTTGAAGTTTGCAGGATTAATTTATGGAAACAATACTAATAGTGCTACTTGAAAACTCATGTTGTGGATAGGTGTGAAAAAGAATAAAATCAGAGCATATTTTTGTCCTTAGAATTCTGTTTCTTTTTAAGTTGAATTTGCCTGTGCTACGAGGCATATAAGTCTGACGTTAATGATGATCCAATAGAAATAAAAATTAGACCTTTATTTTAAAAAGAGTGGAAGCAACACAATCAATATCAATAACATGTTGTGACCGGTTAGGCTTGAGATATGATTGGCTAAACTTAAGGTCCCACAAAAGATGAAAAGTGCTTACCTTTAAATGGGATGATCACGCAAAAATGAAAGTTAGACGGTAAAAAAAATGAAATTTTTTTTATTTTTTATTTATTTATTTATTATAATAATTAATTATCAAAAAATAAAGTTCTTGATTTCAAAACGCTTTGTAGTCCTCCGTAGACATTTTTAATGTGACGGAATTGCCTCACTTTATTGATGTGACATTTTGATAGTGATTCATGCCCCCTCACAACAATCCGTCTTCATCTTTTCCATACGATTTCTTGTAGCCATTACTGAGTTCTTATATTGTTCTGTGCTTTGTTTTACACTCGATAATCCTGTATTCTTAACAATCAATGTAATCCTCACGTTCTAAATTTTGATGATACAAATTTGTACTCAGGATTCTGGAGCCTGTTTCTATGGTGGTTTTGGTACTCCCAAAGTGGCTTTTACCTGCAAGGCTTTGAATTGAGTGAAGTAATCTGAACAAGTACAAAGCCACATAATGGGATCTGATAAGCAGTCTGTTGGTTTACTGGATACCCTGAGAATGGAGAGGGTTAGAACAATTCTAGCTCCGACATATCCATACCCACATGAGCATTCCCGGCATGCCATAATCGCTGTTGCTGTGGGTTGCCTATTTTTTATCTCATCTGACAACATCCATACTCTCATAGATAAGTTGGACAGCAATATTAAATGGTGGTCTATGTATGGCTGTTTATTTGGTTTCTTTTATTTCTTTTCGTCGCCATTTATTCGGAAGACTATTAAACCAAGCTATTCAAATTTCAGTCGGTGGTAAGTGTTTACTTTTACTCCCATCCCATCCCAATAAGTTTGCTTCTCATATTCCAATGTTCGGTCTATACATACTTTGTTACTCTTATCAGTTTTGTGAACCATTAGAACCAGCACGTATTTATAAATTTTGAAACTTCTGTAGGTACATAGCCTGGATTTTAGTGGCAGCTGTGTATCACCTTCCTAGTTTTCAGTCAATGGGAGTGGATCTGAGGATGAACCTGTCTTTGTTTTTAACAATATATGTGTCATCTATTTTGTTTCTTATTGTCTTCCACATTATCTTTTATGGCCTTTGGTACATTGGCCTTGTCTCACGCGTCGCAGGGAAGAGACCAGAGATCTTGACCATTCTTCAAAATTGTGCTGTAAGTTTTGAAGAAGCTTTTGGTACCTTCATATCATACTGCAGGCTTGTGGAATTCCATATAAAGCTAAATATCGTGTCAATGCCCTTATTTTTGGTGCAGGTTCTTAGTGTAGCCTGCTGCGTATTCTATAGTCATTGTGGCAACCGTGCTATTTTGAGAGAGAGGTTGCCTGAACGAAAAATCTCTACTTGGTTTTCTTTCTGGAAGAAAGAAGAGAGAAACACTTGGTTCGCCAAATTCCTCCATTTGAATGAGTTGAAAGACCAGGTCTGCTCCTCTTGGTTCGCTCCGGTTGGTTCTGCGAGTGACTATCCACTTTTGTCCAAGTGGGTTATCTACGGCGAGGTACAGCTAGAATCCACTATAATTTCCACATGCATACTCTCTCTCTCTCTCTCTCTCTCTCTCTCTATTGTTGATTATTTTTTCCATTTCCTCAGCTAGCTTGCAATGGCTCGTGCACGGGTTCATCGGATGAAATTTCTCCCATATACTCATTGTGGGCTACATTTATCGGCCTTTACATTGCCAATTATGTAGTGGAAAGGTCAACAGGGTGAGTGGCACATCTGTGGTTGATTGTCTTGTAGTAAAAAATATCGTTGATTGTTATTTCTTCACATCAGTAGGAATTAAAAGATGTACTTTCTGGATGCAAACCAATGTCGAGGTGTGTTTCTTAATAAAGGTCTCCATTTCTGTATGTTAACTCCAACTAATAGGAATGACTGAAACCGAGTATTTTTTTGTCACTTCTTTTTTTCTCCTTGCCAGAGAATTAAAGGTGTATATAGGTGACTCCTATGTAAGTGAATTCTATAAGAAGGTTGTTGTTTTTGTGCTAGCCTTTTGCATGATTAAGTATCCAATTAGAACCTTTGCTTTTATGGTAATTTTTCTTGGTTCTGGTTCAATGGCATGAACCATTTGATAGATAAAAGTTCTTGTCCTTCTTGATTATCCTGTGGAGGATAAGGAAAACTTCTAATTAAGGAAAGCCCTGTTAAGGAGGAAGCAATAGAGGGATCCTTTTATGTTTGTCCAAAGATGTCAGCATCTTCAGATAGTCTTGCCATGTTAGATGAGGCTTATTTCCCGTATTATGATCATTTAAGATAACTTTATGCTTGCATTTACATCTGTATTGTTCTTCCCCTCTGGTCCACTTCATTGATGTCTGACAAATCAACAGGTGGGCTCTTACTCATCCTGTGTCAGTTAAAGAATATGAAAAGTTGAAGAAGAAGCAAATGAAGCCTGATTTTTTGGATATGGTTCCTTGGTATTCAGGGTATGTATTCACTTATTTTTCTCATTTTGTTTACTTATTTTAGGGCGAGAAAGATGGTTTTCAGCAAGTCGTTTATACTGCCAAGATAAAATTAGTCTTTACCATTCTGGTGACTGTTGGTGCAGAACTTCTGCTGATTTATTCAAGACTGTTTTTGACCTCCTTGTATCAGTAACTGTCTTTCTTGGTCGCTTTGACATGCGTATGATGCAGGTATAATTCCCCATCTGATACTAGTTGTATCAACATCTTGTGTTCGAAATTTATTATTTCAAATTAATTCCTTAAATTACTGTTTCTTTTTCCCGTTCACTATATGCTATTTCAGATGAACTCCTTGATATGAGATAATTAATGAGCATGGGGATCCATATAATAACTTTGTATTTTCTATGAACTTTATTACTCTTGTGCTTATTTTCTCTGGTGCAAATGAGATCCTCTTTTTAGATAATAGTTCCATCTTGATTTTTGTGTTGATCTAATTAATCTGTTATCTTCCTATTTATCCCATCATTAGGCGGCTATGAGCAAGGTTCAAGATGGAGCAGAACAAGGTGACCTTCTTTATGATCAATTTAGTGAAAAGGATGATCTATGGTTTGATTTCATGGCTGATACTGGTGATGGTGGCAACTCATCTTATGCGGTGGCACGGCTACTTGCTCAGCCTTCCATTCATCTCACGAGAGAGGATTCTGCCCTTACCCTACCACGTGGCAACTTGCTACTTATTGGAGGGGATCTAGCGTGAGTGAACGACTCTTTTTCATGATTTATGAGTGACATGAGTGCATCAATTATTAGATTCAGTTAAACTTACTCCCAGCATATAAATTTACTATTTCAAATAGTCATGATCGACATTGGAACCCTTTTCAAGTAGATCATCACCTCCAATGGTCTTGATGATGTGTTAAATTAAGCAATGAATAATTGCAAATTGAAATCTTTCAGTCGTAATTGCTCAACAAAATTTGATATTGAACATCTTGAAATGAAATTGAGTCTTAGTACTTGTGATTGTTAAAATTCAGAATTTTCTTTGTCCAGAATTGGTTATCATAGTGGCAATTGTCTGGAACTGAATTGACCTGAAATTAAAAATTCCATTTTGAAAGCAAACTGACATCATGGGACCACTGAAATCAATTTTAGAGTTGGTTACAAGCTTTAGCCTTAGACTTTAACCATCTTCAGTACCATGACCTATTAAACATAATACAAATCACCATAATACTTATCATAGGCACCACAACTGTTGCCTCCATATTTTGTAGCTACACTCTGCACCACCTCCCTTCTGCTGCCATATTGATTCAATTTTGCTGCTGCCTACATTTTATTGGCAATTAGTTGGGTAAAGGGGTGCTGGATTTAAGTTCTGCACTCTTTGATGAGTCCCTTTGTTCCTGTTACAATGAACTTGGTGGAAATTTTTTTAGCTTTTCACAGGCTTCCTCTGTGCAAACTTTAAGATCAGCCTGCCGTAGCTTTTCTCTCAAGATCTATTTTTTTTTAAAGGGGCTGTTGCTTAAGAGTGCTAAGATCTGTATTAATGCCTAGTGCTTTGGTCCTCCCTCCCCACAAAAAAATAAAAGAAAAAAAACTTTCCATATTTGTTCAACCATCCACATGCTCTGAAGCATATCTATTTTTATATGTTTTCTTATTTAGTACCTACATGAGTAAGATTTTTCCAGTGTTCTTTAGGTCAAACGACATCTCTTCACCCCAACAAGGGGTGTAAGGTATGGCCAATGGCCGACCCCTGATAGATGTATGAGTTATGTTTAACAATTAAATTTCATTTGAGCTCAGTTTAATATTTTAGCTCTATTGTAGGTACCCAAATCCATCAGTTTTCACATATGAAAGTCGCTTCTTCCGTCCTTTTGAGTATGCTCTCCAGCCCCCTCTATGGTACAAGCCAGAGCATATAGTTGTAAACAAGCCTGAGCTACCTTGTGAGGTGCCTGAGCTGAAGCAATATGATGGGCCTCAGTGTTTTGTTATTCCCGGAAACCATGGTTAGTCTTAGTTCTCAGTTTGAGCCCTTTATGTTCTAATCCTCACGAAAGAGAAGTTCTCAGAACTGACTGTTACTTTTTTAGGCCTTGAATTTTTCTCTTTAAGAAGCCTTTTATGTATTTTTTTTTGTTTACAATTTATGTGGTGTAAGAATAATTATTTCAATACAGATTGGTTTGATGGTCTGCATACCTTTATGAGGTATATATGTCATAAGAGCTGGTTGGGTGGGTGGTTTATGCCTCAAAAGAAGAGTTATTTTGCCTTGCAACTCCCTAAAAGGTGGTGGGTATTTGGTCTTGATCTATCACTCCATGGTGATATTGATGTGTACCAATTCAAGTTCTTTTCAGAGTTAGTAAAGCAGAAGGTATGCCTCTCCTTGTTTTTTTTTTCTTTGATTCAATATGTTGCTTCAGTGAATGAGATTGTGGGGCACCAGCAATCTTACAAAATGGAATGCTTACTGCATGAGAATTGTTTTATGGTTCCCCCGTTTTCTATTATCTTAAACTGGTTGGAGATGGCTCTGACACTTATACTCTGGAGTTTAGGCTTGCAGTTGATTTATTCTGTCTAGCATTCATGTTAGTCATACGAGATGCATACGAAACTTGTGTTAAGGTGCTGTCATGTGTTTGACAAATACAGTGACAACAATGATGAAGGGGAAGATTCTTGCATTATGAAACTTATTTGATTTATCATGATCTATGCCATTTCGAATTGGTTAACAATTTGTTATCGTAAAATAGGTCTGAATATACATGTCTTGAAACATCTATTTTTTTCCTAAATAGTTTCTTGAGATGGCTGCTTGCAAAACTGTTCATGATTAACTACACTTCTTTGCTAGTGAAAAATAAAGCATTACATTTCTTTGCTATTCTATCGAGTGGCAAGCACTTATATACTAAATGGCAAAGATTACTCTTTCCTTTGTAGACTCCTAAGGTTTTGCTTTTCTTTTATGATGTGCAGGAGACTTTCCTCTTTAAAATTAAGACTTGCTGGTTTATTTTTAATATTATAAATTTACAAAAGACACAGATAGCCTTCTATTTGTCTTGATTTTTTGGCAATTGCCATGTTTGATATTCTTTCTTGAAAAATGATATGCGTGTCTATGTCCATCTATTATATGTTGTGCTAATAGTTTATTTTCTCCTTGAACTTTTTGCCTGGCTGACCCTAACATGCTGATCTCACCTTGTTTGGACAAGGTTGGAGATGAGGATTCTGTGATCATTATAACGCACGAACCAAGTTGGCTTCTTGATTGGTATTGGAATGGTGTTTCTGGAAGAAATGTTTCACACCTGATATCTGATTATTTGAAAGGTAGGTGTAAGCTTCGAATGGCTGGGGACCTACATCATTATATGCGCCATTCCTTTGTTAAATCAGATGGACCTGTTCATGTGCAACACCTGATTGTAAATGGTTGTGGCGGGGCATTCTTACATCCCACCCATGTCTTCAGTAAATTTAAAAAATTTCTTGGAGTTTCCTATGAGTGCAAAGCTGCATATCCTTCCTATGAAGATTCAAGCAGGGTAAGTTTTGAATGTCTTTTTTGTGCACTTCCATTTACCTGATGATATCAAGTTCATAAATCTAACATTTTGCTTTTTAATAAAGTTGTGCTATAATGTATGTCTTATTTGATGCAGATTGCATTGGGCAACATTCTGAAATTTCGAAGGAAGAATTGGCAATTTGATTTTATTGGTGGCATAATTTACTTTATATTGGCCTTTTCTATGTTCCCGCAGGTGGGTCTGTGTTCTGTTGTTTTTGCGTTTTTAGATCGATGGTAGTTTCCTTGATTTCAGGCATCTTTGCACTTAGACAAGTAGGACATCTCTCTCTCTCTGAGGAGCAATAGTTAATATGTTTGCTTACCTAGCACAGACTAAATATAACTGGTTATTGAGAGGTAACTTTTGTTCTTCCCCTTCCTTTTTAGTGCAATCTCGGACACATCTTGCAAGAGGATTCCTTTTCAGGTCTCTTGAGGAGCTTCATTAGCACAGTATGGAATACTGCTGTATACATGCTCGAACACTCCTATATATCATTAACCGGTGCTACACTATTGCTAATTGTAGCAATTGCATTTGTACCCCCCAGAGTGTCTCGGAAGAAACGAGTGATAATTGGAGTTCTTCATGTTTCTGCACACCTGGCAGCTGCTCTAATTCTTATGTTGCTGTTGGAACTGGGTATTGAGACGTGTATCCGGCATAAACTACTAGCAACCTCGGGTGAGTTCTCTCTTCCTGTTATACATTACTTCTGTGAATGTCTGCCAACGATTGAAGGATTACCTGCTTTAATTGCCTGTATGTAGATTAGGAAAGTTAATGACATTACGGTAGTATCATTATCATTTTGAATATTTGTAATTTTAGATAATGGCAATTTTTCTTTTATTCCAGGCTATCACACTTTATATCAGTGGTACCAATCAGTAGAAAGTGAACACTTTCCAGATCCAACTGGCCTTCGAGCTCGTATAGAACAATGGACCCATGGCCTGTATCCAGCATGTATTAAGTATCTTATGTCTGCATTTGATGTACCCGAGGTAAGAGAGACTGTGCTTCAAGAATTGCTTCTTTTTCTTCTTCTTCTTCTAGTTAAGAATATTCATGAAGAAGTATTATCAGGTTATGGCTGTCACACGAAGTAACATATGCAAGAATGGAATGGATTCGTTTTCTCGAGGGGGTGCTGTGATATATTATGCTTCTGTCTTCCTTTACTTTTGGGTCTTTTCAACCCCTGTGGTTTCATTGGTGTTTGGAAGCTACTTATACATCTGCATTAACTGGCTTCAGCTACACTTTGATGAAGCCTTCTCTTCTCTAAGAATCGCTAATTACAAGGCATTCACACGGTTTCATATCAAACCTGATGGCGATCTTGAAGTTTTCACCCTTGCTGTTGATAAGGTGAGTGGGAAACCACTTTCAATCAAATGATTTTTCTTTTTTCTTTTCGTCCCCGGTAAACTATTTTTGAATCACTTCTGTTTACCTAAAAAAAAAAAAATATTATTATTTTTACTAGGGCTAGATTAAGTTTGTCTAAGGTTCAGCCCTTGTGGTTCATGTAGGAGTGAAGGCCTAAACTAATAATTCAATAATAATAGTTGGGGCTTTTCCAGTTACTCTACTCTGATTAGGGACTTTAAAGAATCTGCTTCTTCCTCTTAACCTGTTTTTATTTTTGAACTAAATTAAACTGTTACACGTCTCCCAAATAGCTAAAGTAAATGCAATTAGTAATATGTTGTTCTTATCTTGGTTTTGCTCCTCTTTTTGTATTGTGGCATTTATGTTTTGACTTGTTAACATAATTTTGATTGGTCCCACTATCTTGACTCAAGCAGCAAAAAACCAATCATCAGCTTTTTATGCTGTTTTAGAGGGATGGATCAATTGATAAGTCAAAAAAATATAAAAGAGTCATCTAGTTTCAAAATATAGATTCAATGGATGCTTGAATGCCAGAGATTTTGAATTGGTTATTTACCTTTTGAAACTGGTTAAATAATTTTCTACGCTGGAGAAATTTGTGATTGCAAGGAATGGAGATATGATAAATTGATGCGTGCAGAATACAATTAGGAAGACGTTACCTCCGAATTATAGTGCCACCCAACATCAATGCTATATACTACTTTAGCTAATTCATATTGCTACCCACTGACAATCAGGTCCCAAAAGAATGGAAGCTAGATCCTGACTGGGATGCGGAGGTCAAACAGCCACAGCAATTGAACCACCTCAGAAAGTTCCCTAGCAAATGGAGTGCAGCTGCTGCTCAGCACGATCCAATTCACACTGTTAGGATTGTTGATGAATTTGTTATACAACAAACAGTTAAATCAGATATTGCAACCAGTAATGGATCAGTGCTTTGCTGATCCGAGCTGCTCAAATTGTAAGATTTATTTCCTCACCATTGAGAAAGCAAGTAAGAAAAGAAAAGGAAATAGAAAATGACATGGTCTAGTTCTGGAGTTCCTTTCTGTCAGCTGTCTGCGGCATCCAAAAAGGGGTGCCGAGTCTGCTATTCGATTAGTCTCAGTTAAGCCTAAGGTGTGTTCTTATCCTCTGCTAGACGATCTAACTAATTTACTACAGACTACTTAATAGATTATTGTACATAGAAATATAAGGTGACACTTCAATGTTTATTCGGTAAGATATGCATCTCAACATGTTCCTCAGACGTCTTGAAAATTACACATAATCTGGTTCTTTCGTTTAGATTCGATCCATCTCTCTTTGCATATTGTTTTTGGTCTCAAAAGTTCGATTGAAACGATGAAGATACCCCCGTTTTTTTTTTTTTTTTCATTTTTACCTACTCTGGATTTTTCGAACACATTTCTGCTTACCCTTGATGTAAAGTGTTTTTATCAAATTGATTCTTGAAAATAGGAAAAAAGGGGTCATTCTTCAAAACTTGAATGAGATATGAATGCTAACGTGGCACGTTTTTCTCCTATATCTTCGCCGGAAAGGCCCACTTTTCAAATTGTCATCAGGAATGGACGCTCCAACTCCAATAGACTCAAAATAATGGACTCGGAGTGGAGGATTAGTATTACTGTTGCTTTTCTACCCCTCAAACTGAGAAAAAGAAACATGAAACCAACTTACGAAATTCTTCAAAGTTATAGCGAACCCATTAATAATCGAATCCATACAATTAGCTAGGAGGTAACAAACAAGATGAAGCGCACAGAGGAAGTCGAGCACCAACTCTTGGGCTCTGAAATTATCACATACACCTAGCTCTACTCTTCGGCTCTGCCCAAAGAATGTAATCTCAAAAGCATATTTCAAGCTTGAGGCTTCTCGATGCTTGGAATGCAACCATGGTTGTTGTCAAATCAACAATCACAGCATACGTTCGGCAGAGAGAAGAGGATACAAAAAATGACGCCCTTTTTTAGGTGGTGTTTTCAATGAAGAAAATTCCTGAAGTGCAAGTAAAAGGTTGAGAGAATGGGAGTGGAAAGCAGAATGGAAATGGAGTTAGGGTCTTAAGAGGACGTCAGTATTGTTCCATTTACCACACAGGGTTTGGTTAGGGCATACTCGTGTTTGCTCCCTGGACCTTCATTAATTTTATAGAATGATTTTGTGTCCCTCCAAGAGTTGGGGCCGCGGGATTGTAGAAGACAAAACTCGATTTGTGCTTTTTGGTTTGAAATTTTTAAAGCTCTATCTATTATGAAAACCTCTGAACGATGGGCGCTGACCCTAATACAACTGAGTTTGGATCTCAAACTTATCTCAATTCATTATTATAATTTTTTCAAATCCCAACACAAAATATAATAAACAATTCAATTTTTTCAAATCATAAAATAATAATAATATTAAAAAATAATATTTTATTATCTCAACTCAACTCAACTCAACTCACTTCAACATCCAAACACACATCCTCAGCCTCTTCTAAGCAGTTTGCATTTTTTGCCACGGTAGTGAATCAAAGAAACCTCACCTCTTGATACTCTATAGCTCTAAACAGCACCCTAGAAGGAACATTACTAGCAATGGCTTCCATCTCTCTTTCACGGTCTCATTTTCTCTTCGTGTAAGATTCAATGGACTTGGCGGTGGTTTCTTAGAGGATTTATTTTGGAAGTTTCCCAACTTGCGAGAAATATTACTCTCAATGTTTGGTGAGGTGAGATTGAATGTGAAGCCCGGGGTGGTAGTTGTTGGGTTTGTAGAGCCTGGTATGTTGTTGTGGCAATCCAATTTGATGACCCAACCCGCCAAGATTTCGTCACAGTTTTTTGGTAGAGTTCCAATGTGGTTTGGACCGATACTCCTGGGAAACATTTTTGCACTATTTTTTATTCGGAAAACGCTAGACAGAAAGTTTGTTCGAAGTTCACACAACATGTCGCTCTAATGAAGTTCAAGCAGAGAGTTTGTTCGAGACACGCTTGACACTCAACTCGAGCGAATAATGCAGAAAAGTAAAAATTATGACTTCTACCGTGTGACATTATAAATATGTATTTAATAAACAGTATGACTGGTTTTGAACAGTGAATTTTGCCCCAATGTGTATTTTGTTATTCTTCAATATAATAAAATTCTCTACAATTCTGTAGACGTAAGCACGTTTTCAAACCATATTAATTTTATGTTGTGTGATTGATTGTTCTTGTTTGCCTTTTACTTTTTGTCCTCATCGTTTTCACAACAACAGTGACCTTTAGGGCAGTGCCGACCCCTCACGTACTTGCCATCAAGTTTAGGAGGGTTGTGACTAGGATCGCGCTCCATAAGGTTCTCAACGAGTCCGAACTCGTTAAAGGGAACACCGCATCCTGTTTGAAAAATTTCCGTGTCCGTCATGGGTCACGATGGTCCTAACTTCTAATAATTTCTAAGAAAGTAGAGATGCAGAAGTATTAATTGGGAAATCCGTGCATGTATGTAGAAAATTAGAAAGAATATTAATATTGGTCACTATACCCATAGCCATCAGCATATATACAAACGTGGACCTAAAAATCATGATGCGTTGACCATTCAAAATTTGAATTTTCATGCATCGTGTTGTAAAAAAATAAAAATAAATAATGTAAACCCCAGTTTATATAGAATTTCCATTAAATTTAATCAACTTTCAAATGAAAAGTTGAAAACTTATAAAATCAACCATTAATTGTTATTTTTTTAAAGTCATTAAATATTGTTTTTTTTTAATGAAAAGGATAAGCTTTATACCATTTTTTAGACTTGCTAAAGATGATAAGTTTTACATACAGCGGCGGACCTATGAAAAGGTGGGGGCGCAAAAGTTTGAAATATATATATATATTAATTTTTTATAATTTAATAAAATTATATTAATTTTATTTTGTGTTGACCCCTTATAAAAATTATCTTAGCTCCTTCTATAAAATTATTTTGATTTTATAGATTAATTACTTATAAGTCAAATTAGATTCAATACTTGATGATTTTATTTCTTTAAAAAAAAGCAAGTTACAATTTTAGAGATTCTGTGTTTCTTTTATTTGATATATTTGTTTGAGTGTCTTTATGTTATTTCAATGATATATTTTTCTTGACATATCATATATTTTTTTAATTCATAGATTATATTAAACGTTTTTTTATTTTTATTTTAAATCTTACTATCATATTGTTCTATACCGTAAAAAAAATTATATAGAAATAGAATAAAAAATATTTTATTATAATTTTAACTTTGTTAGGTTGCGTAAAACAAATTTCTGATTCCGCTACTATTTACATAAGATCATGAAAAATGTTGGACTAGTAGATATGAAAATGTTGACGATGAGTGTTCAATTAATTAGTCTACTTTTGTTTTTTTGAAAAAAGTCTAAGACTTAAATAATATATATACAGTTAATTGAAGAATTTTTTAATCATCCTGATGATTAAATTAAAACAGCAAGTGACACTCATGTGTTGAACGAACTAGATAGTTTTATTTGTTGGATCTATGTGAGTCAGCCGGAAAGGATACCTTATCGTCAGCCATATGACGTGAAATTTCCCCAATTTATCATCTAATATAATTTGAACTCGACAGCGGGTTCAGTTTTGTTGTAAATCTTATTAATAGAGAAGTGATACAGTTAAAAACACTTCACAATTAATGCTCTTCTAAATTTAACGAATCTTATAAAATTAGTTCCCTTAAAATTTATTTTTATTATATAATTTAATGTATCACATTATCAAAATTATATGATATATATATCTATTATATTATAATAAGTGGTTATCTAATTGTAAATAGTAATTTTGTTATTTTTCTATTAAGTACATTAAAGTCATGTTTTACCAAAAGATCCTTAAGATTCTTAATTATTTGACGTGTAGCTCTCTTGTAGAATTTAATGAAATATCATATTTTACGAAAAGACTTTTAATAGCCTCGCGACATATATGAATTGACATTTATTTTTCTTATCCTTTTTGTTTCAAATTTTTTAAATAAAAAAATTAAAATGACTTTACTCTTTAGAACAAAAATACTTTAGAGCATTCTCATGATAAAATTCAACTTTAAGTAAATTTAACTAACTAATAACTTAAAACAATCAATATATAATATTAATTATTAATTTAATTAGAATATAATTATTATAAATATTAATATTTAATATTATTAATTTGATTAGAATATAATTATTATTAATATTTTAATTAGTAGAACTATAAAATGTGATAAAAATAAAAAATAAAAATATTATTAAATTAAAAATATTTTATTTTTATATAAAGGGTAAATATATAATTTAATATGAATGTAGACCAATACTCATATTTTACTGAAGTTTAAATTTTTTTTAATCTTGATTTTTTTGCCTATTTTTAATCTTGTATTTTTTTTCAGATAAATAAGGTAATGATTATTTTATTTTATTTTTTTATTTAAATTATTATATCATGTGCATCTCATACTAATGCATCCAGTACAGTTGCCTAGTATGTATATATATATATATATATATATATATGAAAGAAAAGAAGCCTTCCTTCAGCTTATAGTCTTCATTCTTCAACGCGTAACTAGTCTAAGGGTAGGCTTGGGGTGAGATGAAAATTTTGTGTTTTGTTTTGAATTTTAAAATATTAAGTTTTAATATTATTATTATTTTAGGATTTGAAAAATGTGTATTGGAATTTAAAAAAGTTGAATTGTTTATTATATTTTGTATGAGAATTTAAAAAAAGTGTAATGATGAGATGAGATGAGATGAGAATTTTATGTTTGGTTTGAGGTCCCAAACCTGCCCTAAGTCCACCGGAGCCATGCGTAACGCGTAACCAGACATAAAGTGAAAGCTTTGAAGAAAATGGTAGGGAGGGAGAGAGAAACAGTACTATTTTATTCCCTCATAATTGTCTTACGTTGTTAAGTTCTTCGTGCGTTTGATTATATATATATATACATATATATATATATAGACAAAAATATTTAATTCAAAATATAATTAAATTTCAACTTACATCTGTCCTTAGATTTCGCCTTCAGGCTTCAACACGAATTTTCCACACCTAATACCGCGTTGAAGTAGTTTTATTCGTTCCCATGTGCAGACTAATCAGCCCGAAATAAATATACTTCCCATCGTCAGCAGCATGACACGTGCAATCTCCCAGTTGGTTGAATTTTTCCAACCAAATTAGGGGTTCTATTCCATGTATCTATATCTACTAATTAATTCCTCGTAGATAGCGCGCAGGTGGTTGGTCAGTCGGTCTGTTTCTTCTAGAAATTAAGTCAATGATTAATTTGAAGAGTCAGCTAGTCCCGACAAATGGACAAACATTCTAAATATTAATATTTCCCATTTCTACTTTCCCATCACTGACTAGTCTGATCGATCACGTGTTTATATACTACGTACGTTCTTTGTACGTGTATATCAATATAGATAAATCGCACAACTATTTTTATAATTTACCGTAAAAAAAATTACATATTTGCTTTTTTATAAAAATAATTATTTTTTATCAAAATAATAAATTCTTGTTATAAATAATTATTTTATAGTAAATAATTTTTTATATATGTTTATTTATTTTATAGTAATTGTTTATATAATAATATTTTAAAATAAAGATATTTATATAAAATAATATTATTTTTATAAATTATTTTATAAAAATGACTCTCGATAAAGTTAGGAATTTATGCCTGCCAGCAGTTGTCCAGAATGGAGCAATAGAGAATACACTTCGGATATTGAAAGACCGTTGTTATTTAAGGCATTTTCATTGGATTAACTAAAGGTTAAATCTAATGAGAATTTAGTTATTAGATCATAAAATTCCTCACATTAAATTAACTATATTCTAAATATAGTAAAGTCTAAACTAATTTTTAAATTTAGAACATACTATTCATTCATCAAATCCTTTTTATATTATTTATTTCTCTCTTCTTTTAATATCAATTATTTTTCTCTCTATTTTAAATGATAATTGAAAAAATATAATTAGAATATAATTACTAATTAATATATAATATTATGAATAGTAAAATATGATAAAATAAAATAAATTCATAATTAAAAAAATTAAAAAATTTTCAAAATTATTAATTACTCATTAGTATATAATGAATAAATAGATAATTCAATTTGGAGATTTGATTTGAATAGTTAAAGTTAAATTCATCTTATATTATTTTATTGTCATATAATGAAAAAATGACTATTTCAATGTAGAAACTTATGTGAATGTAATAGTTAAATGTTAAATTCATCTTACATTCATGAAAAATGTAATTTAATTTAACTAATTTAATGAGAGTGCTCTAAGTCTCATGCATTGTATATCATAATTTTTTATTTTTTTAAAATTTTTTTGTTTTTATTTTTTTAAAATAATTAAATTCTTTTACTTATTATCTATATACTACATATTTAATAAAAAAAATTAAAAAAATCATAAAAAAATAATATATAGTGTATGAGATTTAAAAATAAAATTTTTCATATCGAAAATCCTAAACTTTCGTAGCTTTGAAAAAAAAAAAAAAAAAAAAAGAAAAAAGTTTGACGGCAATGATGGCGGGGCAAGGCTGCGACAATCCAGAGAGCGCGCGACAGACTGGAGTGAAGAAATGAGTTTTTTTCTTGTAATATTTTGTCCGGTTTCGAAATAGAAGAGCATATATTTGGAATGTGATTCATGCATTGAGAAGTTAAAGAGATGCTTACGTGTCATTTTGTTATTAAAGGGTTGAAAACATTGATTTACACCCCATCCAGGTAGAAGGTGATCACATTTGAAATAAATAAAAAAAATATTATTCACGTTCACGAGACTAGCTTTGGATATTGCATCAGTCCCGGTTTGGCATTAGCCAAAACACATCTCACGTGTGACGTGTTAATCGATTTTATCGTTTGATTTTTTTCCTTTAGTTACAATCGACAGTTTAACGTAAAAGAGAATACTTGAAGAGAGAGAAGTGAGAGACATTAAGGAGAGAATTAGAGTTTGATCAGAGAGAATACTTGTAGAGAGAGAGGAGTTTGATGAGAGAGAACTGATAAGAGAGAGATAGAGGGGTTTGATGAGAGAGAACTAATGAGAGAGAGAGTTTGAGGAGAGAGGGAGTGGTATGAGAGAGATCTTGCAGAGAGAGAGAGGTTGAAGAGAGAGAAAGCTTGATGAGAGAGAGAGAGGTCGAAGCTTGATGAGAGAGAGAGGTGATGAGTATTGGGAATAACTGTATATTTAAGACTAACTCGAAGTATAGTAGTGGAAATAAGTAAAAGAAAATACTGACAATCACAGGGAAACAACACCAAGATTTAAGTGGTTCGGCTCAAAGTGAGCCTACGTCCATTGGTGAGGACGGTATCAGAGCTTTCACTATCAACAAAGATGGAGTATAGAAGAATAATACAAAACTTCTTTCACAAAGAAGTTATCTCTCTAGCTCTTTAACTTCTCTCAAGAAATCACTTAAAACAAACAAAAAATGATTTCTGAAGTCTTAAAACAAAAGGGGGCGCCGTTTGATATTTATAGAAACAGTGAGAATTCACTTCTGTGAACATTGGCTTAAGCGAACTCTCGAGCGAGCGTAGGTTTTGGACATTTCGCTCAAGCCAACAAATGAGCGGGTGTCGAGCGAAGCTCTCGGACTGAATATCGCTCGAGCTGAATGTCGAGCGAGTGTCGAGCGAAACTCTCTGTCTGATTTCGCTCGAGCTGAATGAACCTCCGCTCGAGCGAACATACGACATAGCATTATTTCAACTGAATTCAAGCCACCTCTTAACAATGAGAAAGAGCTTGAGGAGTGAGAGAGGTCGAAGAGAGAGAAAGCTTGATGAGAGAGAGGTGATGAGAGAGAGAGAGCTTGAGGAGAGAGAGACGACTGGATTTAGATAGTGAGAATATCTAAAAAGTGTTGAGAATGTTTATAAATAGTAATGAAAAAATAATAATAGAATATTAAATAGTAGTAAAAAGATGTGAAAAGTAATGAATAGTAGAAAAGTAGGTGAAAAGTAATAATAAAATAAATAATAGTAGTGAGAATGAGGTACTCTTACTACCCAAATGTAGACGAGAGAGCTAATGAGAGAAGCATTGACATTTAAAAAAAAAATATATATATGTAGTGTACATCGAAACAGTTACGGATCCCTAGCAAAGCTCGAGATACAAACTATCTCATCCCAATTGTACGGATGGTTTCATCCGTGTTTTCTCATCTCATATGTAAGTTACATCGTAGAGCATTTCTAATTTTTATTAGATTTTTTAGAATCATTATTCATTCCCTAAATTATTTTTATCAATATTTTATTTATTTCAATTAAATTAATTATTCTTTCAATCATCTACACTTTCTCTTATATTCATATTTATTGTAGTTTTAAATAATTTAAAAATAATTTAAATAACTACGAAAATATAAAAAAATAAAAATACTAAAAATAATTTAAATTTTTATTTAAAATATTCAAGTAATAGTTCAAAACATAAGAAAAATGGTAGTGATAGCTAACCATCCACTACCCAATTACATTTTAATTTTTTTTATTATTTCTTTAAGTATTTTTTTACATCCTTAATTACTAAGAAAAAATTTAAAAAAATATATAATTTTACTAATATTTACTTCCTTAATCATTAAATAAAATTAAAAATTAAAAAGGAAATCAAATACAAATTATGTAGTAAATAGGTAGTAGTAGGATAGTAACCTTATTATTATTCATATAATATTGAATAATTAAATTTATAAATAGAAGTGAGAGAAAAAAATAATAAAGAAATAATAGAGAAATATTATTTTAATAGAATAGAAATAAATAGGAAATGAGACGTAAAATTTTTTTAAAAAATGAGTAAAATAAAAATAAAATTGAGAAATATATTTTTTAATTAAGGTTTTATTTGGTAAATAAACTTATCTCAGCTCATTATTATAATTTTTTATTATTAAATTAATAATAATTTAATTTTTTTAAATTTTAAAATAATAATAATATTAAAATATAATATTTTATCACGTTAACTTAACTCAATTTAATGTTAAAACGCAATCTAAATTATAAGAAATTTGACGGGACCAATGTGAATGCTGACCATCTAACTTTGCAGAGACCGGACTGAGTCACTGAAGGCTTCTGAGTCTGACAGCCCATGTGAAACTTGACTTTCACGCCTTGCTCACTTTCTCAGTAATTCGAATTACAAATTCATAACATTAATGTACAAATAGTAAATAGATGTGCAGTAATTGGAATTAAAAATATTAGAGGGAAAAAATATTCAAGTTTTTGAATAAATATAACGTGATATTATAATATTCAATTTTATTGTTAAAATATCTCGTTTTCAATGTCTTAACCTAAACGGTTATCGGTATGGTATTTAAAATATTGATTAAAATAGATTAATTTTTAACATTTCATGTTTAAATATCGAGATACGTGTTATTTATAAAAAAAAATTGAGATACGCGTTTGATATGAAATTTACAAAAATTACATGATTAGTTTAAAGGTGACGATTTATAGTTGTTCGATATTTTTGAGAAAAATTTATGAAAAGTTAAGAATTTCAGGTAAGCGGGATTCCTGTACTAGACTTTGCATAAAAATAAATAAAATGGCTAAGGTTGATTTTTAGAAAAATATGTATGTTTTGTTATGAAAAGAAATTTGATACAACCTCAATTATTCGTTCTGCATGATTTATGAAATTTTTTATAAGAATAAAATATTTTCTGTCATGACTGGTGTAGATATGAGCAAAGTTTTAGTATTCTGTTTTTGCACTATGCAAAATAGTGAATATGAAAAATTGTGCATATATTATATTTTTGTGATCTAATTTTGTTCTATTTTGTTCTGAAAATGTTTTGTACTCTAATATGATTTGATATTATTTTTGAAACTTTTGGCAGGACATTTTGTTTCTATTATGTTCTGACCTTACCACGGGTGTAAAATTGTGGTCTCTATTTGGGTTGGTATCAATTTTTCTGTTTCTAATGCACTCACTTTGAAAACAAATTGGTTTTATGTGTAGTCTTTTCTATGTGCACACCCGAGGTTTCGAGAATAATAAGAGAAACATTCACATTCTGTTTCTACTTGATTGGTCACTGGGGTTTGCACAACCCTACCATAGGGGGTTAAACATGAAATTATGTTCTGATATGATGTTTTAGTTATGCTATGCCAAAAGAATTTTGAATAAGAATATTTTTGAACTTTCGCTCTAATATTTTTGATAATATGTTCTGATTCTGCATATTGAAAATAAAAATATTTTGTTTTGCATTCTGAACTCTGTAAATGCTCATGTTTGCATATTAGTATATGTTATCTGCTTACTGAGTTGTTGATAACTCACCTCTTATTTCCATAATATTTTTCAGACGATTATGATGGTCCTGATGGCTAGTAAGAGTAGGCTGTGTTAGAGAAGTTGTGAAGTTCGTAGACGAATAAGTACCCAAGGGTACAAATATTTATTTTAGGAGTCTCTTTAGTTGATTTATAATTTTATGTTATTTTTGGTATTGTAAGTCGTGAAAATTTCGAGATTGTATTTTTGATGGAATATTAGAGTATAAATCTGTTATAGAAGACGATGGTAGGTTACAAGAGCTAACTTTCCGGACCCTCGAGTGCGGGGCGTTACAAATAAATTGAGAAAAAATATCTACCTCACTTTTTAATACATATAATTATCTATTACATCAAAATTATTTTAATTTATAATTAGAATAAAACATTTCAAATTTCTTATATATATAAAAATAAATATGTCATAAGTAAAATAATATCTTTTAACAAAGAAATTTTAATTTTTGGAAATATAAACAACAAAAAATATAATTTGAGATTTAAATTTGTTTATATATTTTTTAATTAATAATAAATAATATTGTTTATTAATATATTATTATTTTTTAATATATTCTTAACTATTACTAAATAATTATTAAATAATTTTCAATCATTGGTGATACTCATTCTTTTATCAAATTTTAAAAAGTAAAAATTATCTTATTTTATCTGACTATTTAAATATATATTTATTTACAAATCATTTTATTTTATTTTAAATAAAAATTTTTATTATTATTTAAAATATCTCATCTCATCTGAAATCAAACAAAATCAAAAGCTCTTTTTTTAAGAATTGAGGATGTAGCACGAGACGGCACGAGATAAGAATAAAAAGATTTTTTATATTTTATTTTATTTTTTTATACTTTTAAACATTCTTTTATTTTTTAAAAAAATAAAAAATTTACTGCATCACTTAAAAAAACAATTCCATAGTCACCAGTGAAAAAAAGGGAAAACTTTTTTGTCGGGACCAGACCCAACTCTCTGACAATAGCATTTTTATTTTTTATATGTTAAGATATAAAATAAAATTTATATTTTTTTATTTATTTATTTCAAATAGACAAACCTATGTATGCGTTTATAAAAAAATGAGGTCCACCTTAAAAAAAATATAAAAACATTTATTTTTTTAATAAGATAATTTTTTTTTATAAAAGGCCTGATCAAAAAGTTGTTTACGAACTTGTAACTACTGATAATGGTCTCCTCCGTCAACACTGACCTTCATTTTCCTTGCTCCACCGCCTCAAGCTACGAATTTACCAGGTGTCTGATCTCTTCTCCCTATCTCAAACATTGCTTTTTGAAACTTCGGGCTATCTGCTATGTGGGTCTTCGATTACTACTTGTTTTGTTCGAGCATGACTTTCTGCTTTCTGTCCTTCCGGGCATCACCGTGATTTCGTTTCTGTTCTACCTGCGGAATCCTTTTAGCGATGCCCGTGGTGGGTAAATACGTACTACTATATTCTATATTCTACATGATGATCTTATCAGTCAATTCTTCTTCTATATTCTTCATCTTTAATCTTTTCGAGAACTTATATAATTAATTAGTGTCTATTCTTTTGTCCAAAGTTACAGGTTTTGAGTTGGTGAATTAGTAAGGGGAGCTATCCGGCTCAAGATAACCAGCGACGACCTCTAAGAAATATTGCGCGCAGTTCAATGGAAGCCCTCGAGAAGATGAAAAATGCTACGAAAGATTTTCTACACGCCTTCAAAACCAAGATCCAGATCAGGGTACTCCTGCAAATTCTGATGAGGTTTATAAGGCCAACGGACACATACCTGTACCTACCTGAGCTTTCACACCATGCAGTAGTCGTTGCATTTCTGAGTTCTGTCGTTTTTATCTCGTTGGACAATATTAATAGTATTCTTAACGACGACGAAAACATTCATCATGTGTGGTGGTCTCTACATCTCTGTTTGTTTGGATTCTTCTATTTCTTTATGCAACCTTGGGTTCAGTTCTTTTCCCAGCCGTTGATAGGGAAACCGAGCTATGCAAGTTTCAATATGTGGTAATTAAATACTACTCTTAAATCCTGTGATATATAAAAGGGTTGTTAATCATTGTAGAGAGAGAGGCAGACAAAACCGTTATCATTCACTTAATTGGGAGTATTTTGCTTTCTTTTGCAGGTATATCTCCTGGCTTTTAATAGCAACTGTTGATCATTCAATGGGGGAATCCATGAGAATGAATCTGTCTTTATTTTTGACAATTTTTGCCCTTTCTATTTTGTGTCTTCTTCTCTTCCACACTATTTTTTATGGCTTTCACTACATGTTCTCACGTGAGGTTCGAAAGTGGCCAGAGATATACTGGACGATGCTCCAACTTTCGGCTGTAAGCTAGTCCTCATCACGCTTTTGTATCAACATATCATCTCGTAGTTTTTCCCATAATCTTAACTCCAATACTTTTCTTCATGCTTTTGAAGGTTGTTAGTATAGCCTGCTGCATTTTTCTGAGTAAATGTAAAGAAAGACCGCTTGGACTTAGAACTTTTAGAAACCAAGTCTGCTCATATTTGATTGTGCCGGACGTTGGCTCTGAGATCAGGGACCATCATTATCCCAAGGTAAATGGGTCAACCATTTATTAAGTTTTTATTAGTTTTATTTTATTTTATTGAGAATTATATGAAAAATAGTAATACAGCAAAGTAAGAAATCAAGTGATCGATTTATTGCCAGTGAATGTTGAGTGAGACCTTTGTCGGACTCTTCCTACATGTTTTGTGTCATATTCTTTCTAATTCCTAATCTCTTCTGATCTTGTGATCAATGCTCCTTTTCTTCGATGACAATGTTGTTAATATCAATAACTGAATAGCAATTAAGGATCATAATTAGTGAACTTCATAAGTTGGAGCTTAATTGTTAATACAGAACAGAGGTCGAGTAATTAGTCCTAGTTGTAGTTGTAGCCACTAGTTATGTAATGCCCCTGGGTTTCGCTTGTGATTTGGTGAAATCAATGGCGTCGCGATGTTGACCACACCTGTCATACACCCATGTGAGTGAAGGTTCGAGGCATGGAGGACAGCGGCGGCATAACACAACACAGAGAGATAAATGAGAAGAGAAGGAATGTGCGGGAGAGAGGAAAAACCAAAGAGAGAGGAAACTAGAGAGGGAGAGACCGAGGGCTTAGTTGCCCACTCTCGTGGTCGGATGACGACGGTGGATGGTGTTGGTGATGCCAAAACCCAAGGAAGAGGAGAGCAGAGAGAGAGACGGCATGAGAGTAAGGGGCTGAGAGACTGAAGAGGGAGATGGTCGGAGATGGCCGGGGGTTTCTTCACAAGGTTGTCGGGGTTGGACGTGCAGTATGAGAAGGGCAGCCGGCTCAACAAAGTTGGAACCGTGACGGCTGAGACTGCAGCAATGGAACACTCACTGTGGAGAGAGAGAGAGAGAGAAAGACGATGGAGAGAGAGAAAACGGAATAGAGAGAGCGAGGTAGCCGCTGGGGGGAGGGGACGGGGGTGTTCTGCACATTGGAAGGAAAACGGAGAGAGACAGAATAAGCAAAATCCTAATTATTACATAAAAATAAAATACGTAATAAATAAGAATTCTGCAAAAGATCTGCCCAATTCAAGAAATCGTATTTGCCTTCTTAAAGTAATCAACTGCATCATCAGACCTAGATCCCCTACATCATGTATCCAGTCTATTTTCCTAGTGCTTCCTCATATCTTACCGTACACTTCCTGCTATTTGCCATCGATTTCTTCCAACAGGAGACTCCTTATATATACATATATATAGACAACAGGAAGCCATATATATATAATATATATTTTTTTTCCTTACTCTAATGATTGTGTATATTTTCAATATAGGTGGATGTTTTTCATTACTCTTAACTTATGTCTAACATGGAATTATTTACCCAGTTTTTTAGCGGTGTGTTACCGGCCAAGGTTTCAACGGACGAAATGCATGGTTTGTACTCGTTATGGGCCACATTTATAGGCCTTTACATTGCTAATTGTATAGCGGAGAGGTTACCAGCGTGAGTAGTATTTTATAGCTTAACCTTCTATTGTGCATTTACTTTCTATTTTTCTAAATTTTTATGCTTGAATTTGATTATTCAGAATTTTTAATGATGTCTTGCCTGGAACATATATATATATATATAATAATAATAATAATAATAATAATATAATATATGAGCTAGATTAAGGGGTGAGATGAGAATTTTGTGTTTTGTTTTGAAGTTTAAAATATTAAATTTTAATATTATTATTGTTTTGGGATTTGAAAAAGGTGTATTGAGATTTAAAAAAGTTGAATTGTTTATTATATTTTGTATGGAGATTTGAAAAAGGTGTAATGATGAGATGAGATGAGATGAGAATTTTGTATTTGGTTTGAGGTCCCAAACCTGCCCTAAGTTTTCTCTTATGTTCCTTTGTCCAGGTCAGGTGAAGAATATGAGAAGATCAATAAAATAATGAAACCTGATTTTTTAGATATGGTTCCCTGGTATTCAGGGTATGTCCAGTACTGTGTTATATATACATATACATATATACACATATACATATATCCTTTTTCAACTGTTTTCTGTCTTTTGAGATACTTATCTGGTGATCATGGCTGTGTTGCAGAACATCAGTTGATCTCTACAAAACAGTTTTTAACATCATCGTATCAGTAAATTTCTTTCTAGGTCGTTTTGACATGCGTGTATTGCAGGTATATCCCAGGCCATATGTTGTCGCTCATATTATATATATACATATATATATATATATTTAATATATATCATATTGTGTGTCGATTAGCAATCAATTTTCAGCACTTGGTAATTAAGCGAAAAGTTAAACTAAATATATAGAAAAATTCTATTTATAAGACGATGTGGAGTACAAGCACTGCATATTACTGCTAATTTGGCAGATTTTAATTTAGAAGAAAAATTTATAAATTTGAATCTTGTAAATTAAATCGTGTTATGTCAATGATGTGCTTAATTATGTGTTTTTCACGTCGGTTTAAGAATAGAATAACTCATATATATATATATATATATCATTACGTTTATTTTCTTATAAGAAATGTATTGATCTTTCATGTGAAATTATCTTAATCAGTCTGGCTAGGCAATTTAACAAAACTCAAATCATCAAACAGTTTTTATCCGATCATACTAATTATCTCTTTCTTTTAGGTTTTAGCAAGGGGGGGAAGGAGAAAAATAATACTAAATATATTTTATGACATGTTTTGTAACTGATATATCTTTTATCTTCGGGTCCCATCCTCCCATCATCAGGCTGCAGCAATGAACGGAGTAGGAGGTGTGCCGAGGAATAGAAGGACCGGTCAAGATGATGATGGAGATTTTTTGTATGAACTTCATAGTGAAAAGAAAGAACTATGGTTTGACTTCATGGCCGATACTGGTGATGGTGGAAACTCAACTTATACAGTGGCACGGCTACTTGCGCAGCCCAGAATTGATTTGGAAGATAGTGAACTTGGTAAACTCACCTTAAATCGTGGAGACTTGCTACTCATTGGAGGGGATATCGCGTAAGTCATCATCTTATATATTTATAACTAAAAAACTATATATAAATGTCCTTAATTTGTTGTTATTTTCTCTTTAAAACATTTTTTTACTTTGTTTCCAAGCTAGGGTACTACGTAGCAACTTTAAAAGCATGTACGTAAGATATATATTTACAAACAATAAATAGCTTTTTAATAGAAAAATACTATATATATTGCTAACAACAATTCCAGATCGACGCTTAGGGCATGTTTGGACACTTAGAGTATATCAGAATCTAGTGAATAATCGTAAAATAGTTTGAGTGAATATGAGTTATTAGGTTTTGAAAAATGAGAGTGAAAATTTTAAATAAAATATTATAAAATTAAAAAATTATTTGAATATAATTTTTTTTTAAAGTTTGTAAAAGTTGTATTGATTTTTGTATTTGAATAATGATTAGGTAATGATTATGTGAAAAAAGTTAAAAATTTAGAATTAAAAAATATTTTGTATTTGAGTGATATTTGATAATGAAGTTACGAGAAGTTTTGCAAAATTTTTTAGAAATTTTGTAGTGTTCAAACATGCCCTTACTGTTATATATTGAATGGTTAAAATCACTATTTCACCTTAGCTAGTTAAATTTCTTTAAAAACTAGATATTTAGCATATATATATTAAACAAAATGAAATCTGTCTTCATATCTATATATAATATAGACATCATTTTAGACATCTGAATTATCCGATATTTTATATGTTCTTTTCAACATTTTTAATAATTTGTTTTTGTTTAATTGGGACGTATGTGATCTTGCCGTTGAATTATAGGTATCCTAATCCATCACAATTCACGTACGAAAGTCGTCTCTTTCGCCCTTTTGAGTATGCCTTGCAGTCCCGATCTTGTGCTGAAAAAGCACGTATGGTTGTGGACAAGCCTAAGGCGCCTCCCGAGGTGTTTGAATCATCGAATCAGGGAAGAAAAAGATCCAAAAAGCACCGCCGAAAACAAGTGAAGCCATATGAAGGGCCTCAATGTTTTCTTATTCCCGGAAACCATGGTTTGTGTTAATTTTTCTTAAATGAAAGCCCTCAAAATCGTTTTGTCATTTAAAATGTTATTCTTGTGTGATAATCTCTAGTTTCGGCATGACAGATTGGTTTGATGGACTTCATACCTTTATGGGGTATATATGTCATAGGAGCTGGTTGGGCGGGTGGTTTATGCCACAAAGGAAGAGTTATTTTGCTTTGAAACTCCCTAAAGGATGGTGGGTGTTTGGTCTTGATCTTGCACTCCATGGTGATATCGATGTGTACCAATTTGAATTTTTCTCAAAACTAGCCAGAAAAAAGGTATCGTTCCAAGTTCTCTATTTCATTGTCTATGTTAAAATGAGTTATAATCAAGATATTATATGCATTGAGGGGAGTGGAAGATGTTCCTCTCTATGACCGATCTAAAAAGGGCCATGTGGGGTGTTAACGTTATGTTTCGCACGCTTTTGAGTTAGACTCCGACAACTCAGGTATTCAAGAATAGGCCTGCAAAAGATACGGAAGAAGCCAACTAGGAGATGACGGCCTTAGGGTTAGGGAGTTTCTGATGCCAAAGTTAGTAAATTCTCTTAAAAATTTGTAAATAAAATGAACGAGTTTAGGGATTAGAGAGCCTTCTCATACCTGAAACTTGCTATTTATACCATGGATCTGAGGAGGTGTAGCTCGTCTTTGTCTTCACGGGATTCGTGTCCCTCCTACTATTCCTGCTGTTAGAGTCCTTTAGGCCTCGTTTGTTTTTAGATAACATCTCATATAATCATTACAACTTTTTCAACTTTTAATACAAAATAAAATAAACAATTCAATTTTTTCAAATAAAAAAAAATAATACTAAAAAATATATTCTAACAATACTTTATTCAACTTTTTAACTTTAATATCAACTCATCTCTGAAAACAAACGAGTCCTTAATGCGGCATGGTTTTGCGACGGTGCCATCAATGTGGCCTATAGCTCGATAGTGGTGCCATTAATGCGGCATGATTTTCATACATTGCTTTTATCCATTGTGAGCTGTAGATGTCTTCATGTTAGCGGATCGAGGGTCCTCCGCATTTCCCGCTGCGTTCCATGTGAGTTTCTAGTTTTGGAATGTGGCTGAACGATGTTAGGCTGATCTATCCTATCAGTCACTCGACCCCTTTCCCTACTTGACCTCTTTATCCAAGTATAATCCTGGTGACCCTAAGACTGCCCATTGGGCCAAGGCCAAGTGGGCTTTCCGAAGTGGAGAAAATACCCTTACAATTACCTTGCCAATTCTCCTTGGACAGGTCTGAGGGGAATTCTTTTGTGCTGAGCTGAGTAACGGTTGGTCTCCACTTTTATGGCTGTATTGTGACGGTCACGTTTCGCATTGAATGGCGTCCCTTCGGTTCTTTCATCATGACCTTGTGTCAGGCAGTCATTTATTTCTCACATCGTATCAGTAGATACATTCTGTTGAAGTCGTGACAATCGAGGGATTTTGATACTTTGGGGGACACGTGGAGTAATATTGCCTCAGGAGGTCAATCGTTGATCTTGCCTATATAAGGCCCTTTCCCCCTTGTGATAGTCACTTCACTTATCCTTTACTTTGTTCTTTGAGTTTCTTTCTCGCTGCTTGAGTTATTCGTTCCTTTGTTTTCTTCCAATTTTTCTATGAAATTCATTTACTTTTCTTCTGATCTCTCATGGCTCCAATGAAATCTTCATACCCTTCTGGATTGATTGGGTCCTTTGGTGATGCTTAAGCTGCCATCGGCCATGGTGGCATCGCCCCAGAAGAATTCGCCAGATTTACATGGCGATCGGTGGTGACACTTACCAAATTGAAGTCGTTGAAGGAGACCTACAGGGTTCCTTCGAAAGTGGAGTTTGTGGTGCCCCCTCCCATCGAAGGGGCACTGGGCTCTGAGGGCTACGACACCAAGGTCTCGGTTTACCTCACCATGTTCTCTTGCGGCCTTAGGCTACCCAACTTCCTCCCAGTTCATGGAGGATTCTTGTTTCTTGCTTCGTCATTTGGTGCAGTGTGTTAGAGGAGGTTGGGGCAGACTGCCCGGACCTCATAGCACTCACGTTCTTCCTCACCCATAACATTCTGAGGAAGGTCCGACACCTCTACGATTTCTAGTCAGTCTAGGAGTTGGTGCGGTTGAAGGTGTAGCATGCCGTTGTAAAGGGGTACAGTCTCCAATTCTTCTTCCTGTCGGGTGATGGATGGGTGTTCCTGGTCGAACAAACCATCAAGCGCCCATATCCCGTGTATGCCATATGGGGCACCGTGGACAGGGACAAGTATCGCTGCCCTAATACGACCCTAGAGGAGGCACTCAGGCTCAGGGTTGTTAGAGCCTGGGTGGAGGTGTATTCGGACGACGTTTCTTTGGAGGCTCTGTTAACTGAGGATAACCTTCCTCAATATCTGGTTCCCCTGCCCAACTTGAGCTCTGACATGGGCTTTCCCATAGATTTGGTCACATTGCGTGCCCGCAGTTGCTCCCCTAGTCTGCCTGTGGAGGGGAACGAAAAGAAGCCCCAGAGGATCTCTCCCGTCAGATCTGATTCTGACAATGTTCCCAGTCCTCCCAAGGGCCTGTCTGTAATGGCACGAGTTATTAGGCCCAAGCTGTTGTCAACCAAAGAGATGGCGACGATAGCAAACCTTCCTCACATCGTGCTGTCGATTCAAGGCATAGTTGCCTAAGCCACTCCCGTGGTTGAAGTCATCTCCTTCGACGATGTCGAAGTGGAGGGGGCTGCTGCTTTGGCCAGGGAGGCGGTGACACCTTGGGTTCCTTACGAGGGGTAAGGAGAGGAGGTCGTTGATGAGGTTCCTGCAGACCTTTGGACGACAGCTTCTGCAGGCCATGCCAATCACATCCGTGAGATGGAGAGTAGGTTGAAGAGGCTATTTGTAGGGGTAAAACCTTTACATACACACTCATTTGACACTTTCTTTGTTTCCCTTCTTGATCTTAATTCGGCTTTTCGTGGTAGGGGTTGGTGTGTCTGGCCACCTTCATCTTGGACGGCCAAGAGGAGGTGATGATCGAGTACCGAGCATTTCGCTCTCTTGTGCAGTTGGCCTTATATAGTGCAATGAAGGAGTGAAAGTAGAAGGAAGAGGTCGAGGAGGCCCTCAAGAGAGGGAAGTTCCAAGAATACGCCAGGGTGCCCCATTGTCCATCGAAAAAAATTAACGTCGATCACGTCGCCTTGGCCTTTTGCCCAGTGAGGAATCGACTTGGTCGGCCCACTTCCCCCGGACAAAGGAGAAGTCAAGTTTGTAGTGATAGCTGTGGACTACTTCACCAAGTAGGTCGAAACCGAGGCCTTAGAGACCATCATGGCGAACAACATCACAAGGTTCCAATGGAGGAATGTAGTTTGCAGGTTTGACATTTTGTGTACCATCATATCAGATAACGGGAGGCAATTCGATTCATATAACTACCATAGTTGGTGCTAGGAATTAGGAATCGAGTTCCAATACTCATCCTCAGGACCGAGTCCTAATGAAAATGCCAACCGGGGAAACTTCTTTTACCCTCGCTTATGGCCACAAGGTAATGCCGCTAGTAGAGATCGAAATCCCCCACCTACAGAGTTCAGCACTTCGAGCAAGAATCCAATGATAGGCGGGTAGAGGAATAACTGGATTTGTTGGAAAGAGTCATACTAGAAGCCGAAATAAGGACCACAACCAACAAAAGAAGGGCCGAGAGATGCTTCAATAAGTGTGTGCACCCAAGAACGTTCAAGGTTGGGGATCTCATACTCAAAGAGATAGGAACAACAATACTAGACTAAGGAAAGCTAGGCCCCCGATGGGAGGGGCCCTACGTAGTCACAGCCAGAAATCAACCGGGCTCCTACCGTCTCCAGGACTCTCAAGGGAACAAACTGCCGCATCCCTGAAACGCCGAACATCTACAAAAATTCTATTGCTAAGCTAATTCATTGTCATAAGTTTATATATTTTCATGGACACATTGCAAGCCCTAATGAAAGAAGTGTTGTATTTCAATGGTAAATTTCAGGAACATAACATAACCCACCAACGAACTCTCCACCAACAAAATCAACTTAATCTCTATCAATGAAGTCAACTCCCTCAATGCGATCTACATTAGCAAAACTAACGAAATCTCCATGAGAAACTTACCTCGCTGTGAGGCGAAAGGGGCGAGTGTAATGGCTAAGGCTGCCCTACCTTTGTCGCGGAGGAGTGTGGGTCGGCCCTTGGTTACCCGAAGACAAAGACTTACCTTCCTCATAACCATCAACAGGAGGGAGCTGGTTCAGTAACAGACTGCCTGAATGGCTTACGTTCCTGTGGGATTCCATAGGGAAATGTAGGTCTAAAAGTTGTCTTGTCCCTCCCACAATAGAGAGCGGGATCAGCTCTATGGCTACCCGAATAACTTACCCAAGCCTTTGCTGCGATGAAGTGTGAGATCAGCACGAGTCTAACCCAAACTTACCCTTCCCTGCTATGTTAACGGGCGAGAGCGAGTCCAATCCCAAACTGCCTGAACAACTTACCTTCCTACGAAAGATGATAAGTGAGCAGGTGGCTCAACCTCCTCGTCCGGGAGAGCGGGACCAACCCTCCCAATGGCCCGAATAACTTACGCCGACCCCTATCATATTGAAGGAGCGAACCAGCGACATCACTGTTCGAATTACCTCCCCGCAAGGCAATAGAGAGAAAGGTAGGCCTAAATGCTACCTTATCCCTCCAGCGACGGAGTGCGGGTCAGTCCTCAGCTGCCCGAAGAAGAATTTACCTTCCTCGTAAGCGTCAATGGGTGGGAGCGGTTTCAATAACAGACTGTCTGAACGACTTACCTCCTTGCAGGATACCATAAGGAAAGGTAGGCCTAAAGGTTGCCTTATCCCTTCTGCAATGGAGAATGGGATCAACCTCACGGTTACCCAAATAACTTACCCCAAACCCCCGCTACGACGAAGTGTGAGATTAGCTCCAGCCTGACCCAAACTTACCCTTTCTTGCAGTATCAACGGGTGAGAGCTGATCTAGATACAAATTACCTCAACAACCTACCTCCCGTGGGAACAAATGGACGGGATGAGCCAAAGGCCCTTTTTGTCCTCCCACGAAGGAGAGCGGGCTCAGCCCTGAGGCTGCCTGAATACTTTACCTCGACCCCTACCGTGGTGAAGGAGTAGATCCCCTCCGGCCGATATTTCGGCCTTTAATTTTTTTTTTTTGCATTTTTTCAAACTACAAGTTTATTTTTTGACCCCCAATTCAGACTAGGCTATTTAGAATTTATATAATTTATTCATATATAGACTATTATTTTGGAATATAATTTATATATATATTTATTTATATATATAATTTATTCATATATTGACTATCCTGAAACGGTATCGGTACCGAAATATTTCGTTCCAGTGCCTTGAATTGGTATGGCGTCTGGTACGGTATTCAAAACATTGAGTATATCAGCCACATCACTGTCCGAATTACCTCCCTGGGGGACAAAGATGTGGTTAGGCATGAGGCATTTGAACCTCTCCTCGATGGAGTGTGGGTCTAGTCCATGGACCGTCTGAATAATGGAGCAAAAAGTACGGACATCATCAACACGGGCGTCGACAACACGGGTAGCAGTGACATGGTAGAAAACGTCGAGCATAGTGCGACATAGGCTTAAGGGGCTTAGGTTTGCAAAATTAACTCCTGCCCTTAAGAGCAAGATAATGATAATATCCTTATTTTTCGACCAAGACGAAGATACAAAATGTTAACGGAGGAAGGCCGGGTATAATTCTAGACTGCCCGAACAACTTACCTCCCAGCAGACCAAGTAGGGAAACCGAGTCCAAGGTCGTCTTGTCTTCCAGAGAGCGGGATCATTCCCACGGCTACTCAAAAGGGAAAGTTATACAAATGATATGGAGGAAGGCCGGGTACAGTCCCAGATTGCCTGGATAGCTTACCTCCCAGCGAAACAAGGAAGCAAGCTGAGCCTGAAATTGTCTTGTCTCCCAGCGGCGAAGAGCAAGATCAACTCCATGGCTACCCGAAGGGTAAATTTGTGCTAAGGGAGGAAGATGGGTACAATTTCAAACTATCCAGATAGCCTACATCCCCATGGATGAAGGAAGCAAGCCAGGCCTCGAGGCCATCTTGTCACCCCATGGCGGGTCACAGTATTTGCCCAGCTAGAAGACTACACTATAACAATGGGGTAAAGTGGAAGAATAAAGGAATCGGATGAGGTAAAAAGTGACCATAAAGTGGACAGAAAAATAAAGAAAGGTGAATGCGGAGGACGTCGACCTCATTAAACAAAGTCGTTAACAATGCAGGGAACGACTTCATGATAAAGGCCGACAAAAGCGGCACTTATAGGAAGGCCGTCGGCTGGGTCGTCAGTATGCTGGGCACTGGCATGGGCGAAGCCCTGTGTGGCGAATACTGTGGCAAAACCCCAAAAGGCCGGCCACAAAAAAAAAAATGAAACAGCGGAAAAAGAATGCACGAATAGAGATAACTAGATACGATTAACACATGGCCACAAAGTTGTGAAGAACCAAGTATAGGATACAAAAATTAAGTGCATCGGTGTGCAACTAAAGCGAGCAGGTATGAACAGAAATTGTGAAGGCATCGACAAGTAAGATCGCGTGGAGGTCCCGAGTGGACAACTACCTAACAAGGGCAAGTAGACATAACCATAATGGATAAACGGACGATTGGCGGGGTGGTCAGGGATCCTGTGGTTTCCTGTGAATTGCCTCCCGTTATCCGATATGATGGTACACAGAATGCCAAACCTGCAAACTACAGTCCTCCATAGGAACCGTGTGATGTTGTTCGTCGTGTTGGTCGCTAAGGCCTCGGTTTCGACCCACTTGGTGAAATAGTCCACAACCATCACTACAAACTTGACTCCTCCTTTGCTTAGGGGAAGTGGGCCGACTAAGTCGATTCCCCACTGGGCGAAAGGCCAAGGCGACGTGATCGATGTTAATTCTTTCGATGGACAATGGGGCACCCTGGCGGAAGCAAAAGGGCTATGTGGGGTGTTGATGTCATGTTTCGCATGCCTTTAGGCCAGGCTCTGACAACTTAGGTCTTCAAGAATGGGCTTGCAAAAGATACAAAAGAAGACAACTAGGAGATGATAGCCTTGGGGCCAGGGGAGTCTTTGATGCAAATTAAATTCTTTTGGAAGTTTGTAAATAAAGTGAAAGAGTCTAGGGATCAGAGAGCCTTTCTTGTATCTGAGGCTTCCTATTTATACCATGGGTTTGGGGAGGTATAGATTGTCTTTGTCTTCACTGCGTTCATTCCCCTCCTACTATTCTTGCTGTCAGAGTCCTTTAATGCGGCATGGTTTTACGACCACGCCATCAATGTGGCGTATAGCTCGGTATCGGCGCCATTAATGTGGGGTGGGTTCTAGACCTTACTTTTATCTCTTGTGAGCTGTAGATGTCTTCATGTCAGCGGATTGAGGGTCCTCCGCATTTCTCGCTACGTTCCATTCGAGTTCCTAGGTTAGGAACGTGGCCGAGTGATGTCAGGCTGATCTGTCATGTCAGTCACTCAACTCCTTTCCCTGGTTGACCCCTTTATCCAAATATGGTCTTGGTGACCCTAAGGTCGCCCATTGGGCCAATGCCTAGTGGGCTTTGCGAAGTAGGAAAATTCCTCTTACAGTTACCTCACCCTCAATATTATGCCTCATAATTTGATTTTTCTTTCCGTGTAGTGTTTTGCATGTCTACGCATATTTAATGGAAAAGTTTTGCATCAATACTGTTTTCTTCTATAGGATTCAATCAAATAGGCTCTTATGCTATATTTTAATCCCATGTTTTGCTCCTAAACATTTTGTTAATCGATCTTATTAACTTTTTTATTGGACCATGTGTGATCCAGGTTGGCGAGAGAGACTCAGTGATTGTTATGACGCACCAACCAGATTGGCTTCTTGATTGGTACGAGGATGGTGAACATAAGCACAATATTTCAGACCTAATATGCAATATTCTGAAGAGAAAGTGTAGGCTTCGGATTGCTGGGGACATACATCACTACATGCGGCACGAAAGAGTCAACTCTGGTGGTGGGTCAGATGAGCTGGGTTATGTACAACATCTACTTGTAAATGGCTGTGGTGGGGCATTCTTGCATCCCACCCATGTGTTTCGCAATTTCAGTAAATCTCACGGAGTTTCCTACGAGTGCAAACAGGCTTATCCTACTTTTGAAAAGTCAAGAAAGGTACTGTCACTGTACTCTGTTTTTCTCCTTTCCGTGATCTATTTCCGAGCCTCGCCTGATTTGTTTTTAGAAAATATATCATTTTATATTATATTATATTATTTAATTATTATAATTTTTTTTAATTTTTAATATAAAATAAAATAAAATAAAATAAAAAATTTAATTTTTTTAAATTTAAAGTTAAAAAAATATTATAATTTATTTTTTAATTTTAATCTTAATTCATTTCATCTCATCTCCAAAAACAAATAAATACCAATCATATTTTATTACATTATGTTCATGGACAAAGTCCGGATTTGAGTAATGCTACATACAGTCGTGAAATGTGCAAATATCGTACAGTCGTTTTGAAAAAGAGTGGGATCTACTATTAAAAAATTAATTTCTTTTCATGTGGATCCCATATTTATTCATTTTTTTCAAAGCGACTGCACGATATTTGCACATTTCACGATTGTATATAGCATTACTATATCTTATTTCAACCATATTAGAACCTGAAAAAGTTTGTTAAATTTAATTTTATTTCGAAATCTAGTCTTAACAATATTTATGATTTTAAATTATTTAGCTTGTCCATACTGTTCAACTTATGTTTTCAAATTAAAAGACAAAAAAAAAAAATTGACCCATGAAAATATTATTATATTTAGAACTAATTTAAAGGTACATACAACATAATAGATCAAATTAAAAATTTTGGGTTTACATGATAAATCAAAAAGCATATTGTATATGATTTATGGGGAATAAAACATATTTGGGATTACAAAAATTCACATATTACTCTTTTATTTTTATTTTACATAACTTTAGATTAAATAAATGAAAATTTTCAGAATTTTTGCAGCTTGTAATAGCTTCTCATTGATTTCGTGCAGCTTGCGTGGAAAAATATTTCGAACTTTCGGAAGCAGAACTGGCGATTTGATTTCATTGGTGGCATTTTTTACTTTATATTGGTGTTCTCGATGTTCCCGCAGGTGAACTCCTGTTATTTTCTATTGCTTATAAATATATTTTGAGGTTTGCTATACAGAAATTAGTGTGTTAGCACATCATTTATAGTGAGATCAAATATTATAATTTTAAAAAATCAAAACACCAATCAAGTATTATAGAAAGCTTCCACATCAACTGTGCCGAATGTGTTAAAAAAAAGACTTCTAAATTGATTTTGTCATTATTAATTAAGGTCTATCCGTATATATGACATTTGTTTTCGCCTTTCTTTGTTGCCCGGCCAGTGTGAGCTTGGTACGGTCTGGAGTGCTTTCATGTACATGGTGCATCACTCATATGTGTCTCTGGGTGGTTCAGTGCTATTTCTAATGGCAGCAATTGCATTAACACCCTCAGAAAGGTCATGGACGACAAGGATTGTAATCGGGTTTTGTCACTTCTCCGCTCACTTGGTCGTAGCTCTCATTCTTATGTTGGTGTTCGAACTGGGTGTTGAGACGTTTGTCCGGATCGGAATATTGGAGACTTCAGGTGGGATTTCGATCGATTTACATGCATCCTCCAAGAGTTTTTCTTTCTTTAATTACAATATTGTTGGTAAAAGTATGAACTGCATGCATAATGGTTTGATCGACGAGTAATGATATACCTACAATTTTTTTATAACTAATTTACAACTCAATTGATAATTTGTAATCAACGAATGCAATCAAACCGGTTCATTAAAAAGAATTCTCAATTTTATAAAACTACCCTCAATTTTACGTAGAGTTGTAAAATAAATGTAGGAGTGTTTTACCTTCATACCATATCTACCCCATTTTGAAATGTGCATCCCAAAATTACAAAAAGTTTTATATTTTTTCACCTCAAACTACTAAAACTTTGTAATGTACAGTCTTTTTTTTTTTTTTGAATCAAGTTGCATTTCATTACTACAGCAATTGGCGGATACATGGAGGGGTTTCCCCCAGAGTGATGCTCTCCTCGGAGAGTTTTACAGCATCCTTTGCTAGGAAATGAGCTACATGATTTGAAGTTCTAGATACATGCTTAAATACCTAGGAATTCTGACCTCTAAGTTCTGCTTTAATGTCTTGAATCACCAGACCAACAATGCTCCAATCTTTCCTTTCTGCGTTAATGTCTTGAACCACACTGAGTGCATCGCCTTCCAATATAAGGTTTTGAAGCTATAATTGTTTACATAATAAAACTGCCTTTAGAGCCGCTAATGTCTAGGCCAACTTTGCATCCGAAAACAGAGGCCTTTGAGATCTCATGGTAGCGATAATCTTCCCTTCCCAGTTCCTCACCACCACCCCTATACCTATCATACTCCTTGATCTGTCAACAGCCGCATCCCAGTTGGCCTTGAAACCATTTATCTGCGGAGGAGTCCATTCTACAGCTCGGGTTCTTACACTTTGTCTGGAGAGATCACTTTCATTAGCTTCTTTATACTCTTTTAGTTTCTGGAGGCTGTTGAAAATGAGCTTGGAGGCGTTCTCGAATTTCTTCTCAAATACCAATACATTCCTTCTCTTCCAGATTAGGTGCGTTGTAACTGCAAAAGCTTCAAAATCATCCTCGCTTGCTTCTGCTTCTAAATGGCTCAATAGGTCCTTGAAGGAGTGGATACTGACTCTCATTTTCTGGATCTTCCTTGAGCAGTTTCCCCATATATCCTGTGCCGCAACACATGACCATAACGCATGAATAACACTTTCGGGTTCCCTTTTGCACACTGGGCAAGTGTTTGATTCCAAGATCTTTCTTTTACTGAGGTTAAGGTTTGTCGGCAGTGAGTTGTGACAAGCTCTCCATAGCAGCATTTTAACTGCATTAGGGACCCTAAGCTTCCACATATGGGTCCAACTCTCCCTACGGTTAACACCTTGAGAAGCTTGTCCTTTTATTTGTTTCTCCATATCCCCGAGGAGATGGTAAGCACTCCTCACAGTGTATATTCCATCCTTGGTACACCTCCATACTTGTTTGTCCGAATTACCCCTCCAGCTTATAGGGATGTTAGTAATGTTGCTAATGTCTTCTTCACTAAGAATGTTCTTCAGAAGGTCCATCTTCCAACTTTTCGTCTGGTCATCTATTAGATTGTTTACTGTCCAGTGTTCCAGTCCTTCAACCCGTGGTGTCTGAATCTTGTAAGATGTTGGTTGCTGTATCCACTTGTCCCTCCACATGTTGACTTCCTTTCCGTTCCCAATTTGCCATATCAATCCCTCTTCTAGAATTGGTCTGGCCTCCATAATGCTTCTCCAAACGTAAGAAGGACAGCTGCCAATTTTTGCATGCATAAAATCTGTTTTGTGGAAATACTTGGCTTTTACTACTTGTGCCGCAAGAGAGTCCTTCTGTTGAATCAGTCTCCAACCTTGTTTTCCTAATAGAGCTCGATTGAAAAGGTTAAACTCCCTATAGCCGAGGCCCCCTTTTGTTTTGCTCTTCCCTAGCAGTTTCCATGGCAGCCATTGGGTTTTTGTTTTGTCTCCTCGGCTGCCCCACCAAAAATTCTGCATTAGAGAGTTAATAGCTTTGATGATTGCCTTGGGAAGTTTGAATATGCTCATACAGTACGATGGAATGGCTTGCACTATTGACTTCATGAGTACTTCTTTCCCTGCATTTGAGATAAACTTCACCTTCCAATTATTCATTCTTGATCTGATGGAGTCCAGGATTGGTCTAAAGGAAGACAGCTTGTTCTTCCCCACATAGGCAGGTAAGCCTAGGTACTTCTCAAATTGACTTGCCTCCTTCATTTTTGCTGCCGACAGTATGACCTGCTTGGCTGGGACAGGGGTGTTTTTGCTGAAATAAATGACTGATTTCTCCAAATTTAGTTTCTGGCCAGAAGCTACTTCATAAGAGTTGAGGATGCCGTGCATTCTACTCCATTCCAGGGCGTTAGCTTTGCAGAATAACAGACTATCGTCTGCAAAAAAGAGGTGGTTAACCAACATGGTGCCTCTTGCAAAAGGGAAGCCCGATATATAACCCTTTTTCTCAGCTGCATCCAGTTTAGTCCCGAGAGCTTCAGTGCATAGGATAAAGAGATAGGGGGATAGAGGGTCTCCTTGTCTCAAACCTCTCATTGGTGAGAAAAAATTCTGAGGAGTTCCATTGATCAGTAAGGAATACTTGACTGAGGTCACACACTGCATAACTAGATCAACCCACTTCTTATCAAAACCCATCTTAAGAAGAACAACTTCCAAGAAAGACCATTCTATCCGATCATACGCCTTGCTCATATCTAGCTTCATTGCCATATAGCTCTCTTTTCTGTTTTTCATTCTATGCTTCATAGAGTGCATGACTTCATATGCAACTATTATGTTGTCTGAGATTAGTCTGCCAGGAACAAACGCACTCTGCGAGGGTGAAATCATAGTTGGCAAGAAAACCTTTAATCTGTTGGCCAGGACTTTTGAGGCTACTTTGTACACTACATTGCATAGGCTAATGGGTCGGTATTCCACCACCTTTGTTGGGTTTCTTTTCTTAGGAATCAACACTATGTATGTCTCGTTTATATCTTGCATTCTCATGCTGGTTTCCAGGACTTCTTTAACTGCCAAAACTACTCCTTCACCTACTATATCCCAATGGTCTTGGTAAAATCCTGCTGAGAATCCGTCAGGACCCGGGGAGCTCAAAGGGTTCATCTCAAATAAAGCTTGTTTTACCTCCTCCCAAGTGCATATTTTTGTGAGTTGTATGTTCATCTCGGGTGTCACCACTGGGTTTAGTTCTCTCAGAAACTCGGGAATATCTCTCGGGTTTGAAGACTTGAATAAATCTTTATAATACTTTTTGAACATCTCACTTATACCTTCTGGATCAGTTGCACAGGCCCCCTCCTCATTTGTGATTCTGGAAATCTTCTGAGCTTTTCTTCTCTCGGAGGCACATTTGTGGAAGAAACTTGTGTTTTTGTCTCCACCCTTCAGCCAGTTTTGTTTTGATCTTTGCCTCCATTTTGTTTCTTCCTCTTCTAGCAGCAAATTCACTTCTTCTTGTACATCCTTAATGTTCTCGTTGAAATCACCCTGATTAATTCTCATCATATCCTGAATTCTTATCCTTTTTCCCCTTATTTGGTCCCGAGTAACTAGACTTCTCCTGCTTCTGTTTAAGACATTCTTAAGGCTATCCACTGGTCTATCCCCTCTATCATTAGTCTGCCAGACATTTTTAATTAGCTCCTTACAGCCCTGTCTGGATGACCAACAAGCCTTGTACCTGAATATTTTTGCCCTATTTCTATCTTCACCTTCTTCTTTTCCAGAAATAACTAAAAGAGGATTATGGTCCGAATTCATCACTGGTAAAACATGAACTTCGTTGTTCCAAAATTGCAAAGGCCATTGACCACTGGCTAGCACTCTGTCTAATCTTTCTTTAATGAATCCTCTTCCTTCTCTGAAGTTACACCAGGTGTGCTTTGAGCCAATATACCCCAGGTCACTTAACTCGCATTCATCTAGTGTCATTCTGAAGGCTTCCATTTGTGAAAAGGATTTGTTAACTGCCCCCACTTTCTCCTCATTGTTTAAAATTTCGCTAAAGTCCCCCATACAAATCCATGCCTTATGGTCCTCTGGTTTCATCATTTTCAAAATTCTCCAGCTCTCTTTTCTCTTCTCTGTGGCTGGGTTACCATAAAACCCTGAAAACATTCAAGTTTGCCCTCCTGACCCGGGAGTAATATTTACGGAGATGTGATTGTTAGAATAAGAATGAAGTTGAGCCCCCACCTCCTCCTTCCAAAGTAATGCCAGTCCACCACTCCTACCAATACTGTCCACTATGAAGCTGTTTGTAAAGCCTAGCTTGTTCCTTATCTTTTCTGTTTTGAACCTGTTGCTCTTAGTTTCAGACAAAAATACTATAGACGGGCCTCTTTCCTTCACCATAAAGTGAAGTTCGTTAACTGTTCGAGGGTTCCCAAGCCCTCGGCAGTTCCAGCATAAGAACTTCATGGGGATTGGCAGTGCTGCTTAGCAGCCACTGCCTTGTTATGCCGCTCCATTGCTTCTCCACTTGCACCATGTTTGAGTTTCTTGCTCGCCTCTTCAGGTGGATCAATTGGTTTTTTCCTCTTTTGTCCAGTCTTTACTTTATCGATGTCCATATCACACGTGGTATTCTTGCTTCCCGTTTTTTTTCCATCACGTGCCCTTCTCTTCCAACGGGATGTTACAGAAGAGCCTCTCAGGTCAGACCGTGCTTCGACTTCTAAGGAGGTTGACTTAGTAAATGGCCCAGTAGGACCCCCATCTTTGTTTAACTCCACGTGCTTCTCTAAAAAGGTTATGGGTACCTCTCTTAATTTAGAAAGGTTCTTTGCTTCTGACCCCGTCACTGCCTCTTTTCCTCCTAGGACAGTTTCTACCCCTACCCATTTAGAGACTTCTTTCTGTCCTTCCTCGATCACAGGGTCTACTTGCCTTTTCAGTCCAATGGAATCTTTTTTGCTGGAAGGCAATCCCGAACTTTCTTCTACATTTATTGCACCTTGGTCCTCGTCCACTTGTTCTGCCTCGAGAGCCTCCCTTTCTTGTGTCCCTTTCCCTGGCTGGTTTCCATCAATTTCCTTCCTGTTGTCACTCCCCAAGCTCCTGCCATTGCCCTGTACTTTCCTTTCTTGGTTATTTCCCGTAATGGTTGATTTCAACTTTGCCCTTAGCCATGGACCATATTGTTGTCCAAAGCTCTCCATACTCGACTTTCCTCTTTCCATGCTCTCGCACAAGCCCATCTCATGTTTAATCACTCCACAGTGGTAACAATAATTTGGTAATCTCTCGTATTTGAATGGAACCCAGTACTTTGTTTCCTCCAGGCTGATAAACTTCCCTCTCGTCAAGGGTTTGGTAATGTTTAAAAGAACTTTAACCCTTAAATAACTACCCCAACACAACCCACTGCTATCAGTGTCCACCATAATAACCTCTCCCACCCCTTTACATAAATTAGTTCCAGTGTTTGAGTTCATACCTGCGAAAGGCAAATCATGGCATTGGATCCAGAATGGCTCTTCTTGAAACTTCATCTCCATCCATGACTTTGATTCTTCACAATCTTGCATGCAGACTAGATTCTTGTCGAATGACCAGGGGCGGCCCTTCAATATTCTTCTCTTGTCTTCTATCTGTTTGCACTCCACCAGAAACTTATTTCTTCCTATTTCTTTGAATAAGACCTTACCTTCAACTTGCCACATTCGGGATAATGTACTCTTGAGCGCACCTCTGTTGGCTTCCTTTTCAGCCACTACCAATATCGCTAAACGGTGTTTCCTTTTTATTTCTGAGAGTCTCACATCTTCCACACTTATCGCCACTTCCTCCTGCTCCTCTTCCGTCAGTTTCAGATCCTCACACAATTTTAAAATTTCTCTTTCCATTCTCAGACCTTCACAGACAGCAGTCTCGAAGGATGAAAACCTCTAGGTTTACAAAGAAACTTAGAGAGAGAAACCTTACTTTCACTAAGTGAGAGAAGGACTGCATAATGTACAGTCTTAATATGCAAGATCTAGTCGTTACCAAAAATAGACAACATTAGATAGTCTTATTGGTCAAATCTTAATAGATGATAACATTGAATTTTTTTTTTTTTTTTTTTTTATGAGAAGTATATACTGCTATTCTAAAGTTTCTACATCACATAGTGCACATGTGACACAATTTGATTTGAAATATAAACTTTAAAATTTGAATCTTATAAATTAAATCTTATCATTTAAGTGATGTGTATGGAGTGTTCTATACACCCGCTTGAGGATAGAGTAATTATTTTTTTAATAGTTTAAAATATAGTTCAAGGATGAAAAGTGTAGATACACCTTATAAATCACCGGGAGGTATTTGTTTCCAAATTGTTATTTAAATTTGTGATAAGTTTTGTAATTTAGGAAAAGAAAATAGTGTATTTATATATGTAAAATAATGCAAGAGATCATTTTCAATGAGAAAGAAAAGATTCATTCGATATTATTATTATTTTTTTCTAAAAATTTAAAATATTGTTTGATTTTTTATTTTATCAGAATATCACTCTCTCTATCGATCACTAGAAAGTATGCTCATTCAACCTACCTCAAATGGCAATCGGACTAGTTTAGAACAAAGGACATTTGGCCTTTATCCTGCCTGTATCAAGTATGTCATGTCTGCATTTGATGTGCCAGAGGTAAGAAAAACTCTGCCCTATGTATTGGGTAAGATAAATGATATTTGCAATCTTAAAATTTATAAATCTCGCGTACTCTAATTCAAAAATTTTGATAAATGTGAGATTCACATGAAAAATTATTTTTTTAAGTGATAGACCACTTCTCTTAAAAAAAAGTGTTATACTTGCATAATTTAGAACTGTATATATACATATATACACACATACATACCAAAGCTGTTTTCTCCTTTTTATTTTTCAATATATATCTCAAATTCATTTGAAATTTGCTATCAACAGCTCATAGCTGTCACAAGGAGGAATATATGTGAGAATGGGATGGAGTCTCTATCTCGAGCGGCGGCCATTGTTTATTATGTTTCTGTCTTCCTTTATTTCTGGGTCTTGTCCACCCCAGCAGTTTCCTTCGTGTTTGGATGCTACCTATACATCTGCGTCAACTGGTTTAACTTACACTATGACGAAGCCTTCTCCTCTCTTAGGATTGCTAACTACAAGGCTTTCACACGATTTCACATCAAACCAAATGGTGATCTTGAAGTTTTCACCCTTGCAGTTGATAAGGTATAAAAAGAAAAAACCCATATTACTTTCTCTCGGTGATGCTATATGTTTTTGTTAAGAATATAATACGAATACAGGACTTCTTGTTTGATATTTTGTGAAATTATGTACCACTCGTCCTAAAAGTTTAAACTTTAAAGACGATCGGTGATTTCAAATGAGTTATAATATTTATTGACTAGACTAGACAAATTAATAAAAAGAAAAATCAAGAAAAATATAATAAAAATATGAATATTTATGGTTTTTAAAAATTAGGGTCAAGTTTAAATTATACGTACTAATCTCTCAAACCTCGCGCGCGGGAGATTAGTATAATTTACTCTACTAAAAAGTCAATGTCTTTCTCTTTTAAATAGAAAAATAAAAATAAAAATTCCCCTGTTTTCCCAGCTGGTTAGGACAATTGATGTCATTCACCACTGAAAAAGTATCATCCTTCAGAATCACTTTCTGCAATCCTAACTCTTGGCAAACAATGGAACCTTTGAGTGCTGCATAGGATTCTCCCGTGTAGCTACCAACTGGCCTTCCCAGTTTCAAACTATGACTCCCACTCCCACCTTGCAATGTGCTTTATCAATGGCTGCATCCTAATTAATCTTGAAGGTGTTGTAGGAGGTGCACCCCAATTTTGATCTACAAGAACAATAGGAACTTCTCTACGAGGCAATTTCTTCACAACATCCTTATATTCAGTAATAGCTTTGTGAGCCATCTGTACCACTTTACAAGTAGACTGAAATTTTTCCTCAAAAATAAAATTGTTCCTTCTTCTCCAAATCTGATAGACTATAACAGCCAATTTTTCAAATTCCTCTTCAGTAGGAAAGAAAGTAGATATGACAATACTTCCTTGAAAGGTTTCTCCAAGACCAACCCCTTTTAAAACCTTTTAGAACAAGATTCCCACACATCCTAAGCCGAGATGCAAGACCACAAAGCATGAGTAACAGTTTCTGAATCTTTCCTACACACTGGACAATTAAGAGAGTCTATTATTTTCCTCTTGAACAGGTTCAACTTGGTAGGCAAATAATCGTGACATGATCTCTAGAGGAAAACCTTGACTACATTAGGGGCATGCATCTTCCAAATCTTAGACCAAAACCCTGTGGTAGGAGAACTACTTGAAGACTGACCCTTGTTGGTCTTTTGTATGTCTTCTAGTAGATGATAAGAACTTCTAACTGAAAATTTCCCATCTCCTGTACATCTCCAAGCAAGCTTATCCGGGGCATTACAAAGACTAATGGGGATTATGCCTATCAACTCTGCTTCATCATCAGAAAACACTTCTTTTAGCAAAGATACCTTCCATTGATTCTAGTTTGTGTCAAGTAGCGTTTTAATGAGAGAATTCTCCTCCAAAATTCTCATTGGGGATTGAACCTTGAAGGAAGAAGATCGAGGAATCCACCTGTCGTGCCAATTCTTCACTGACTCACCATTTCCAATCTTCCAAATCAAGCCTTCTTTGAGTAACTGCTTTGCTGCCAGGAAACTTCTCCAGATAAAAGATGCATTACTGCCTAGCTTGACATTCAAAAAATCTGATTTATAGTCGTACTTAGCCTTAAGAACTGTAGCTGCCAGTGATTGAGGATGTTGAATTATCCTCTAGCCTTGCTTAGCTAGTAGAGATAGATTCAAATTTTCAAAGTCACGAAACCCAAGTCCACCTGCCAATTTGGCCTTGCCTGACTGCTGCTATGACAACCAGTAGATTTTTTATCTGTCTTCCCTTTGCCTCCACTAGAATTTTTGCATATGTCTATTGATCTCGCTCAGAATGGTCTTTGGAATCTTGAAGATGCCCATGCAGTAGGTTGGGATGGCTTGAATAATAGAGTTAAGAAGGATTTCTTTGCCTGCCTAAGATAAGAACCTTACTTTCCAGTTGCTTATTCTGATCCTGTCCAGTATTGGCCTGAAAGCAATTGATTTATGTGACCCACATAAGAAGAAAGGCCCAAATATTTCTCGTATGACTTGGATACTCTCAGCCCTGCAGGAGATAGGATGGACTCCTTTGCATCTTGTATGGTTTTCCTGTTGAAGAAGATTGAGGTCTTGTCTATGTTCAATCTTTGACCCAAGGCTTGTTCATATGATTTAGCCTGAATAACCTTCTCCATTCCAATGGATTAGCCTTGTAAAAAAGAAGGCTATCATCTAAAAAAAATAAAAGGTTAACAAGCAAAGACCCTTGAGCAAAACGAAAGCCAGAAATGTGACCTTTCTTCTTAGCTTTATCCAGCATATGAATTAACACTTCTGAGCATAGGATAAAAAGATAAGGGGAAAGAGGATCCCCTTGTCTTAGTCCTCTAGAGGGTGTGAATTCACTCTGTAGTGCTCCATTGATCAAAATTGAATATCTTACAGTGCTCACATTGTATGATGAGCTCAAACCATGACCTTTTGAATCCCATCCTCAACATGACAATTTCTAGAAAATCTCATTCCACTTTATCATATGTCTTGCTCATGTCCAATTTAACTGCCATGATTCCTCATTCTTACCCCTCATTGTGTTGCTTGGAGTGCATTGCTTCATAGGCCACTATAACATTGATTTTGAATTTTAAAGTGAAATTTATTGATGAGATCAAGAAATCCTAAAATATAGTTTGAAAGCAAACAATATTTGACATATAGAGAGGTCCACCTGCATGTAATTAATGTAAGGAAATCTAGAATCTTTTCTAAAAAATGTTGGAAATTGAAAGAAACTGTACGAGCACTAATGGCAGGCGCGAACTAGTCTTAAAATTCATATGGTTGTAGTTAATTACCATACTAAATGTTCATATGTAGGTACCAGAGGACTGGCAACTGGATTCTCAATGGAAACAGGAATCAGAGGAACTGAGCCAGCGCATAAAGTTTGGTGACCAGGACACGGAGGAGTTGAGCTACCGCAGAGAGTTTCCCAGCAAATGGAAGGCAACTGCTTCATATCAGGACCCCTTGGACACTGTGCATATTATTGATCACTTCGTCATTCGACAGCAAGATAGGCCCAACTCCTAAGGGTGTAACATATGGCACAATGAGTAAACTTAACAAGAAAACCACACGAATTAAGTAGGTCTGAGTTTGATATAAATGAGTATAGGTAAAACATGTTGATCTTATAATGAGACACAATTAATAAGGTTAATTGCGGGTCAATCTGTGAAACCCGCAATCAACTTGTAAAACTTGAATAAATTCTATTTTCAAACTTTATAAGTGTTTAGTTTTATATGCATTTATTGGGATTTCAAATTAATATGGGTATTTGACTACTTAAATATTTTAAGGAAATATTAACTTTGTTAAATATTCTTGGTTTGGATATTGATAATAAAATATTTTATCATGAGTCCAATTGTAATTGTGAATGACTTATATAGTTATCCATGCATAATATATGAAATTATATTAATTGAGTAAAACAAATAAATGGATAAGCTCAACCCATTATATGAAACGGGTCATGTTTAGGTTAATCCAAGAAAAAGGTTATTATTAAACTAGTTATGCAGGTCCTGTCTTCTCATAATCCGTTATTTATATGGGTCATGCTTGGGTTTAGGATATGTGTGACATCTTCAACCTTCGCTTGTGATTTTAGGGTAAGCGTTTAGTTTTATATGCATTTATTATTATAGGGATTTTAGATTAATATGGGTATTTGACTAGTTAATTATTTTATGGAAATATTAACTTTGTTAAATATTATTGGTTTGGATAATGGTCATAAAATATTTTATCGTGAGTCCAATTGTAATTGTGAATGACTTATATAGTTATACATGCATAATATATGAAATTATATTAATTGGGTAAAACAAATAAACGGATAAGCTCAACCCATCAAATGAAATGGGTTGTGTTTAGGTTAATCCAAGAAAAGGTTATTATTAAACTAGTTATGTAGTGTCATGGTCTGTTATTTATATGGGTCATGTTTCGGTTTTAGGATATGTGTGACATTTTCAACCTTCGCTTGTGATTTGGTGGAAACTACGACATCAAGATGTGCACCCCACAGGTGACAACCTTCGCAAATATGATAACAGGTGTGTGCTCGCATGCTTAACATCACAATGCTAAACATAACCATACAATAGAAAGATAGTCCGACAGATACGTGCCCCCCATTTTCACTTTCCTGGTTATGTAGGATCTCGATGCTCTTACTCTCTCAAAGTCTACATCTACACCAAAGTCTTTGGTCCCGAAGAGTGAGATCGTAAGGAGACTACTATGATGAGATTTTAAAGAAAACTCAAGAAGTGATAATCCATGAAAAAAGCTTAAATGTATATAAATGACAATGGGATATTGCAATTAAATACATAGGAAATTGAGCAATAATACCTATCGAGACACAAATCCCCATGCACAACTTACAATATCGCGTGATAAGTTCAAATTTCTAAACAACAAGCAATCACGACCAACCACCAATATAGAGCAACATAAATAAAGGATCAACAGTCACCTGGCAATATAATAATTACATAACTTCACACAGTACTTACTGAGCATCCAAAATATAAAACATAAGTCATAACCCAAGAACCCCAAGTCCTCGAAGCAACATAATTCCAATCTTAAAAACTAGTTTCCGTATCATTAATGTATGCACAACGATCTCCTCTTAAAAGGGCCATACACACACCCTAGCTATCTTTTTCGCAATGTGGATAACGACTGCATGTGTGACTTTGTCTCGAGAATTGCTTGGTCTTCGCATATTTGTCCTTCACCAAAAGAAGATTTCTAATCTCTGTGTGACAGCCCGTTTGAGCGAGAGAGGCGAGCAACCAAGCAAGTGGGGGCAGACAAGTTAGATGAGCAAGTTGGGCGAGCAAGGACTTTGGCCAGCAAAGCAAGACGAGCACTCACTCAAATCTCTCGGTGAAGGCTGGGTGAAGGCTGGGCAAGACTTAGACCTTACTCGGAGTCTAAGCTCGTTCATAGAAAATATTCTCCTTAGCATACATTGAGTTCGAGCTAGTGCTTGGAACTATTGTCCTAGCTTCTCAACGCGAATTTAAGCTAATGCTCGGAACACATTCTTGAACTATAGTTTTCAGAGCTATTGCTCGAAAACGTTTACCTAGCATTTTCATATCCAAATGAGTGCTTTGAAGGATTTCTGCCTTACTTCGTATATGAACAAGAACTTCCTATTTTCATTCCATCACTTGTTTTGATTTGTGGGGATCGCGCAACCTAAGAGGACAAACACCTTCTATGGACAAAGGGAAGGCAAAGGTGAGAGCCTTTCCTTGGCAAGTGGAAGGAAAATATGATCCTCCCTAATTGATTTGGTGAAAAAATGAGGAGAATTGGTGTGCAGAGTATAGCTAGTCAAACGGAAGGGCAAGCGGTACCACATAGAAAGCTTGGCAAAAGCATCTCAGCATAGGGTTTAACAAAGGGTCTTTCATCTTGTGTTGGGCGAGCCAACACAAATGCTAGAAAGTATGAAGGAAAAAAAGAGGAGTTGAAGAGGCTGGTTTCTCGGATAAATAGCGAATGACAATGGTGGGTCTAATAGACACGAAGTCATATTGCAGCAGAGGTAGACGTTGACGTCTCATGTATCACTACAACAATTAAATTGGACATTCATACCAGTTACTTTCCAATCACAATCAATAATATGCATAGTTAAAGACATAAAATTAAAAATTTGGATGGATGTCCATGTATCAATGGTGAGTCCAACTCTATGACTCACTAATTGGCCCCTCAGCAAATCTTTTTCTGTTATGTAATGTTTTTTCATATCCTTTAGACTACTGTATGACAAGTAGGAAGGTTAAACCTAGGTTTCAAGTGCTTAGAATATGCTTGCTTGGAACCATTTTCCCTCCACAAACTGAAACATTAGCTTGTTCATGATAACCATACGAGTTAGGTGTCTTCTACACTCTTCTGGAGCATATTTAGTACACCTTTTTAACGTTGCACCCCCACTACTCTCATTCGCCATTTTTTTAAAATCCAATCTCTAGTCTAGATTGGTTCTTCTCTTATAAAGATTTTAATATTGGATTCTTTTTGCATTGTTCTTCTAAGTAGACATTTAATTGGGATGTATCATGTTACCCATAGTGATATCCATACACTTTACCACAATAGTTATACTTAGCTTGGGGGTTATTGGAGTCACCACTCTCTAGTTTGGTTAAGTAAGTCCAAACTATTGTAGTTAGTTTCTTACTTTGTGGGGGCAAGAGGCAGCATGGTAGGGTCCATAGGGATAATGGCAGGTGTAGGGGTAGGGTTAGGTGTTGGGGTAGGGGTATGAGAGCTACTACTAAAATCACAAAAATCTGACAAAGTATCCATTTCACCAAAATCTGAGATGAAGCAAATATCACACGAACAATTAAAATCATGTGCAAATCATCCAAAACAGATCATATCAAAACCCTAAAACACAACGGGGTTTCAATATCAAAACCCCAAAATGAATCAGGGTTTAATAAAAACCCCAAAACAGAATGAGGTTTTGAGATATCGAAACCCCAAAATAGAATGGGGTTTCAAGATATCAAGACCCCAAAACAGATCAAGGTTTTGATATCGAAACTACAAAACAGAACTAGGTTTCAATATTGAAATCCCAAAACAGAAGGGGGTTTCAATATCAAAACCCCAAAACATAACAGAGTTTTGATATAAAAACCCCTCAGTTAATTTAGGGTTTCAGATTGAAACCCTATATTAATTTAGAACCCCTGACATAATTAAGGGTTTCGGATTGATAATCCTATACTAATTTAGAGGTTTCAATCCAAAACCCTAAATTCACAATTTCATATGCACAATTTGTTTTTACACAACAATCGACATGCATGCACAATGTCCACACTCCACAACACATAATTTACAATCTCATCTTCCAACTCCTCAATTTAATCCCATCATCTATAACTCAACAAAATAAAAATTATATAAAAGTAAACAACAGACTAGGTGTGTGACGGAGATGGAGATGGATGGTGACAGATGGAGCGGGAGAGAGAGGGGCTAGGGTTTCACAAAGATGAGAGAGATAGATGAGGAAAACTGAGGGTGGGGGTTTGTGAGGGGGGGTGGTTAACTTCACTTATCAAAACGACTCCATTTTTTCTATCCCAAAACGACGTAGTTTTGATGTATAAGGGGTTTTTCATATAATATATATATACACACAATGATGCGGGGCACGGGTTGGGAAAAGCGGGAAGGGGTTGGCCCCCACATGCAGGGTGGAAGGGGGCGGGCTAGGGAGGTGCGAGTCCCCTTTGCCCACCCCTAAAATCAACCATTAATATATTTTAAAGTCATTGATTAATTTTTCTAATTTCAATTAAAAGGATAAACTTTATATCATTTCTTAGACTTGCCAAAGATGATAAGCATTATTTAAGATGAAAAGAGTTGGGTTGGTATATCTGAAAATGTTGACGATGGGCCGATGGTCGAGTTTGGCTCTATTGCATTGACATTACTCGTTGTAAAAACTAAAGTCTTTTGCGGCAGGCGGCAGCTCATTAGCTTCGAGAATAAATTTTTAATACGGTGAAATCATATTAAATCGCCGTTAAAAGTCCCCTTGTATTTCATTTCGCGTCTAGGCATTCCCGATTGCTTCCCACCATCATAACCTCCCTCGACTATTACAGTTTCCATTTCCCCTTTCGGAAAGGAGCAGTGCCTATATCGATGAAGTGATTTTGTGTTCAAGATATTCCAATGAAGGGATCCTCCTAAGGCCACAAGCATCATCTCTCTCATAGAAACAATGAGGTTTGTATGCAATTTACATCTCTAATTGCGCGGTTTAGGGTTTTTGGATGAGAAGCGCTCCCAGCCTGTCGGGTGTCAAGTCTGTTTTCACACCAACCAATCATGAAAAGCCACGTCGGCATCTCGACAAATTTCTTCTTGCACTCGCTGCATACAGGTAATCCTCAATTTCTTTCTCTCTTTCTCCCTCCCCCATCTGCACTGAACTGAATCGACTCCCTGCATCCCTGAGTTCCAATCGACGAATGAATGTCCCTGCTCCCCTAAAGTCAAGCGGGATTTTGCCCAAGGCCTCTGTGAAAACACTACACCATCGTTGCCCAAGGTCACGGATTGAACGCAGAAACAATTTTGCACAAAATCTTATTTGGTTTCATTTCATTGTTTCTTTTCTTTTCATTTCGTTGTTGGTTGCAGTACTTCAAGTTCTAACCGGCCAGAAAAGAAAACCAAAACAGAACCGATTTGATCTCGCCATCGTGCCCTAAAAACATTTTCTTGAAAGGAAAAACTTCTGTTTGGTGAAAGTTTTTTTGACTTTGTTGGATAGAATACTTACAGGAAATCTTATGTTGTATGAGAACACTTATGTTGTATAGATGTTATAAATTTTGTAATTAAATCAAGCAAGAATACTGGCAATTCATGGAGCCAGTGACCTCCTAGTGCACACGGCAGCAATCGGACTCTAAATTCATAATTGCATTCATCTCAGAAAATGGCTTATATAGAACATTACAGAAACAAATTCCCTACGTGCACTGACTAGTGCATTACAGATAACTACCCATTAACAACATGGACGTTAACTCCAAACAACCCATTGACTGGGTCCGACTCAACTGAAATAAAGGAATTAAAAGTACGAAACTATCCCTGACTAAACAAATATTACCTCTTCCCATGTAGCCCTTAGATGTCCCCTTAGATTTTGGCTCATAACACAGCCTCTATCTTCAGAAGAACTCGCCCATGAGTTCTGGATACTTCTGTCGTAGCTTTCCTAAATCCACCCAAGTTGCGTCTTCTTCATTCGATCCTTTCCAATGGATTAAAAGTTCGGTTCCAGCTTGGTTCCCCTTCCGCTTTAATCTCCTTGCTGTCACCTTCTCTGGTGCAGGCGCTAATGTCCCATCTTCCATCATCGGTGGTAAGCTAGGGCTTGAGTTTACCTGAGCGCCGAGCTTCTTTTTGAGGCAGGATATGTGAAATAGCAGGTAGATCTTGGATTCTTAGGGTAGATCTAGCTTGTACGCGACTTTACCGATTCTCTGAATGATCTGAAAGGGCCAAAAATACTTCGTCGAAAGCTTTAAGTTCCTCCTTACTGCTACTGTCATTTGCCGATAGGGTCTTAGCCTCAAATAGACCCAATCCCCTACGTTGTACTCCATTTCCGTTCTGTTTTTGTCGCATTATGTTTCATCCTGGTTCGAGCTTCTTGCAGGTTCTCTCGCACCAGAGTTTGAGTAAAGTCTCGACTTTTCATTTCCTCTTCTACAGCCTGTACTGCTGTTGATCCCGGCTCATATGGTAAGAGACGTGGTGGAGCATGGCCATAGACGACCTCAAAAGGGCTAAGCTTGGTGGAAGAGTGCACAAAGGTATTATATGACCATTTGGCTAAGGCTAGCCATCTGACCCAATCTTTGGGTCTATCACCCGTAAGGAACCATAAGTATCCTTCCAACCATTTATTCATTGCTTCGGTCTGACCGTCCGTTTGAGGATGGTATGCTGAACTCATCAATAGCCTTGTCCCACTCATATTGAAAATTTCCTTCCAGAATTGGCTAGTAAAGATTGCATCTCTATCACTGACTATGCTTTGTGGGATGCCGTGTAGTTTGAATATATTATCCATGAATTGTTTTGCTACTACTGATGTTGTGTATGGATGTGCTAATGGAATGAAATGACTGTACTTGTTGAATCTTTTAGACAAAAGCAATCCTTCTATGAAGTCCATATTGATGTCCACCCATGCTCTATTTGGTACTGGTAGAGGCTGTAGAAGTCTTGCGGGATTGAGATTCTCTATTTTGTTTATTTGGCACACCTCGCACTCTTTTATGAATTTCCTGATGTCTTTGCGCATTCCATGCCAAAAGAACTCTTGTTTTGATTCTTGCGTGTGTTTTCTGGGTCCCTGTATGCCCTCCCATGGGGCTGCTTTGATACTGCTGTAGCACAAATCCTTGGTAGGGCTTTAGGGTTCCCAAGTGCAATCTGCCTTTATAAAATACCCAATTTCCACATATCTGGTACTTGTGAAGGTCTAGGTCACCCTGATGGTAGTGGTTGATAAGCTGCTGCAACTGGGGATCTTGGTTGTATGCTTGTTGGAGGCCTTCCCACCAAGTAGCTTTGACCACACTGAGTGCTTTTGCTTCCTCGTAGGTGGCTAGATTTTCCTGTGGGTCTGAGCCCTCATTTTCGGCAGGTAGCCTTGACAGTGCGTCGGCTGCTCTATTTTCCTTCCCACTTCGATATTCCACACTAAAATCAAAGCCCAATAGCTTGACAATCCACTTTTGTTGAAATGGGGTTCCAAATTTTTGCTCTAGCAGATGTTTTAGTGCTTGTTGGTCTGTCCTTACCTTAAAACTGTGTCCCAATAAATAATGCCTCCACTTCCTAATGGCCAGAACTAAAGCCAAGAATTCGTTCTCATAAGTAGATAAAAATAGATTCTTCCCTTTTAATGCTTGGCTTAAATAAGCTAAGGGTCTCCCTTCCTGCATTAAAATAGCTCCCAACCCACTCCGCGAGGCATTACACTTCACCATAAAAGGCTTTGAGAAATCTGGTAATCCAAGAACAGAAGGAGTTACCATAGCTGCTTTAAGAGCTGTAAAAGCTTGAGTGGCCTCTTCATTCCAACTAAAAGAATTCTTCTTTAATAATGCAGTTAAGGGGGCTGCAATGCTTCCATAGCCTTCACGAACTTCCTGTAATAACCTGTTAGGCCTAAAAAACTCCTTAGAGCCTTAGGGTTTTTAGGTATTGGCCATTCTACCATGACTGCAATCTTTAAGGGATCTGCCTTAACCACTTTCTTTGAAATGACATGACCCAAATACTCTACTTCTCGACACCCAAAAACACACTTGGAAACTTTTGCATATAACTGGTTGTGCCTTAAAACCTCCAAAACAGTTTTTAAGTGAACCACATGATCCTCAACAGACTTACTATACACAAGTATGTTATCAAAGAACACCAATACGAATTTTCGGAAATAGGATCTAAATATTTTATTCATTAACCCCTGAAAGGTTGATGGTGCATTATTAACCCCAAATGGCATCACCAAAAACTCAAAATGCCCCTCATGTGTGCGAAAGGTAGTTTTAGGCACATCTTCAGGACGCATCCTAATTTGATGGTAGCCCAACCTTAAGTCAAGCTTGGAAAATAGTTCAGCACCATGTAACTCATCTAGAAGTTCATTTATATTTGGGATGGAAAACTTATCTTTGATAGTGTCTTTGTTTAGAGCCCGGTAGTCTATGCACATGCGCCAGCTCCCATCTGCCTTCCTTACCAAGAGGACTGGTGAAGAATAGGGACTTTGGCTAGGTTGAATGATTCCAGTCTTCAGCATCTCTCTGACCAGCTTCTCAATCTCTTCTTTTTGGTAGTAGGGATAATGATAGGGCCTTACACAATGGGTTTGGCTGCCTCTTGGAGCTGGATTTGATGATGATGACTCCTGGGGGGAGGAAGTCCACTTGGTTCAGCAAACACTGTTTGGAAATTGTCCAAAACAGCTTGTATGGCTAGGTCTGCAGGTACCCTTCCCTTAGTATTGACGACCTCCATTAGTTGCAGCCAAATGCCTTTTCCTTCGACCAGAGTAGTCTTGCTCAGCGTTGGTTCCTCCTCTAGTGAGTTCTCAGGTGGCTTTAAGCCTTGCAACAATAGTTGTTGCCCTTCAATGTGAAACCGCATGCTCAAATCTGCAAAATTCCACTGGATTGTGCCCAAACTCCTTAACCAATCTACCCCCAAAACAATATCACACCCTCCCAAAGTTAATAAATAAAGATTAGCCAAAATATAACAACTTTGCAGTCTAAGGAATACTACCTTACAGCAACCCTGGCAAGGAAAAGTTGCTCCATTAGCAACTTGGATTGCCAAATGGCTTTCTTCTACTGGTAGCCATATTTTTCTTGCTACATTTACGTCTATAAAGCTATGTGTACTGCTAGTATCAATAAGAACTATGACTGAATTTTTTCCAATTCTTCCCACTAACCTCATAGTCTTTGGTGAGGGAACTCCTGCTATGGCATGTAGAGAGATAACCAGCAGTTCAGGTAGCTGTGCTGTCGGGACAACCCCCATATAACCCTGGTGGTAAGTCTCCTCCCTTTCCTCTTCCTCATAATCTTCCACTCCCAATTCCAACCCTTCTAGTAGGTATAATTTAGGCTTGCTACACTTGTGCCCTATTTGGTATTTTTCATCACAATTATGGCATAACCCCTGTCTCTCCTTTCTTGCATTTGGTTGGGGCTTAGTCTTTTTATGGGAAAAGGGTATCTCTTAGGGGGAATTGGATTCGGTTGTGAGTTTGGTGGGGGTGCAGGAAGTCTTGGCACTGGATTTGGTCCCGGTAATCTGAGTGGGGCTGGCTTGTGGGTGCTTGGATGTGGATTGTTTTGGACATGTGGGTTTCGGTAAGGGTATTGTTTCCTACCCACCTCATCTTCTTGCAATCGAGCCAATCCAAAGGCAGTAGAGAGAGTAGTTGGTTTGAACATGGTAACAATAATCCTCAATTCATCTCTTAATCCACTTAAAAAAGTACTTATGCTAAATTCTTCACTTAATCCTGTGATTTTGTTTGACAGGATCTCAAATGCTGTTTGGTACTCTTCTACACTCCCGGTTTGCCTCAATTTAGTGAATGCACCAACTGGATCTTCATATGCCAAAGGTCCAAATCTGATGTGGAGAGCTACCAAAAAGTCCTCCCAGTTGGCTGCTGGACTAGACTCCATTAACCAGTAATACCATGATAGCGCCTTCCCCTCCATGTGGAAAGAAGCAATCTGCAGCTTGTGGTCCTCTGGCGTTTGACTATATGCGAAGAACTGCTTTCCCTTCAAAATCCACTCACTGGGATCCCCACCATCAAAGCGTGGAAAATCCAACTGGAGAGTCCTTGCCTGGATCCCACCGTGCCCATCAAATAAGGGATTAGCATTTATCCTCACATTATTAGAACTCCCTTCTCCTAAACTTAGCTTAGTTGTTATCTATACCAAGCTATCATAGCTGGATGCCAGATTATTAAGCTGCTGTAAGACTCCCTCTATAAGTGCCTCTTGTCTATCCTGTGCTTCCTTCAAAGAAGTTGTTTCTCCATGTATGGTAGTAACGATCTCAGCAAGTTGTGACAAACGTGTCCCTTCAGCCATGTTGCAGGAATGCGGCTCTGAGACCAATTTGTTATGGTTTTTTGTAATTAAATCAAGCAAGAATACTGGCAATTCAAGGAGCCAGTGACCTCCCAGTGCATACGGCAGCAATTGGACTCTAAATTCATAATTGCATTCATCTCAGAAAATGGCTTATATAGAACATTACTGAAACAAATTCCCTACGTGCACGGATTAGTGCGTTACAAATAACTACCCATTAACAACATGGACCTTAACTCGAAACAACCCATTGACTGGGTCCGACTCAACTAAAATAAAGGAATTAAAAGTACGAAACTATCCCTGACTAAACAAATATTACCCCTTCCCACGTAGCCCTTACATGTCCCCTTAGATTTAGGCTCATAATAATAGAATACTTATGGTCGATGGTGTGCTGTATGGGATGCCTTTTTGACTCTTGTGGCCATTTTGCTGTCTTAAACACGAAGCAGCAGATGGTAAAAAAGAGAAATGCATAATGATAATGGATTGTGGGCTTGTGTGACAAGAAGATGGGTTCAAATCGGAGAGGAGATGAGAGGAAGGGCTTCATGGGAATAAGTTGGGTTCGAATCGGAGAGGAGAAGCGAAGAATTGATTTAGGGCTAGAAGAAGGGATGGAGGATAGGAAGAGGAAATGGGGAAAAGAGAGAGGGGTTTACCTAGATGCAATCCCATAGTAATTTCTATAAGTCGCATACGTGTTTGTTTTTCACTGGATGGTGTAAAAAGAAACCTTACACCCGACAGGCTGTAAGGTTTTCTCTTTTTGGATTTAGCATCTACTTTTGGTTTAATTTATGTGTGGTTCCCTTAATCTCATTTGGATGGCCATTTATTGGATGAAGATTCATGTGCAAGACTTGGAGGAAGGGCTCTGTTATGAAGCTATGATGACCACCATATTCAGCAATCAATTTGGTGCTCAATCGTGAACAACATCCATGAAGTACCTTTGAATTAAGGTATTGCTCTTCTTAATACAAAAATCCCCAATCAACCCTATTAAAAACTGATTTCATCCATTTTGTCTGTTAATCTTTCCATGCATCCATTAATCACCCATCACTAGATCTTTTCTGTTAAGAAGCAGATGGGATCATATATCAGCTAGGTTTGAGACTACATGTGATATTAGTTTCCTAAAATTCTTAAGAAAATGACCGAATTGTATGTGGCTAATATATAGGATCATCTAGTTTTAATACTTCTTCTTCAGGTTAGTCTCATTATGTCCGAAAACACTATTTTGTTGAGCACCAAATAACTGCTTATGTATCTTGTGTGTACCTATACCTCTATAATCCGACTAATTGTGTTAATTAGCCTAATCGAAGGAATCTATATGCATGACCCATAGCATGCGAGATGTTATGGAGGTCGAAGTTGATGGTTTAATCAACTTTCTCTGTTTGAAAGCAGTTAATCAATGTTGTTTTATTTATGATGTTCCTAAGGCAACCTATGCAAATTGTTAAGTTGTAGTCGATTTAATGGTCTTTCGCTATGACGTGTTTGTGAAGCAATAATCAAATAAATTTTAATGAAAATGGTTGGGAAAATAAATAATATTTACAAATTTTGACAATGAAAGCTAAAAGAAAAAGGCCAACAAACAGTCTGCCTTTACAACCTCGATTATTTCAAAATACATGACATTCTTGACAATTGCTTCAAGGGTTGTTAATCATTGTTAACACCACTTTCAGAAACTCTACCCATGGCTGATACTTTGGGATCATTGTTGATGAACTAGTTTCCTTAAATATATACATTGCTATTACCTTTTACAATACAAGTGATTTAGTTTTTTTGGGGGGATTATATTGATAAATATGAGTAGAGGAGGCTAATTTAGATGGTTGTGATGGGCAAAAGTACTTATGGTAGGCTATAAAATTGTGCTTTCTATGGCAGTTATTCAATATGATCAAGAATTCCTGAGAAAAATCAGTATGTAAAGACCGTTTAACAACATTGATATATGATGTTTCGAAATGCCTCTCAACTCCATTATGTTGAAAATATAAGCTTGAGGCATTATTACTAGGGTGTACAGAACTTAGATATATCTTTACAACCTTATAGGACTATACATAATTCTAAGTTTGCACAAGATGGTTTGGAAATTCGTAGGGAGTTTTTTCGAGGGCCCTTGGTCTTGTTTGTCTCTAGGTCCTACTAATATACTTCCCTATAGGCAAGTATATTCATGTTTTTTGAATGAGGAAGACAAAATGATATTTGGATCACACAACTTGTCCTCTTGATCCCATAACATGAGTATGTGGATCACTTATTGAGTTTGATATGGACGTGTCCAGATTTTTTGGCAACCATAATCCAGATAGTATCCTAATTGGCCAGTTCATAATGTTATATATATATATATATATATATATATATATATAAGTAATAAAATATTTTATTCCAAAGAAATAGGCATAAGCCCAAGTATACAGGACGTATACAAAGGAAATACCCATAACTTTCTAGAAACAAAAACAAAACTAAAACAGATTCAGAATATTTTCTTCCATTACAAAAGTTTTGGCCCAAAAACTCAAAGTACTCAAGAAAAAGTCCCTAAGATCTCCCAATGATTGTTCTATCTTCAAAGCATTTCCCATTTCTTTCAAGCCATATGCACCACATAAGATAGGGAGGAATCATTTTCCAAGCACTCACCGCATTCGTACAGCCCTTCAAACCCTTCCACCCTACCAATAAATCCACCACTTCTTTGGGCATTGCCCAATGTAAACCTGTCCAGTTCAATACCTCATTCCACAAGAATCTTGCCACTTCACAGTGAAGAAAGAGGTGATTAACTGATTTCCCATCCCTCTTGCACATAACACACCAATCAGCAATATACATTCCTCTCTTTCTAAGATAATCAATTGTCAACACTTTGCTCAAAGATACCACCCAACAAAAAAATGCAATCTTGGAAGGAACTTTCACTTTCTAAATATTTTTCCAAGGAAATACACAGCTACTATGACTTGACAAAATTTTGTAATAAGATGAGACTGAAAACTTAGCATTTCCAGCAGGAGTCCACAGCATGCTGTCCTCTCTACCTGGCTACAACTTTGAGCTGTAAAGTCTAACCAGTAATGCCTTAACTTCATCCACTTTCCAATCGTTAACATCCCTTATAAAATTAACATTCCATTCAATATTTTATTACTGCTGCAGTAGGACTCACCTACAGTTGTGTTTGATCCATTGCAATTCTAAAAAGGGTAGGAAGTTCCTGCTTAAGAGCAGTATCCCCACACCACAAATCATGACAAAAGAGTATCCTCTTCCCATCACCCACCTTCAATCTGAAATGATTTGAAAAAGAACCCCATCATTTTCTAATAAGTTTCCACAAACTCACCCCGGATACTCCACTAGATTCTTTAGAACACCAACTTCTCCACAAACTTTCATATTTCACACCAATAACATTTTTCCAAAGAGCTTTACTTTCTAATTGATATCTCCAAAGCCATTTCCCAATTAGAGCTCTATTAAAAACCCTTAAATCTTTTATCCCCAAACCACCACAATCCATCGGTTGACAAATCTTTTTCTAACTAACCAAATGAAACTGTTTTTCCATACCTTTACCGCCAAGAAGTTTTGAAATAACTCTCAATTCTCTTTTCAACCCTTACTGGCAGTGGAAAAAGTGAAAGGAAATAAGTGGGTAGGTTATAAAAAGTACTTTTTATAAGAGTTAATCTTCTCCCCTTAGACAAGTAGATCATTTTCTAACCAGCTAACCTCCTTTCTATTTTTTCAATCACCCCATCCCAAATATTAACAGATTTAAAAGAGTCCCCCAAAGGAAGCCCAAGATACCTCAAAGGGAGAGAAGAAATTCTGCACCCCATAATGCCTAGTTCATTATGTAAAAGCGTGTTCTACTTTATTTGGTGAGCTAGAGATGACAGCTTTCATCCCCAACTCAAATGTCTACATGTCTATATGGCTTAAAAAGGGTAGGTATGTAGTTATAAATGCAGCTCTTAGACATTTTTGCAGCTACTTCGGAGAATGTAAGGCATACTCTAATGTGTTTTCATAGACAAGCAGAGTGCCAGCTGGAATTGCTAATGTAATTCATGGCTTGGAAGGCATTATCCATTTTGCATTTTTTGTCCACATGTGTTTGCGTGCATATTAGTATATTTTGTACAATATGCTTTAGCTATAAGTATGGTTATATTTGTCTTTGGGTAAAATTCTCAAAATTATTCAGTTGGAAAGTCAGACACATACATGCTGTCATTCCTGTCTGATTTGGAAGTATAGAGTGTTCATATCATACTAGGTCATTCTATCTTTTGTTTCTTCATGTGTAGGCGTGTGCAGTGCCTGGTAGTAATGATGCATGGTTATGTAGTACATTACAAGACTATGAAACTGCCTTTCCCAGGCACTAACTCTACTACGGGAGGGTATGGGAAATTAATCTGACTATCAAGTATAACTGCCTATCATATATGTTGGACCAGTGACACTGATGCCTAAGCAAGACAATTTTTAAGTTGCGCCCTCTTCTATATGTCGCACTAATAAATGATTTTTATGTTATCTAGATGGACAAAAGTTGGATGCATCTAAATGATAGACTTACGTCAACACAATATGCTGAAGGGATTGAACAGTTCCTCACACTGGCTTGAAGCCACGTAGTGGGAACTGACCGCATTCGGTGTCCATGCCATTCGTGCGATAATAATATATTCCTACCTATACTCGAGGTGGAAACCCAATTGTTCATAAATGAGATTAATCCAAATTACAACCACTGGATATTTCATGGGGAGGAGGAAATTTTGAATATCACCTAGTGATGAAGACAAATACATTAATGACATGGAGTAGATATTAGATGACATTAGTGAATGCATGTTCATTGATACACACTCAGACATCACCGAACCTAGAGCTCAACCACCTATAACCGAGGCAAACCCTTCCTTGTCATTTGACAAACTATTGGATGATGCCCGATGTCCACTTTTCCAGGGGTGTAAACAGTTTTCAAAGCTTTCATTCGTTGTGAATTTGTTGCACATTAAAACTATTGGGGATGGTCAATAAAGTCATTTGACCTTCTGTTGAAGTTGTTGAGGTTTGCATTTCCCGAGGCCCAATTGCGGTCACTAGAACGGGGGTTAGGATTCAGTTACCACAAAAGCCATGCCTGTCCAAACTTTTGCATACTATTTTGGAAGGACAATGCTGATATGAATGACTGTCCAAAATGCAAGGCACCAAGGTGGTTCTCAAACACACATAGGAACCATTTAATCCTTTAGAAAGTGTCGTGTCATTTCCCTTTGAAGCCGATGTTGCAATGACTATATATGTCAGCTAAGGTTTAAGCTGATATGAGATGGCATAAAGAATAACGAGCGAGTGATGGTAATACTATGAGGCATCCTATCGATTCAGTAGTGTGGACTACATTCGGCAAAGAACATAGTTGGTTTGCTGAAAATGCTCGCAATGTCAGGCTTGGTTTAGCGAGTGATGGTTTCAATCCTTTCAACAATCATGCAAAACCTTATAGCATATGGCCCATCATCCTCGTGCCATATAACTTGCCTCTGCGGTTATGCATGAAAGAGCAATTTTTCATCACGTCTCTTATTATTCATTGTCCAAAATACCAAGAAATGATATTGATGTATACTTGCAGCCGTTTGTTGATCAATTGAATGATATTTGGAAAAATGAGGTGCATACATATAATGCATACAAGAAGGAAACATTTAGATTACATGCGGCTTTACTATGGACAATAAATGACTTTCCTGCATATGGTAACCTTTCAGAATTGCCAACAAAAGGGAAATTGACATGTCCTTCATGCAATGCTGGTACGAATTCATTGTAGTTGAACATTGGCCAAAAGCACAACTATATGGGGCATTGTTAATTTTTACTGGAAAACCACGTATGGCGGGAAAAAAAATCTATGTTCAATGGTAATGAAGATCACCACATGCTGCCAAGTTTATTATCAGGACCGAATATTGTAAGTCAACTAACTCTTCTTGGGGGTGTTGAATTTGGCATATGCCATAAGAAGATAAAACACACTGCTTAAGAGTTGAATTGGACGGAGAGAAGCATATTCTTCAACTTACCGTATTGGTGAACACTTCAGTTTTGACATAATCTTGACGTTATGCATATTGAAAAGAACATATGTGACAACATACTCGGCACACTAATGAACATTCTTGGAAAAAATAAAGATAATATTAACTCTCGTCGTGACCTGGGCACTTTGGGTATAAGAAAGGAATTACATCTGATGCATCAAGGTGACTAGTGTTCAATGCCACATCCATGTTTTACATTAAATGGCAATGAAAGGAAAACTTTCTGTGAGTGGTTGGCCGATGTGAAATTTCCAAATGGGTTCACGGCCAATATTTCACGATGTGTTTCTGTGAGTGGTTGGCTGATGTGAAATTTCCAAATGGGTTCACGGCCAATATTTCACGATGTGTTTCTGTTCGTGATTGCAAAATCGCTGGGTTGAAAGTCATGACTGTCATGCTTTCTTGCAAAGACTACTCCTTCTTGCAGTTGGGGGTGCTTAAGAAACAATATTGCTTTGCCTTTGACAGAAGTTAGCAATTTATTCAAAGAGATTTGCGCACGAATGCTAAATGTATACTACTTAGCATAGCTCGAAGGTGATATTGTCTTCATTCTATGCAAGTTGGAGATGATTTTCCCTCCTCCATTCTCCGATGTGATGGTTCACCTAGCCCTCCATTTGCCCTATGAGGCATTGCTTGTAGGCTCAGTTCAATATAGGTGGATGTACCCATTTGAGAGGTATCTCGGAAAATTCAAGCGGTAAGTTAAGAATAAGGCTCGTTCAAAAGGATCAATAGTGAAAGCCTAAATTTATGTAATGCTTGACATTGTGCTCGATGTATCTCGAAGACGTTGAGACGAGGGTCAACCAAGCTGATCGCAACATTGATCGTGGGAAAGAGGATGTGAGAGATAGGTTACGCATTTTCACCCAGAAAATTCGTCCATTGGGTATGGTATCATCTGTGCAATTAGATCCAAGACTATTCACCTTAGCTGGTTGGTACTTGCTTAACAATTGCACCGAGATTGTTGCCTACATAGAGTATGCATCTTTCTATATACATTCAAGTTTAAATCTATAAGCTGATTTTACCAAGATGGTGTTATTATGCTCATTGCACATATTTTATGGTTATTAACTCAAACGAAAACCATGTGTAAATTGTTTCCATGTGTGTAGTGTGCACTACTGAATATGTAAGGAAACGAACCCAACGCATATCGATTGAATTCATGAAATAAAGTTCCCTACCTGGGAAACGTGTAGGTTGCCCCGTTGCTCTTACCTTTAATGCATACTATTCTGTGTTACACACCTAAAAGTTATCGAGAAATGATTGTGGTGACATTTTTTGAATAATTTGACAGGTTCAAGCTCTACGTAAAGATAACCTTGATGAAGTGCCTGCCGATCTATATGCTGTAGCGTGTGACACTAACTGTGAGATTACATCGTACGTTGTATGCATAATGAACGAAAAAAGGGTTCCATACAAAGCATCAAGAACAACGTCGACGAATTCAAAATTATGGTGTGTTTTTTTTTTTTTTTTAAAAGAGCCGGAAGCCACCCACATAGCAGCCCCGTCCCAAATTTTATTAATAAGCCCTCACTTGTGGCGGAGGAATACCGTGGTTACAACCTGAGGCCCGGGAGCTACAATTATAAAAAAAACCAAAAAAAAACCCAGGGCTCAAAAAAACCATAAACTCTAACACAAATTAGAAGAAAACCAAAAAAAAAAAAACCCGAAAACAGCTAAATAACCAAAACCAAAAACCTGCAAGAAAAAACCTGCACCAACAAAGAGTAAGCAAAAATATTGAGCGCAACGAAGAAAGGACCATACCTGTAGAAAAACCAGAGCCCAAAGCCACTAGCAACGTCTTCGAGCTTTCCGAATATAAGGAAGACCCCCTTTGTCTAGCCGGATATTGCCTCTAATGGAGGCAGGCAGCGCAGATAAAGAAAACCAAGATCCAGAATGACCCTTGGCACCCATTTTGGCAAACCCATCAGCAACCGAGTTACATTCTCTATAGCAGTGAAAGATAGAAACATTAAGCCCAGCTATACGGCTCTGGATTTCCTCCCAATAATCTTCCATATACCACAGGCCACATCTCTGATTTCTCAACCATTTAAGCACTAACATGGAGTTTAGTTCAATCTCCACAAAAGAAATACCCAACAAACCAATGTAACGAAGCCCGTGAAGTAAACCCATCAATTCTGCATGATTGTTAGAATTATGCCCAGTGGCCTCAGCAAACCCACACAGCAAATCACCTTTATCATCCCGAATGATACCTCCCGCACCCGAAGGACCCGGATTACCAAGAGAACAACCATCTACGTTAAGTTTAACCCAACCTTGCTTAGGTGGCTTCCATTTGACTGAGAAAATAAATTCCTTACGCATGACGTTTAATGGCATATTGAAACACTGTAAAATACCTTCATCACGCCGAGAGAGCAAATTGACATCCTGGAGTTTTAAAGCAATCCAAGAAACCCAATATTTAATGGAGCACCAAACCTGATGGACTGATTCCATCAAACCTTCCATCCTAGCCTTACACCGACGAACCCATAATCTCCAAGTAATGATAGCCGGAAGAAGACCCAGCAATTGACCAGGGCGATTCGAATTCTTTGCCCGCCTATACCAACACTCCACCATCTGTCTCCATGAACCACCTTCCAGCCAAGGAACACCCAGAATCACCGAACAAAGGCGCCAAATTTTTTTAGCAAATTCTCCTCTCGCAAGACAATGATTAGCATCTTCATAATTAGGATTGGAACAACAATCACATCTTGAGACAATAGAAATACCAATTCTGCAAATTCTGTCATCAACAGGAAGACAATCATGTATAGCCTTCCACATAGTTATAGACATTTTTTTGGGAAGAGCAGGATGCCATACCCATTTTGCCCAAGGGAACTCTGGACCCCTCATACGAATACAATTCCAAGCACTTTTAGTAGAGAAGTGCCCATCGGCATTAGGGATCCAAATCAACATATCCTTCCCACTCTTAACCCGACCCAACTGCAAAATGAGCTCCTCAGCTTTATGATGACCAACCAGTTGAGAGAGATATTCCATATTCCAATCCAAACCAGTTTTACAATCTTCCAATTTAAGGTTTGGCTTTTCAGAAATCGTAATATTATCGCAAAGAGGGCCATCATCCGCCCAATTATCATGCCAAAAGAAAAGTTTACCTTCCCGAACTCTCCATTTAGAATTAGCTTGCACTAAGGGAATGTTATTCAAAATCATCTTCCAAAAAATAGACCCTTTCTTAGAATCCACCATGGAAATATGTTTGTCACCAATATATTTCGCAAAGAAAAACTGAGACCAAAGAGAAGTACCTTGCAAAAGATTCCAAGCTAACTTCATGTGGAGAGAGGATTGCACGTCTTGCAGGTTACGAATTCCCAGCCCACCTTCCGTGACAGGCTTACAAATATCCCCCCAAGAATGCCATTTTTTCTTAGGTTTACCATCTTTAAAGCCCCAAAAGAAGGTACTCATAATCCTTTGAAGTTTCTCAAGCACGGCTTTTGGCGTCTTAAGAATAGAAAGGCTATGCACAGGAATACTTTGAAGCACATGTTTAATAAGGATCAAGCGCGCACCACTGGAAAGCAGTCTGGTTTGCCATCCCTCCAATCTGGACTGAACTTTAGCAATCAAGTCATCAAAATGAGAAATCTTAAGACGTCCTGAAATAATAGGAACTCCCAAATATTTGAAAGGAAACTTTCCTTCCGTAAAACCAGTGAAACGAAGAAGAGCTCGACGTCTAGAAACAGAAACCTGAGAAGAGAAAAAAAATAGAGGATTTGTGTTTGCTCACTGTTTGCCCCGACCACAGTTCATAAGTCTTCAACACGTCAGTAATGGCTTTTAAGGAAGCCTTGCCCCCATTGCAAAAAATCACCACATCATCTGCATAAAGCAAGTGAGAAATAATAGGGGAACCTCGCGGATGAACAAAAGGAATGATCTTACCCATTTGAACCTGATTTTTTATCATCCTCGAAAAAATTTCCTCCACAAGAATGAATAAATAAGGAGAGATGGGGTCACCTTGACGCAACCCACGCCCACCTTTAAAAAAACCTTTGGGAACACCATTCATAACCACTGAGAACCAAGGATTAGTGATGCAGTGACGAATCAACATACAAAAAAATTCAGAAAATCCAAAAGCTTTAAGAACATGCAAAATAAAAGACCAATCCACACTGTCATAGGCTTTAGCCATGTCAATTTTCAAAACAACATTCCCCCCATGAGCAGGTTTATTAATAGAGTGAATCATCTCTTGAGTGAGACTAATATTTTCAAAAATGCTACGACCCGGAAGGAAGGCTCCTTGCTCAGGAGAAATAATTTTAGCAAGCATAGGGGAGATACGGTTAACCATAATTTTAGTGCAAATTTTATAGAACACACTACAAAGACTAATAGGCCTAAACTTATCAAAACTCGTCGGATTATCCACTTTAGGAATTAAAATAAAAAAAGTAGCATTGAAAAAACGTGGAAGGGCCATACCTCGAAAAAAGTTTGCCACAGCATCAACAACATCAGAGCCCACAATATGCCAACAAGAACGATAGAAGCCCGATCCAAATCCATCAGGACCCGGGCTACTATCTTCCGGAATGGAACAAAGCGCATCATAGACTTCCTGAGACGAAGGAACATGGGAAATAAAATCATTGTCACACTGCGAGATAATAGGTTGAACTAAATCATCCAGGCACGGCTCCACACGGGCTATGCCAGCCTCCAAGAAATGAGAAAAATAAGAGATAGCCCCTTCGTGGATCTTCTCTGGAGAGGAAAGAATAGACCCATCTTCTAATTTCATCTCTTTCACCTCTTTATGATTACAACGACTGATAGCACGAAAGAAATTAGAACTAGCTTCGCCCTTCTGGATCCAACCTTGTTTGGCCTGTTGGGCTAACCGTTTTTCTTCCCTATCCATCCAAACTGAAAGCTCTAACTGGGAGGCAATAAGGTCGACCTCCACGTCTTCGGTGTACTCAGATTGCAAACTGACCTCCAAGCGCTTTATCCGATCCTCAAGAGCCGCTATGTGCGTTTCTGTTCTCCCAAAAACTGTCTTGTTCCAAATTCTCAAAACATTTCTTAGTCTTTTAAGTTTGTTAACAAGCACATACAAACTAGATCCCCCAATGACATTATTATTCCAAGATTGCAAAACACAGTCAAAAAACTGAGCATGAGAAACCCACATATGTTGAAATTTAAAGGAAGGAAAGCCATACCGACTAAAGTGATTCTCCAACAAGACCGTCATCGGCGCATGATCCGATGAGGTACGAGCCAAGTAAGCCATAGAAGCATCAGGGAAAATATCAAGAGCCGCAGTATTAATAAAACAACGGTCAAGACGCGCCCAATGCCTGGATCTTCCAGAGTGACCATTACACCAAGATAAAGAGTTACCACGGAAAGGCATATCAAGGAGCCCACAAGCGCCCACCCAATCATTAAACTCTTCCATCGCCAGAGCCAACCTAGGCCTTCCACCTCTACGTTCAGAGTCATTTCTGATAATATTAAAATCACCCATCACCAACCAAGGAAGTTGATGAATATTCGCACTCATCAACGAATCCCACAATCTACGACGATCCAAATAGGAACATTTTGCATAAACAAAAGTAATATGGAGATCATGCAAATTAGCCATACGGACAGTCAAGAATTGATCCCCCATACATTCAACAACTAAGTGTAAATTCTTAGCCCAAAACAACCATAATTTACCACCTTCATCACCATTAGAACAACAATAATCAAATTGCAATTTATCACACCACATAGCTAACCTGGAATTACTAACCATAGGCTCAGCAATAACAAGGATTTTAGGATGGAACTTTGAAACCAGCTTTTTAAGGCGTTTTCTCGACGTCCCCACACCCCGAGCATTCCAATACAAGAAAGAATTATTCATAAGTTAAGACGTGAGGGCTTGCTTACAACCCTTGAGGAAACCCTTAATTTAATACCCTTCCTTTTACATTGCTTACCTGACTGAATATCCGAGTCTGAGACCACCAGATTTTCCGTAGATAAATGTTCAAAGATCCCGTCTGAATCAGAATCAGAGCAAACAAAGCCATCAATACAATTATTCTCATGCTCATCTTCCGCACAACTTGGGTCACAACCAAACTGGGCATGTATACGTTCAACGTGGGCCGATTCCTCATCAACTGCATCAATTAATTCCTCGGCAATAATAGGTTCCAAAGGAAAGCTGGGCCCATTAATAATAGGCTTCACGGTGCTGGGCTGTTCCCCTTCAATGACCTCAAACCGAGACCCCATGCCAGAAGCTTCCTCACACAAACCAGACTTCGGCATAGCCACAGTGCCTTGACCCGAAACATCTTCATCGGCTAAATTATCTAAAGGGAATTCAACATCATGCACCACTTTCTGTATTACCTCATGGGTATTGGCAGCCAAATTCTCATCAACCAAATCAGGAATAACCTTTATCAACTGCTCCTCAGAGACCTCTTGCATCTGCTCGACAAACCGAGTGACTTCTTTACTAGCTTCTCCTTGATCAAATATCACCTCGCCATCAACCGGAACTAAAGTATTCTCTTCTGCAGAATTAGACACCAAAACAACATTCGGACAGCCACTATCAATGTTCTCCCCCTTAGCCTTTAAATGATCAGATTTCTTCACCCAAATCTTTCCTTCTTTTTCCTTAGGTTTCGGGTCTCTTCCATGCCGACAAGTTTTTTGATTATGGCCTTGGCAGCAGCACTTCACACAGTAAGCCGGCAAAGTCTCGTAAATGATCTCCTGTCTACGGCTTTTAGGCATCCCCGGAATACCAATCCAAAAATGGGATAATTGCTCTTTAGAGGCATCAATCTCTAAGCAGACCCGAGCCCCATCTGTGCGAGTGGCACACGTCGTGGGATTATCGCGACGAATAAATCTGCCTATCGGAGCCGTAAGCATCTCTAGAACAGAGGAGTGGTAAAAGTTGGGAGGAAGGCCCGGAAGAAACACCCAAGCAGGAACAAACGGCGGTTCCAGATCTTCATCAAAATCAGGAGACCAAGCAAATGGCCGGTAAGGCACACCTTCTATATCGCACGACTCCCTTGACAAGGCCTTGTGAAGATCAGTTTCGTTAGTCATGCGAATGAATATATTTCTAGGGCGTTGCATGGCCGAAACAACGGGCAACGATGAAAGACCCCAGCGGCTACGGATGAAGGCACGGATGCTATCGAGAGAGGGTCTCTGCCGTAAGAATTTCACAACCATGGAGAATCTGAATGGTTCCGACGTTTTGAGAATTTCCTCTGCAGAGAAGGAGAAGAAAACTTCACCTTCCATGTTTTTCGGTTGCCTGAACGGAACAACCACCTCTGGCAGTGGTTGGGGAACGGAAAATAAATCTGTATACGACCGAGGAGGACCAGCCATGGAAGGCTGGCCATCAACGGCCGCCATGCAGCGGACGTGAGGTTACGAAGACGAAGGGAAAAACCCTAGCAGAGCAAAAAAGGAAACTTTTAATCTCTTTGTGGCTATAACGATTCTTTTAATCTTATGGAAAATTATGAAAAACAGTTTTTTTTACAAAATACTTTGATGGTGTTTTGAACCCAAGACCTCACACTTATGGTGTGTTAGTAACTGGTGACAAGCAATCAAACAATTTAGACTTCTATGGTGTTCTAAATGATGTTGTGGAGTTTCATTACATGGGATGACGACGAGTGTACTTGTTCAAATGTGAATGGTTTGACATTGGCGATCGAAAACAAGGTGTCCGAGTGGATACGCATATGACTAGTGTCAATGTCAACGGGACATGGTACAAAGACGAACCATTTGTCTTGGCCTGCCAAGCTGAACAATATTTTTACATCAAAGATAGAAGGGTTAAAGGTAGTTGGTATGTTGTACAAAGGTTCACGAATAGGAATGTATATGACTTCCTACCAATGCATTTGTCCGAGGACCATGAATCGTCATCAAGTGACTGTGATGTGTATCTAGACGAGGAATCTGAAAGTGTACATAGAAATGTTGAATGTGCTGATGTCGGTGTGGCAACTCCACTACATGGGCCTGATATAGAACCAATTGAGTTTGATGCATCAACAATGATGCATTCGTCTAGTTAGCTCCAACCAGGTGGGGATTTTATCGACCACGCAGAGGTTGAGTCCAGTTCAGACGGTGGTGTTGGTGATCATTATTGCTCTGACCTGGAGGGTCTATCCACAAATGAAGATCTTGTGTCTGGCTAGCACTAGTCATTTTCAGTAATATGCCTTAAGGTTAAGTTGCTGGACTTTGACACTTGTAAATTTTCTCCTTTTTCTGTGCACCCCATCATAATTTACTAACACACGGCTTGGTCTTCTGATATAGGCGGATTTATATACAATTTCCTCCACATATATCTCAAGGCAATTTATGCTACAGGATGGTCGAAAGGCATATATATTACACACCTAAAGGCTTCGACAAGGCATGTTATGATTAGTATTGCCTGATATTTAAACTCTTCTTGCATATGATGGATATTGCGATAGAGGCTTAAAACTCAATTGCTAGCTTAGTTGATTTCCCTTTATGATTTACATTTGGTGGTATTCCCCACTTGTGGCAGGTCCTTTCCATTTGAGACATTTGATGGTAATCTAGAAACGTCAGTTGGTGGACATATCACCTCGGCATTTGCACAAACAGATGTAATGAAGGAAACATATATACCCTCACCGCAATTTAACTTGCCATGCATTGCAGTCTCTCTCAGCTTTCTCTCTCTCTCACTCACACACACTCATACTTCAGTCTTCTTGACTTGTGTGAAATTGGCTTGTAGCACCTATAATATATTTTAATATATATATATATTTATATATATCAGGAAATTGGCTTTCCACCTATGCGAGTCCCTCTCAGATTAATAGATGCAAGATTATGATTGTGATTATGACGGATTAGGATATAGGAATTATGATGCACTTGATTTAAAGAGAAAATTACAAGCCAGCTTATTGATACATCCCGCACAACACTGCCAAAGCAGCTATTAATTCCAAATCAGCTTCTTCTATTGTTAATACATGAATAAATTGTACATTAACCATCAAAGGCCCAATCAATAGAATCAGATGTATGAGATGGAAAAATATAGGTGATAAATGCCTCCATAATATGATGGTCAAAAAATTAGTAATTTAGCCATGCTGGTTGGGCACTTGTTCTGATATGAGGATTGCAAAGCAATTGATGCATCTAATAGGTGGTTCTTCATCTGGTGTGCATAGACTAAAAATTGTTGACCAAGCGACGGTTGAAATTTACTGCTAGCTTTCATAAAAAAATAATACCTTGAACAAAAATAACAAGAATGAAATGAGCTGATGGAGTGGTAAAAAGGAAATCATGTGCAGTTCTGAAAATAAGTATAACTGGCCCAATCAGCTCATATTTAAGTGTATAAAAATGTTACCTTAACTTATATCTCTTGGAAAGCATCTAGTTTTAAGAAAACCAACTTAGTTACTTAAAAAAACCTGATACATGATCTGTCCATATGCAAAATGCTGGTTGGGATGCCGTTGGAAAAAGTTTGGGATCTTTCTCCATTGGGCGGGACACTTTGGCGACTGTGACTGTAGTTTGAGGGATATAAGTGTAAATGTGGACTTCTACTTAAGCAGAAAAAGGGTAAATATGGACTGATGGTAATATATCTTTGATGTGACAGCAAAGATATGATATTTTCAGAGGGTGGGTGCAGCTTACACTTCGTTGCTTCTCTAGTCTGATGCTGTTCATGCCTAAAGCTTACTCTGTCTTCCAGTGGTGCCTCTGCTACTCTGAATTTCTGTAGGTTTGAGAGGAGAAAACTTGATTTCTTCCATTGGAGGCGTTGGGTAATGGTTGGTGCATGAAGCATTTAAAAAGATTTTTCTTCTAGCTAAGTGCTGGTACCAAAGGTGAGGGATTTTTTTGCTTGCTGCCAGTGAAGAATTATTGTCCAGGTATGAGAACCCTTTTATAAACCTTGGACATATATGTTTTAAAGGGAAATTTTTTGAGATATCTCGTCTTTATGATGAAGACCATCTTTGCTGTTAAGCTTGTTTAACCTTCATCTGTATGGGAGAGGCTTATGTACTGTATATAAGCTTGGCTTATGTAAAATAAGTTTATGCTTTCAACAGTGATTGTTGACATGAATATATGCAAGAAATGCAGTGACTGTTACGTATACTTTGACACAGTTAAACTTGCATTAATTATACTAAACCCAATGCATTGGCTGATAGGTCTTCTGCATTTCAGATAATGATATGGAAGACCTAAGAATACCCCAAGAATATTAACTCTTCTTGGTGACACTGTTAAAGAATTTTGAATAGTATTCAAGGCGGGGTCAAAGGATAGATTTTTATATCCATTATGTGAGTGTACATTTCAATAACAACAGAACTTTGTTAAGAAAAAGATTTATCGTTTCAGTAATATTAGCTCTGAAACAGTGGACTCAGCATGTTAGTAAGTTAACTATACCTAATTTAGAATTTGTATATTAGAAACAACTTCTTTTTCTAATAGTACTATTTAATGGGATCATCAATAGATCTTCGAAGTATAGTATTTTTGATATAGAGCAGGGAATTTGTTGTTTAACGAAGATGTTATACCTTTATGAGTTAGTTAACCATTTCAATTAATGTAGAATTGTAGTTGAAATTGATTCTAATATCAAGGTTGTAGTATAACATCTATGGCACAAATTGGATGAGGAAGAGGGTTCAGATGAGGTGGAGGGCACAAATGATAATGACAGCGAGGCTAGCTCTGATGACTCAACGCAGCCTCCAAGCATAGTTCTTGAGATAGAAGTTGCGAATCCAATATTGGGTGGCCCCACAAGTAGAGACAACAATGATAACCTAAATGGTATGATCAGTTATTGTGGTGAATATTGTGAATATCTCTAAGCTTGTGAATACCTTTATGATAACAATTATCATTGTTATCATAAAGGTATAACAATGATAACCTAAATGGTATGATCAGTTATTGATATAGAGCAGGGAATTTGTTGTTTAACGAAGATGTTATACCTTTATGAGTTAGTTAACTATTTCAATTAATGTAGAATTGTAGTTGAAATTGATTCTAATATCAAGGTTGTAGTATAACATCTATGGCACAAATTGGATGAGGAAGAGGGTTCAGATGAGGTGGAGGGCACAAATGATAATGACAGCGAGGCTAGCTCTGACGACTCAACGCAGCCTCCAAGCATAGTTCTTGAGATAGAAGTTGCGAATCCAATATTGGGTGGCCCCACAAGTAGAGACAACAATGATAACCTAAATGGTATGATCAGTTATTGTGGTGAATATTGTGAATATCTCTAAGCTTGTGAATATCCTCTGCCTCCAAGCATACTAGTATGGATACATGTAAGGTTTAAAATGTGTATACCAAGTCCTAATACTAGCACTGAATATCTTTATATTCCCTGTAGTAGAAAATGTTCCGGAGCCAATACCATCAAGCATTTCACCGAAAAGATGTGGACGTGGGCCCACCAAATTCATTGAGTTGGATAAGCTTCGGAAGCATAGGAAAATACTTCTGAAAATCAATGATGGACAAACTGCACCATGTTGTGAGAACGCTACAATGTTTACGACACGGGTCACATGGATATTGAAGCATCATGTGGACGAGTTATGCATGATGGACTAATGTACCCACGGTTGAGAAGGATGAGCTGATCAACCGTTTTCGGGTAAGCTAAATTTAACTTGCATATGATATGCTTTAGCTTGTCATATATGATTATGTTGTTGAAACTAATTACTTCATACATATAGGGGGACTTTATAGTGGATTGGAAATTGGACAATCATCGCAAGATGGTGTGGAAATAGTTGTGTAAGCGATTCAACGCTTTCTACCATGAGCTGCACAAGAAATATTTGTCATATGGTAGCCATGAAGAAGCATTGGCTGGTGGGACTGGGTTGGTCGGGCGGTTGGGCCCCTTGTTTGGGTGAAGTTATGTGATAAATGGGGATGCGAGGCATTCAAGGTAAAAGTTGGTGCACATTCCTGTATGTTTTTAGGATAGTTGTGGTCTGGAAAACGATAGTTTTCAATTACAAAGATCTTATATTAAGTTTACAATTATTTTGTTTTATTCGTAGGAAATGTCAAAGCAAAGCAAAGAGAACTGTCACAAGCTGAAAACTAATCGCACTGCTGGGAGGAAGTCATTTGTGAGAACCTTAGAGGAGAGGGTATGCATTTAGTTAACTACAAATTTAACTACACTATTCCAATTCCCAATCCAATAAGAAAATCTTCATCACGTTTTCAACATTGCACAATAATCAATGTATGTCCCATGCAAAATTCTGCTGAGTTGCTGAAAAGATGGTTACATTAGGAGTAACTAAATACATGTGTAAGGTGTAATATTTATTAATTGTTGCATAGCATTCGACTACAACGATCTTGGTGGAGTTCTACAAGGAAGTCTGTTGGTTGGTCTAGGAAGAATGATAAATTCATGACATCCATGACATAAGAGCTTTTTGTGAGAATTTTAATAAAAACGGCCCCCCTTTATGGCCTAGACTGTACATATGTGTATGTAGCATAAATACACTCATTGTGCTAAAGAACAAGTTTTTGTTTAATTTAGACTAACTCTATATTTTGTGCAGACGCAAATGATTGGCAAGATGGATGATATAGAACCTAAGCAACGTACTGAAGAGGCAGCAACTTCTGTATTTAGGGAGGTACTAGGATACAGACCAAGGTATACTAGAGGTCTAGGCAAGATGATGATAATATCGGAGTCTACGAGTAAACATGAGCGTGAACGGGACTAACATTATGCTAAAGAAGTGAAAGGACACAAAAAAGAGGTTGAGTATTACAAGAGTTAGTTTGAGGAATTGAGGGGAGATGTTAAGAGTACTTTTGGAGAGGCAGTGTGAGTATGACAAGACATTGTTTAGTTTAATGTCAGGAATGCAGTCACAAGGAGAGTCTCATAGAGAGACTCAGGGAGCCAAAAAGGGACAGCCATTAAGACCTTTTTTGTGGTGTTTTTTGAAGTAATATGCTGGCATGATCTTTTTGGGCATGGTTAATTTTTTGGGGGATGAAACAGGATGTTCAAAGCAGTGCATGAAGTAGTTAGAAGTTATAGAATGCGGTTGTAAGTAGTGTATCTATAGGTGGTTGCGTCACCTTACATAATTGTTTTGGTGCTTGGAGTTGTCTGCCTTGGGGCATGATCATAATAATAGTTGTAGCATATTCTGCACATGTGGTACGTGCCCTGATGGTAATGAAATCAGATGTTTCCCTTTTATGGAATGGTTTGTAAATAACTATAGCTCTTGGCATAACAACACTCATTACAGATGTTACTTACAGTTACAGGTACAAGTAGTTAATTAGTGTTTTTCATACAACTCTGAGACTAGGCTCGTGGTGGACTATACATGCAGTTTGGGATGTTGTGGAGACAAGGTTCTAGTTTTAGCTTAGTAATTTAGTTTTCAGTTTTCAGTTTCAGTACATAAGGCCTAGCTAACTTCCAGTTTTTTCTTTTAATCCTTGTAAAACATATTGCACTTGATTATCTTTCATTTTTAACTACTGCTGAAGATATAACTTCTGTTTCTACTTACGACATGGAATGGGGATAGGGAAGGCAAAGGTGGCAGAGAATGAGATCAGATTTTAGTTAGTGTAGACAGCTGAATTGATGAAAAATCGAATGATGAAGGTTTAAGTTGGTTAGACCTTATTAAGGGTTGATGACTTCATATTTGTGACGTGTGCTGATGTGTTTAAAAAACAAGTTTTCCCTCTTTCTCGAGTCAAAATGTATGGCACTGTGTTTCTTCCATAGGGCAGGTATATAGGTGATTCACAAATATCAAATAGATTGGGAATTTGAATGTTGTCAGGTTTATTGCACTAACTTACCCAATTCCCTACCAGGTGGTTGTTTCTACAGGTGTGCCTATATAGGTGAGGATGTGTTGTGGATTAAGGTTCAGAGTTGTTGAACCTGGATGTTAGAGAGGGCTCTGTTCTATGCAACAGTTTTTTGTTGGGATACAATTCAACAAGAAGATGCATGGTGGTAGATCATTTGTGAAGTGGAGAACTACTGTTAAGTGAAGATTTCCTGTCTCACCCACCCCAGCCAAGCCATTACTATTGCTGCCCATAAGGTTTATGTAATTTTGGATTTAGTGAAAACTGCCTCGTTTGTTTTCGTAGATGAGATGAGTTGAAATTAAAATTAAAAGTTGAATAAAATATTGTTAGAATATATATTTTTTAATATTATTTTTGTTTTGAGATTTGAAAAAATTGAATTGTTTATTTTATTTTGTGGGGTAATTTGAGAAAGTTATAATGATTAGATGAGATGAGATGAGATAAATTGAGAGTAGTTGTGAAAACAAACGATGTAAATATATATTGTATTTGGAATTTATTAGTATAAATGAATTAAGTTTGTGTATCTGAAATTTGGAATTTTCTAGTTTAAATCCTAGATAAGTTTTTAAACACTTATCAAGGATTTTTAACAATTGATGAATGAATGCTTGGTTTAGCACAAAAGATTTTTATTGTGGATCCGATCATTATTTACAGATTCTGAGTAGAGGTTATCATATAGGAATATTTATATGAAAGATCGGATTAGTTATTAAAAATGTTGTCGAGTATAAATGGATTTATGCAATAAATCTTTTGGGAAATTTCTTATGTTAGATACCCAACGGTAAAATCAGTAGAAAAATTCTAAATATAAGCTTCACACCCTGCACACCTATTTAAAAATGTCATTTTACTTTTTTACTCACATAATGAAAATGATTTAAGACATGTTTGTAAGTAAAATATGATAAAAAAATAAAATAATATGTTTTTAAGTGGGTGTGCAAGGTGTGAGGCTTATTGGTAGCACTACTCAAATCAATAATATTGACAATAAAAGAGAATCAAGAACAAAGAAGATAAAGATAATGGCTATACCTTAGAGTATTCGAGGTCTCAAATTCCTCTCAAATAAAAATATATGTTTCAACAATATTTATTCAGATTTCAAACAAAAACCCTCTTCCTCGGGAAGAATATGACTTAATTCGGTGGCCACTAACTAAGGCCATGGGCCAATTTTAACCTACATTAACTGGGCCGATGGGCTGCTAAACTATTTTAACAATTCAAACAAAAAGAAAAAATAACAATTCAAGCCCATCAAGCCCAGCCCAATTTAATTGGGTTCATAACAAATTCTCTCTATTAAAAAAAACACCTTATCCTCAAAGTTGAGATATTGATGTTACTCTATACTATTAGTCTTACAGTCCCGCATTTTCAAAAGAAACTGATGACCCATTACTAACTCCAAATATCCCTGAGAACAGAATGTCTACTCTCTGCCCACCAACACTACTGCTGAGAATAGAAGGTGGCAGTGTAGTTGCACATGGATACCTTGACCAAGTAAATAATGCACCAGTGGGCTCCACAAGAGCAATAAATGAAGCAGCTATGTTACAAGTAACATTCTGAAACATTTGTTGCTCTTCCATTGGTGTATCCATCAAATTCCAGAGCTCCAAGATCTTGGAGCCTCTGCATTCTCTGTAGTTTAACCTCTCGCCATTTTTGTATCGCAGCAGCCAACTGCTCAATCGTACAATTACTTAGATTCGTGGACCTTTCAGAGTCTCGTAAACTTGGATGAACTTCAGTTAGTATCTTCTTAGAATCCACACCAAGCATTGAGCAAAGCGAATTCAAGGCACACACCTGTTCCTGAACCTGCCTCAGGCGATCACGCTTCTCCTTTTGACGTTCATGCAGCTCCCTGTGCAACTCCTCAAGCTTTCTCAAGGACAAATCACTTTCATCCACTACCAACACGGATGAAATACACTCTGTGGATCCATAGATCTCGTTTGAGATCTTCTGTATCTGCTCTTGGGTTTCTAGGAATTGATTTCTTCTCTCAGATTTCCTTTTCCGCATCTCCTCCAATTGTGGAAGAATTCTACTGAGCTCTTCCTTCAAGCTTCCAGTATTTTGAACAGATTGCTTAATATGTACAGGTCACTCCCCAGTTGCAGAACAGATGGCAGCCAAGATCTACCTTTCTCCTGCATACTTCTAAACATTCTTGGTCATGAGACTCCACCGAGGATTTCTCTCTTAGGTTGACAGCGGCGGAATCTTCTGTTGACTCTATTACCTTCTCCACTTCGTCTGCCGTCTCTTTTCCTTCCTCTACAAGATCTTCATCTTTCGGTTCATTTGTCATCTGCAGTATTGATTTTTGTATTTCTTTAGTTGAATCCGTAGTTTCTTCCTCATCTTCGAATTTTTTTGAGCCGTATTCTTTCCTCATATCCAAAAGAACATACCCATTTCTCAGTATTTTCATATATGTTAACTCAACCTCATCTTCTAGAAGAACATCTCCATCCTTCAATATTTGTTGTTCCAATGGATAGATATGCCTTCCATGTGTGTATTCAATGTTTAACTTCACATAATAAATTGTAAATGAAGGTTCAACTAAGATTTTTAAATTTTTTCCGTTTGAACATTTCACTGTAAGGACCATTTGTCCAGGATCTCTATACAGTTCATCATATAGTGCACGATGATAAATCTGAAAACATTCGTAAAGTTCTTTATTACTCAACTCCATAGCAAGATCGTTGTCTCTAGATACTAATTATTAGATACGCAACGGTAAAAACAGTAATATTGACAATAAAAGAGAATGAAGAACAAAGAAGATAAAGATAATGACTACACCTTGGAGTATTTGAAGTCTCCAATTCCTCCCAAATGAAAATATACATTTCAACAATAATTTTCCAGATTCCAAACAAGGACCCTCTTCCTCTTCATATACAGGAAGAATATGACTTAATTCGGTGGCCACTAACTAAGGCCATGGGCCAATTTTAACCCACATTAACTGGGCCCATTTACCGCTAAACTACTTTAACAACTCAAACAAAAAGAAAAGTTAACAACTCAGTAAGAGCCCATCAAGCCCAACACAATTTAATTGGGTTCATAACATCTTAGGTTCCACTTCGAGCAGTGTCCCAGTAATTACAAAAATGTTTTTCAGAATAAATAGCAACTATTCCAAATCAGCTAGTAATTGCATCGGATCAACTCGTCGACCACCCATATTAATCAAGCCGTATGTGTTTCATCCCCAATTGCCTGATAGTGTGTGTATATATATATATGTGTGTGTGTGTGTGTGTGTGTGTGTACCTTGGGCGACATTTGTAGCGATAAGTATATTTTTTGAGGTTGTTTATGCCATAGATGTAGGCCATTAGGGTCGAATCACGTAATCTCTGTTTGTATTCCTTATTCTTTATTCTTTTATTATTTTTTGTTGATTTACTGCTTGTTCTTGCTGTTCTTGATATTTTATCTTCTATACTTGTAATTCTTGAATTAGATTTCGGTACTGAGTCATTTAGGCTATAAGGGACTCTGGATGTGTTTCTCACAATTGGTATCAAGAGCTTAGGTTCAATGGGGACCATGAAATTTGATGTTGAGAAATTTACAGGGGCAAATGACTTCAGATTATGGAGAATAAAGATGAGAGCTCTGTTAGTCCAACAGGGCTTACTAGATGCTCTCACCTGTCAAATAAGGGGCTTTTCCTCGAAAGAGGAAGGAAAGGTGGAAGTCCAAAAGGACATCCTCCAAAAGGCCCACAGTGTTATTATTCTCTCCTGAGGAGATAAAGAGTTGAGGGAAGTAGCTAGTGAGGAAACTGCCGCTGGTATCTGGCTAAAGCTAGAACACTCTATATGTCAAAATCCCTAGCAAACAGACTTTGCAAGAAAACTAGGTTATATACTCTTAATATGACTCCTGGAACCTTAATAGGGGAACATCTGGATACTTTTAACAATATTATATTAGACCGAGTTAATATAGATATTAAGGTGGAAGATAAGGATCAAGCAATCCTCTTGTTGAGTTCTTTGGACTCATCATACTAGAACCTTAAGGAGACCATGATGTATGGTAGAGATATTTTATCTCTAGATGAAGTGCAATCTGTGCTTCATGCTAGGGAATTACAAAACCAAGAAGATACCAAACGAGAACATGGTGAGGGCCTGTTTGTTAAGGGAAGACCAGAAAAGAGAGGCAAGAAAAATAAATTAGAAATTAAGAAAGGAAGGTCTAAGTCTAAAGGAAAACAGTTAAAGTGTTTTCTATGTCACAAAGAAGGACATTTCAAGAGAGATTGTCCTGACAAGAAAACTCAGGTAGGAAACAAAAATAAAGAGGATGGGGATGTGGCAGTGGTGTTAGATGGGTATGAAAGTGCCGAGGTACTGAATGTATCTGAGGTAGGGTCTGGAAAAGAGTGGATTTTAGATTTTGGCTGCTCTGTTCACATGTGTCCCAATAGAGACTAGTTTGAAACCTTTTCTGAATTGGATGGTGGACATGTAATTCTAGGGAATAATAAATCCTGTAAGATCATGGGAATTGAGTGTATAAGACTAAAATTACATGATGGGATGGAGAGACTTTTGAGAGAGGTTAGATTTATACAAATTAATAATAAATCCTGTAAGATCATGGGAGATTAGGGCATGTTAGTCAAAGAGGACTTTTAGAATTATACAAATAGGGCTTGTTGACAGATGCTGGCCTGGATAACTTACCTTTTTGTGAAGACTGTGTCTATGGAAAGGCTAAAAGGGTTAGTTTTGTAAGGGCAACTCATATGACTACTCAAACCCTAGATTATGTACATTCTGACCTTTGGGGACCTTTTAGAGTAGCTTCTCATGGTGGAGGGAACTACTTCCTCTCCATCATTGATGACTACTCTAGGAAGATATGGATTTACATTCTTAAACATAAGAGTGACACCTTTGGCAATTTTAAGGAATGGAAATCCTTAGTAGAGAATCAAGTAGACAGAAAACTAAAAACCCTAAGAACTGATAATGGGATAGAGTTTCCTTCAACAGAGTTTAACATTTTCTGTCAAAAGGAGGGGATTCTAAGACAAAAAATTGTGAGGAAAACTCCGCAACAGAATGGTCTAGCTGAAAGGATGAATAGGACCATTCTAGAGAGGGTGAAATGTATGTTGTCTAATGCTGGGTTACCTAAAACTTTATGGGCTAAAGCTGTTGCCACAACAGTCCACTTAATTAATAGGTGTCCATCTTCTACCGTAGGTTTTAAAACACCATAAGAAATGTGGACTGAGAAACCACCTAGTTATGATTAGCTTAGAACTTTTTGGTGTACAGCTTATGCACACTCAAAAACTGATAAGTTAGACCCTAAGGCATTTAACTGCACATTTGTGGGATACCCTGAGGGAGTTAAGGGGTATAAATTATGGATAGATGAACCTGGCAGACATAAATGTATCATTAGCAAGGATGTGATCTTTAATGAATCCCAAATGGCTCGGGTACATAAGAAGAACACAGACCTGGTAACACTGAGGGAGATGTACAAGTTAAGCTGGAGAGAGACAGATCCTAATACTGGGCAAATCAGTAACTTTGAGGACCCAATTTCAGAGGACTTAGGACTTAGATAAACCAGGTTCTGACTCTTACATTTTGGTAAGAGACAGAAAGAAAAGGGTTATAAAACCACCTCTAAGGTATGGTCAAGCAGAGCTTACAACTTTTACTTTGACTATTGCAGATGAGGTTGTTTATCAAGAACCAAGGACCTATAAACAGGCTATTGCTAGCAAGGATGCCACTAAGTGGATACTTGCTATGCATGATGAAATGGAGTCTCTAAATAAAACCAAAACTTGGGATCTAGTTTCAAAACCTAATGGGGTTAGGCTGGTGGGATCCAAGTAGATCATTAAAAGAAAAGAAGGCATACCAGGGGTAGAAGGTACTAGGTTCAAAGCAAAGCTAGTGGCTAACGGTTTCACTCAAAGGGAGGGAATAGATTTTAATGAGATATCCTCTCCTGTGGTTAAGCATAATTCCATTAGATTGCTTCTGTCTTTCATTGCATATCATGACTTGCACTTAGAACAGCTGGATATAAAAATTGCATTTTTGCATGGAGAATTAGAAGAGATAATTTACATGCAACCCCCTGAGGGTTTTATAAAAGACATTAACTCTAATCAAGTTTGTTTACTTCAAAAATCTTTATATGGTCTAAAACAAACTCCCAGGCAATAGTATAAGAGATTTGATACTTACATGCTTGAAAATGATTTTAAAAGAAGTTGTTATGACAACTGTGTTTACTATAAAGATGTTAATGGAATATTAATATATATTTTACAGTATGTAGATGATATGTTGGTAGCATGTAAAGATACTGATTTGATCAAACAGGCAAGTGTATGTTGAAATCTAAGTTTGACATGAAAGAACTAGGACCTGCTAGTAGAATTTTAGGAATGGATATTTTAAGAGATAGGTCAGAGGGATGTCTGTATCTATGCCAAAAAAATTATATTTATAAAATTCTCAAAAGGTTTGGTATGGACCAAGTCAAACCTGTAAACACACATTTGGGTCAACATTTCAAGTTGTCCACTAGTCAGACCCCAGAAATAGAATCAGAGACATAATTTATGCAACAAATCACCTATGCTAGCATGGTGGGAAGTGTGATGTATGCAATGGTCTGTACAAGGCCGGATCTTACATTTGCTATTAGTGTTGTTAGTAGGTTTATGAGTAACCCTGGTAAGGCACAATGGCAATCCATTAAATGGTTATTAAGGTATATTTCTGGAACTATTAATTTAGGCCTAAAATATGGATCAAATGTTAAGGAAGGTTGTGAGTTAGAGGGCTTTGTAGATGCTAATTATGCTGGTAATGTGGATACAAGGAAATCTTTTACAGGATATGTTTTTACTGCTTATGGGGGGGCTATTAGTTGGAAGTCAAATTTGCAATCTGTTGTGACTTTGTCTACAACAAAGGTTGAGTATATAGGTTTGACAGAGGCCATAAAGGTGGCCATATGGCTAAATGGTATATCATATGAATTAGGTATTTTTAAAGGAAATGTTATTGTACATTGTGATAACCAGAGTTCAATATATTTGGCTAAAAACCAAGTATATCATGAAAGGACTAAGCATATAGATGTTACACTCCATTTTGTAAGGGATGTAATTGAGTCTAGGGAAGTTGGAGTGGAGAAAATCCCAACTGAGGAAAATCCCTCAAACATGATGACTAAATCCCAGCCATTAGCAAAGTTTAGAAATTATCTAAACTTAATTAACATGCAGTCTGTTGGGGTCCCTAATAGAGGGACATTGTAGGAATAGCCAAGATGAGAGTAGGATAGAAGTGATAGGTATAATATTGTCAAAGTGGAGAATTGTGAATATTGTGTGTCAATTATTTTACCATCTTTATAGTACTCTAACTTATGTATATGCAGCCAATAAAAGTGTGATACTTGGTGATAAGCAGCAGCCCTTATCAATATGCAGTGGAGTGGACATGTGTTGGGCACGAGAGCAAACTTTGGCTTATCTGATATGATGAATGAGAGCCGCTGGATCAAAGACACGTGTTGTAATTTGTTGGGCATGTATATATATGCAATGTTGTTGTGTTAGGGTAAGATGAATAGATTTCACTTTGGGCATTCTGCCATCTTCGAGAGCTTTGCAAGTTTGATAAAGAAAGTTGAGCTAGGGTTTTACTGAGGGGAAAATAAAGCTATATTGTGGCTTGTTTTGGCTCGGTATTAGCTTGATCTTGTATATGATACATTGGTTTTGAAGATTACTCAATAAAGAATGATCTCTAAGGCTGTTCCTGCCGTGGATGTAGGCCATTCAGGCTGAACCATGTAATCTCTGTTTGTTTTCCTTATTCTTTATTCTTTTATTATTTCTTGTTAATTTACTGCTTGTTCTTGCTGTTTTTAATATTTTATCTCCGATACTTGTAATTCTTGAATTGGATTTCGGTATTGAGTCCTTTAGGCTATAAGGGACTCCGGTTGTGTTTCTCACAATTACGAAAGTGCTGGAAAAGTACAATAGGTTTTTGGGGCGATGATGGAAGGTTTTATGGCAAAATAACTCAACGGAAGTAGACCTCATTCCCATTGTTTATTTGGCTCGACGCTACAATTCGTCAATAATACTGACGAACATTTATACTATTTTCAATGAGTAACTTACGACATTAATAAACATTTGCATCACCATGCTTATCAAGTGGGGGACATTGTTTGCAGCGGTTAATTGCATTTTTTTAGGCTGAATTAGTAACACCGGTAATACTGTTATTTGCAACGATTATGGACAATCGATGATAATAATTTGTTGTATCCAATTTTTGGCAACCCGCGTGCAGCGAAGAGAAATGCGTTGGTGTAAACTATTTGTAACGATTTAATATGTTATTGCGGCGACATTAGTGTGCTGGGAAAAGCTGTTTTCCTTTTAGTAAACAAGAGAAGACTGTGCAAGTAAACTTCCATGACAACCATCATTGGAGTAGATTATATAAAAAGGAAAGGATAATAATGTACTTACAATTTATTTACAATTATTTTACAATATATGTCCAATCAGCCAATACAATCATGCCATTATACTAAAAATAAGTTTCAATAATATTATAAAATTACGTTTCATTTTATGTAAATTTATAAAGTAATTGCAAAATCGTTGTAAGTAGAAAAGAAACCTTCCTTCCACTACAACTTATACTAGTCTTCCACGCGTAAGTCCAGTTTCAGTCACAAACATGATTGGAATATGCCATTGAATTATACCAACCTTAATGATGCTTCCTCGTAGTTAGCATTGTGCAAGGTTGGTCACTTGGTGGCATGCACGTGTTGCTCCTAGTTCAAGAAATAAAGTCAAAGCTTTGAAAAATGGTAGGGAGGGACAGAGAAACAGTCCATTTTATTTAGGCCCACAACCCGGCTTGGTATAACTTGGTTTGTGTCCAACCCGAACGTCCTCATTTATGACGCCAATCCGACCTGACCCGATTTGAACAAAATAAAATCAGGACGAACCCATACTACCCGACAAAAAAAATTAAAAAATAAAAAACTGCTTTCTGCACATCGATTTACAAAATCTTTCCATAATCTGAATCTCAAATCTCAAATCATCCTCAAGTTCAAGAATAGATCCAAAAAATACTTGCAGAATGGAAGAGCCTTTTGCAGAAGAAAAATGAAGGAAAAATAAAAATAAAGAGAGAAAAAGGGAAACGAAAATATCACCGTTACTATCATCAACGTGCTGCATTTGGAGTTTCTCAAAACTCATCCCTATCCTTCACTTTGTAGCTTCAACAGAACCTTTCCCCACTCTTCTATGCAATGCCTAGTGACCCACTCCCATCTCCCCTTCCTCAAGAGGCCATAACAAACGTCAAACACACTCAATAACCTCCTCTCTCTCTCTCTCTCTCTGCTTGCTGTTTCTGGGTGGATGCGAGCTGTTTCTCTTCAATTTTTCCTCTAGATAGCATCGCAACTCTCTTTGTATTTCTCTCCTCCTAGTAGCCTCTCTCTCCATTTTTTTTTCTATCCAAGCTCCTCACTTTGTTTTTCCTCTCTCTATGTTGCACACTCTTCCTCTGTGATTGCTGACGTTGGCCACCACCTCATCCCATGAAAACACAACTGCAAGTCACTTCTCAGACCGATGGCTTCTATGCCGCATCACCACGTCACTCTGCTCTGTGCCCAACACTAGGTTCTGTTGCTCCTTTACTCTACAGTGGCTTTGTTTATTTTTTTGGGGTAAGTTTCTGCTGCCCAAGAGTTTTCCTTCTTCATATATTTTGACCTCAACTTATAAGGGACATTATATACTCCTGTAACTAGACCTATAACCCGATCCACTGAAACCAGAATTGGGGCCGACCAGACCCTACACGTCAACACTTCAAAGACGGAGTGGGGTCGACCTGACCCGTACCATTCGGGTCGGGTCAAAATCTTTCAAAACCAAACACTGCATTTCACATCTCCTTCTTCTTGCGTTGCGACATCAATACAATATCACATCCAAGTTTCACAAGTGGACTTATAAGAACAAGGCTTGCGCATAAGGTTGTCCTCTCTCTCCGTCAAGATAAATAAAAGCCAAAAAATATTAGGTTTTCTGTTAAAAAATACTTGCCCGACAACATCGACAAATCTTGGGATCGATAGCTTCGATGTTGGAGCCAATCCCTTGCTTTTGTGTATGAAATTGGACCATATGGTTCGGCAAATAGTGAAGAAGAAGAGGGCTGTGAAGGCGATCCAGAGGTAGAGAGCTCCGAAACCAAGCAGAGTTGTCCAGAGGAAGTGGAACTTGGAGCGAAGTTCGAGAAAGACGATATCGAAACCAAACAATCTCTACCAGCCAAGCGTAGCCCATATCGAAGCCAAAAGCTTCTTCCCTAGCCAATATAATTGAAAAACCAACGTTCTACTTCTCTTGGTGGAATCGGTGAAACAGGCTGCTCACAAAGTTAAATAATGGAATAGGCACAGAAAGATTCGAGAAATGCAAAAAATGCAGACGAGTTGAAATAAAAATGCAAACTTGTTAACAAGTCGGGTTAGAGACCCGAGCATATACTAACTTGACAAAATGCGGGTCGGATCGTGTTACTTTAAGCGGGCCCATCGGATTTACGAGTTATTTGCACAACCCTACCAGTAACCCTACTGTTGAAATATAAGTTTGAAAAGATATTTTTATTTAATCATACGGGTTGACACCAAGACAAAAAAACCCATTCCTAGTCGAGTTGGAGACCCGATCAGATAACAATCCGATAAAATCAATTTGGGCTAGGTCACCTTAATCGGATTTGTTGGTTGATCGGTTATTTTGCACAAGCCTAATTTTATTCCCATTTCTCATTGTACATGGGTTTTCTCTTTTCATTGCGTTTTCGTTGATGTATCATGATCACTTCTATCCTCTTATGAACATAATTTTATGCGAGACTAAATTTCAAGTACTTTTGGTTGCAAATCTCAATTCCCTATGCCTGCCATGGATTAATTGTATATAAACATTTAAAGAGCATGCGAACACACACTTTGTTTTTACGTTATACGAGAGATGTTTGACCCATGAAAAAAATAGGTTGTTTATGTGTTACATATTAAGACATTTTTCAATCTCAAATAAGCTAAAAATAGAAAAAATAATTCAAAATTACATATTTTGATATTTTTCCTAAACGTCCAATCCGGATAGAGAGTAGTAACTAGGGATCTGATGAGGTGATGTCAGCGAAGCTAAGGGACAAGATTAGGGGAGAAAAGATTCACTAGCACCATACTTACTTCTGTAAATCGCCTGTGTCAAGTTTTTATTTGAGAGTGTAAAACACAAGTAAACAGAAGGTTCAATTTGAAGATTAATTCCTAGTTTGGGTATAGGTATTTTTAGAGAAAAAATTCTACTTATCATCCTCATATCACACACCATACATAACTTTTTTTTTTTCTTTTACCAAATATATAGTATATGAATGATGAGTATGAGAAATCAATTAGTTTATGAAGAATAAAACCCAAAGCTCTTCACAGAATACCTCACTACTATTCAGTATTTTAGTGTGGTGTGTGGAGATGATGAGTAGAAAAGCTCTTATTAGAATACCACAATATTATTCATTATTTTATTATTACTTTTCACATACTTTTTACTACTATTTAATATTTTATCATTATGTTTTCCTTACTTTTTTACTACTATTCATGGAATACCTAAGAATACCTCACTATTCAAACGCAACCACTACCCACAAATTTTTCGGATAATGTGGAATGTAAGTCGAATTTTAAAAAAATTGTCAACAGGGCAAAAATACCCCAAACGATTTTCAGATAACTACAACTTTCAAATTTTCAAATATATGGTCATGATCTTTAAAAACCTAAATAATCGTCATTTCTACATCAGAAAATACTTTTTTAAATTGTTCCAAACAAATGTAACAAGCTTGAAAGTGTTTTAAACATATGGTTACGAATCAGTAAATAACTTTTTAATAAAAGAACTTATTACTTAAGTTATAAGCTATATTTTCCGTCACAATCCCAAACATGCATTAAGATTTGAAATTGAAAAATATTTCGTGTTTAAGTAATATTTGGAGAGAAAATTATAAAAAGTTTAAAAAATTTAATTTCAGTGTCATGTTGTGAAATAAAGCACCTGAGCAACCACACCCATACACAACAATAATGAGATAGAAATTAAAATAAATGTGAAAATATAGGAATCAAGCAAATTACACATGACATAGTATTTAACATGGTTTGGCAACGTGTCTGCATCAACAAAGCTACATGGAATTTTATTCCCGAGGATATTACAATTGCATACAGTGAGTTATAAAAGTACCACTCTACTCACATAATCTCAACTCTCTTGAGGGCTTTTTCTCTCTCAATATGTTCTCATGCCTTTGCCTTTCTTTTGTTCACTCTAATCTGCTGAGTTCATGTCACAAGAGAACAAACATTACATATATATATATATATATATATATAGAGAGAGAGAGAGAGAGAGAGAGAGAAAATGACGATGAAAACCCTAAACGGCAAAACTGGGTTCTTCGCTTGAGCAGGTGTCGAGCGCTCCTTGAGTGAACAATCAATCGAATATTGCCTCAGGCGGTCTAACGAGCACTACTCGAGCGAGCACTTGAGTTAGTGCTTCACACGAGCCCAACATCACACGAACCTTGAGCGAACATTCTGTTTGTCCTTGGCTGGGGCCCACTGTCGCACGAATCTTGAGTGAACAATCTATATAACCTTCGCTCAAGCCTACTGTTGAGTGCATCTCGAGCGAACTGATGGGTTGAGCTTCGCTCGAGTCAAGATCGAACGACAGTCGAGCAAACTTTCTTTATGTGCCTTTTCTATTCACATACCAGACTCCACATGCAACTCAACATGTCAAACGTCCCCCAATTGTTGTATTCCACTAGAGGTGGGATTGCAGAAGATTTAACCACAGTTCCCAAATTGGAACGTCCACTTTAGGAAGCGATTGTGGCCTGTTCACTACTAAATCAGCAAGGACCCTTCCAAAAGAAGGGCCAGACGAACCACCTAAGCCATTCAGCATCACCTGCGAGTCATGAAACTACTCCTTAGAGGCCAATCCCGCCAACTGAACCAATGGGACAGCGTTGAACACTATATGGAAAACCTAGGCGTCACCCAATTCCAGAGTAGATTTTGAAGGACATGTGATACCAATCAAATGGCATCTTCATTCAACTAAGAGAACTGTGGTCAGTGAGTTATATATAATTGGGTTCCAATTGGGTTTTTAAGTTGCTAACCCTAAGAAGGGAAAACCTAAAAGATGACAAAAAGAAAAAGGAAAAACAATAGAGGAGGTGCATCGGCTAGGGTAAAAAGCCCATTTGCAATCCCAAAAGTAGATTTGTGAGGTTTGTTGTGAGGTAGGGATGAAATGGAAAAAAGGTATATTGCAATTACAAGAGAACATGTAATTTGTTCCTTCATGTTGAAATGGCTAATTTGTAATTCGATGCAGTTTTACCTCGAATCATTTGATTTTGGGGTACAACATCATAAACCATTATATGTTTAGTTCATTAGTTCGAAAGAATAGGATTTTTCTCCCTATAGTCCTTTAGATCATAAAATATTGTCAATGATTTCTAGTAGGCTTAACAGTAACTGAGAACTTGCTAGTCAAAATTAGATAGTCAACATGGTGGTGATACAATAAAGCTAACTTCAATAACGAAAGAGGATACCAAGAGCCATTCAAAAGAAGCTTTCCTGTGTACATGGAAATCAAATATCCAATTTGGTTTAACTTTTTGATGCAATAACTAATTAATTAGGTTATCAAGCAAATTGAAAAAGGTTAAGGCACTTGATCGGCATGATGAATATGTTAACATGATGATGTGCAGGGTATCAATTCTACACGAGTAAAAAAGAACTTTAACATTACCTCTAAAACAAACAATAATAACTATATATGAGTTTTGAGATGACTTCATAAGATTATAATAATGCCGACGTAAGATCTGCCCCAAAAATTGAAATGATTTTATTGCTTATTATTCTACACAAATGATAACACATCTTCTGACTTATAACTGTTTGAGTTTGGAGCATTAGAATATGACAAGATCTCATGTTAAACCATTGTAGAAATTTGGTAGAGAGAGCGTACCTATAGCCATTTGAGAGAAGAGTGTAGCGGTTCAGTCTCTTAAGTTCAATATTCACTCTCTTTAAAACCTCATAGGGATGGAATATGTAAAGTTAAGAATGAATTTGGAGCAGAATGAATTTGGCGCGAAGACCATAGCCTATATATATTTAGCAGAATTCCAATTTTGCCCATAATAAAATAATGGAATTACATGGGTCCTTAATGGGTCTCTACACATGAATTGGGTTGATACCACTTTAATGTTCATGATTTGACTAAATCATGGGCTTCTAAAGATTTATCAATAGCCCAGTTATGTCACTTTATTGATCACACATAGTAGGTCTTACACACATATATACTCAAACCTTATAGTTGGTAATTATACAATATATGAATTATGATATAGACGATTGGAAGAGGCTGCTCAGTCACTTTTTAAAAGAATGAAGTTAGATGATTGAAGGAAGTATTGTTATCTTTTCGTAAGTTCAGATTATCAGGTATTCTAGATTTTTCTCCTATAACTTGTTTACATTTATATTGGTTTCATATATTGTATTTAACATTGTTAATTTCTCCTGCAACATTTAAATTCTATCAATGCACATAATAGAACGTATTTGACAATCCACCACCGCATCGATTTAAGGTCATTCCAGCACCATGCCGATAAAATGGTAATTACTTGTTAAAATTTCGTCATTTTTATTATATTCTTTAGTTAAGTACTAAGATGATTTTTTAAAATTACTACTGTGGCTTTGTTAGAAAGGCGATGATCCTGAAAATTTCTCCCTTATTCATGTCTGTGTTACTACTCACACTGATGCACACAACGAGTTGATTGATCCTTTCGCCAAAGATAATTATGCAAGTGAGGTCATTTTGTGTGTGTAAATTATGCCAACATGTGAAGGTATATTATATTTTCTTACTATTTCTATGTTACTTATTGTGAAGGTAAATTATGCCAAATGATTAAGATGTAGTCAACCTCTGACAAATATTTCTTAACGTTCGAATGATTAAAAAAGATACGTTCGAATGTACTAATTAACCATCCGAACGTTAAATTTTTATGTCTGAACAGTTGCCCAATAACGTGCGAATGGAAAATTCAAACGTCACAACACAAACATTCGAACATGTCTACGTTCGAACGTAAAAATTAAACGTGCGAAAGAAAAATATCGAACATTAGATGTTTATCTTTCGAATGCTAATCGGTCGAGTATACATTCGAACGTTATTCTATAAGTTTGAATGTTACATTTTGTTATGGAATTCAACTCACAAAATCTCTTCACGTTCTAACGTTGCATCTCAAGGAAGACTTCCAACCATCACAAAAAAAAAAAAAAAAATAGTGACGGTTGTATAGTAAACCGTCCCAAAATACTTTCTACGACGCCTTTTTGGTGACAGTTGTGGTTATGGTTTCAAACCATCATCAAAAAATTTTTGTGACGATTTTCTTATTTTTTGTGATGGTTTCATCAGTAAAAAAAATGAATTTTCTTATGGTGTTGAAGGAATCACGTGCACATGTCGACAAAATGCTTTGATTGTTTTCCATCATGATCCACGGTGGTCATTCTAATAATTACAAATAAAATTGAGATGCAAATAAAGTGTTAATAAGCCACATTAATTCAGAAATGCTTCGGTGTGAATGTAATTAGAAAATTAGAAAGAATAACAACATTGGTCAATATACAAATACGGTAATGATCATGATCTATTGACTATTCTAAAGAGTAGTTCTACAGACAGGCACAAATGTGTGGCTATCTGCGGATGACACTGATGTGGCAAAATGCCACGTCAGCAATTAAAAAAAAAAAGAAGAGGAAAAAGACAAAAACGCTGAAAAGGAAGGAAATATGTAAAAGCGGGAGGGAAGAATTATTTTGCATTTCATTCAAGCGGTAGTCCAGGCAATGACGAAGGCAAAAAATCCAATTTCCGTGGCCTCGACGTAGTGCTATAGAAAGTTTCATCAGATTTCTTCCTCTCTCTCAGATCTCAATTGTCAGTTTCTTCCTCTGCGTCGTGACTCCGTCGTTGATCACTTGCAGCAACCCGCCTACCCACATTTCGTGGTGGAACCTAGTAAGAGGCTTAGTGAAAATCACAGATGCCTGTAGTGAAAAATCACAGATGCCTGTAGTGAAAATCACAGATGTCTGTAGTGACAAATGTGGGTTTTTTTGCGTCGAACACGTGTTTCATTTTTCATTGCGAATGTACGGGAGGCCTATAGTGAAAAATGTCCATTTGTTTCATTGTGCAGAGTTTGGTTCATTTGTTCCTTAGTTGGGTGGCATTTGTATGGTTATACATGCATAATTTGTCAATTTTAGAGCTTTCTAAGTGTTTGTTTTGGTTGTAAATTTTGGCATAAAATCTTTCTATACATTAGTTTTATTTTTATGAGAGTTTGGTTGTTCAGATTGTATCATATTACACTTGGTTATTCAAGTTTTATTTTTTTATTCAGGTTTTATCATATTATTCAGGTTGTATCATATAAATTTTGACACTTAGGTAGCTAGACATTAGATCCCAAAGAAAAGAAAGCACACAAGAAATTTAATCAAAACAGATCATATATTTCTTGTCATAAAAAAATAAAAACAACTTTATGATACAAATGAATGGGTACTCACTGATCATATTCAAAATTAATATAATATTGTAGGTTCGTACATCTTGTTTTCATTCTTGACAACCACCCTCATTGCTGAGGTAGATGGAGAAAGAGAAGGAAGACGTATCCCGCATAATAGCTCCTATCACCACTCCATCAACCCAGGTATTGTACACCTCTTTCAACAGTTGACGCGTGTTTATTTAATTGCGTGGGTGCGTTGATTAGCATTATGTTGCTATATGTTATGACATATCAAGACCACTTTATCCAAACTTTTTAAACTACATGCCAAGTTACTACGGTCTAGTACGTCATTTGTGGTTACCATCTTTTGTGCCTCCTCCAAGTGCTTGCCCATATCCATGGAGTAATCAGGTTATTGTTGGATGGTAAATTAGTTCACATGTGCTTTATTTTATGAACTTGAATATTTGGTCTAATTATTTATTTTTAAATATTTTTTGAAAAACTACAGCAACACCCATGAAGCTCTACTTCTGCTACCACATCAAGTACTACTACCCTTAGTAGTACCACTACCTTGTATAGTTCCGCCATTCCAATGATAGGACCTCCTCTAACTGCCTATCAATATCCATGGAGCAACCAGGTGACAATTTCTTGGAGTATTTATTGTAGTTAGTGTGTTTTTATTTTCTGAAATTGAATTTTTGTTCTAATTAGTTATGTTAAAATTTTTTTTATGAAAAATTGCAGCAACACCCATAGAACTCTACTTCCACTGCCGCTTCAATTACTGATGCCTTGAGTAGTTACTTTGTTGTGTCAAGTACTATTGCCATTCATAGTTCTGCTGCCGCGTCAAGTATTGCTACCTTGAGTAATTCTACCGCGTTGTATAATTTCGTTATACCAATAATGGGACCTCCTCCAACTGCTTACCCAGATCCATGGAGCAACCAGATGACGATTTCTTGGAGTATTTATTGTAGTTAGTGTTGAACTTGAATACTTGGTCCAATTATTTATGTTTATAACTTTTTTTTTTTAAAATTGCAGCAAAAGTACTGTAGCAACACTCATGGAACTCTACTTTTGCTGCAGTGGATACTTCCACTCCTATGTCTAGTTCCGCAACTAGTGTCAGTTCTAGTGTAGCTGCCAGTTCTAGTGTACAAACTAACGCTAGTGTTGCTACTAGCTCATGTTCGAATTTACCAGCTTTTGTTTCTCCGACATCTACCAACCCATATCCATGTGACAATGAGGTGATGTGTTGGATTTTCCACATGCTATCTTTCACATTATCCACAACATATATTGTCATATAATACTTCTTTCTCTTTTATTTTCAGGAAATTAAAGTGCAGCAAAGTAAGTCTGTTGAAGAAATTAGTGAAGCCACATTAGATTCAATAGAAGTTGAAACACAGTCTACTGGCTCTTTCGGTAATACGGTTGATACCAAAGAGGCTTGCAGTTTTGGGTCACTTCATATGGAGCCTACTGATTGGGGTGATATCATTGAGGAGCCAAAGCCAGGAATGCGCTTTGAGTTGGTGGATGAGTTGATGACTTACTATAAACATTACGGAAAACGATGTGGTTTTGCAGTTATGACCTAAAGGAGTAAAATGGAGAAAGATGGGACAGTGAAATATGTCACTATGGAATGTGCTTGTGGTGGCAAGGCAAGAAATAGGGCATCAAACGTTTCCAAGCCACGGCCAACAAGCAAGACAGATTGCAAGGCAAGGATGAATGTGATGTTAAAGGATGGGAAACTGTGTCACATCCGTATTTAACACACAATCATGTGCTCAGTCCTAGAAAATCCAAGTTTTTCAGATGCAACAAAGAAGTTAATGAGTCTGTTAGGAGGGTGTTGGATACAAATGATCAGGCTGGCATACGGATGAATAATAGTTTTCATACTCTTGTGACTGAGGCCGGTGGGTTTGAGAACGTACCATTTAGAGAAAAAGATTGTCGTAATTATATTGATAAGGCACGACACTTGTGCCTTGGTAAAGGTGGTGCCCAAGCACTGTTTGAATACTTTAGAAGGATGCAATACAAGAATGATGGATTTTTCAATCTCATGGAATTGGATGATGATGATAGGATGAAAAATGTGTTTTGGGTGGACGCCCGTAGTAGAGGGGCCTACAATTACTTTGGAGATGTGGTAACATTTGATACCACGTACCTGACAAATAGGCACTTTTCGTGAGTGTAAATCACCATGGACAATCAATCATTTTGGGTGCAAGCCTTATTTCAAGTGAGGATACAAAATCATTTGTATGGTTATTTAAAACTTGGCTTAATTGTATGGATGTAAAAGCGCTGAATACTATTATTACAGATCAAGATCGCGCAATGACAAATGTAATCGCCATTGTCTTTCCCTACACGCGGCATAGATATTGCTTGTGACACATATTGCGAAAGGTCCCTAAGAAGCTTGGTTCTCATACTCAATACAAATGGCTTGAAAAGTAAGTTGCTATCTTGTGTCTATGACTCCCTTACAATCGAAAAATTTGAGAATTCTTGGAACAGCCTCAAGGATATGTTCAACTTGCATGAAAATGCATGGTTGCAAAGCTTATATGCAGAGAGAGTTTTGGGTGCCGGTATATTTAAATAACTTGTTTTGGGCTGGAATGAGTAGAACTCAACACAGTGAGAGCATGAACGCTTTCTTCGACAGCTACGTGCATGCTAAGACAAACCTTAAAGAGTTTGTTGATCAGTTCGACAATGCATTGAAGAAAACAATTGAGAATGAAAATCAAGCTGACTTCCATTCATTTAACTTCACCATTCCATGCATATCACACTTGGCTCTTGAGAAGACGTTTCAAGAGGTGTACACAAATGCAAAATTTAGGGAGGTTCAACAAGAAATAATGAGAATGATATATTGTCATTGTCGTTTTGAGAAAATGGATGGAGTAATCACAACTTACTCGGTCGATGATGAAATTAAGGCTGAAGTTTTATTAAGGAGGTTACTTATACTGTTTACTTTAACGAGGCCGAGTGTGAGGCGAAGTATGTTTGTAGGTTGTTTGATATGTGAGGAATAATATGTAGACATATTATCGTCATCTTCTCAGCTAGGAAAGTCCGTGAGTTGCCGAAAAATACATATTGGACCGGTGAAAAAGGACATAAAATGTAAGTATACTATTATCCCTAGCAGTTATGATGTTGCCGAGCATAGACCCGAAACTGTTAGGTATAAATGTATATTGAGAATTTTTGATGAGGTAATAAAAATGCAGTTTCGTGCAACAGACATATTGAGGATATGGTTTCGAAGTTGCATGCGATGAATGACATATACCGCACATCGAAGCCCGACAATATAGATTCTAATGTTGGAGTAAGGACTGTAAATGCAGCCATAGAAGGAAGTTCTAAAAATGTGCTAAGTCCCCATGTTGTCAAAGGCAAGGGAAGACCCCCGTGTAAGAGGGGGATGTCGATGATGGAGGAACACTTGAAGAAAATTAAAACAAAGGCTGCGAAAAAGAAAAACGATAAGGGAAAAAGCAAACTGGTGAGAGCATAGTTATTCTCATTATTATGCGATGTTCATTTTTAAGTATGTGATAATATATTATATTTCCAATTATTTTTTATGTTGTTAGAGGTGTAGCTTGGATACCTAATTATTGGAAAGTAATGAAAACCAACTCGGCCCATTGGAAATGAGGATGCAAGAAACTATAAAAACTCCCATAATGGTGGATCAAGAAAGTGCACAACAAGAAGTAATGGGGACACAAGAAAATGTACAATTACCACTTTCATTTATTTTATTGTATTTATATGTTTTTTTATGGTGGTCTTACTTTGTCTACTATTATATTCATAGATGCAACTATGGATGGATGGAACGTAGTTGGAGATGACAGATAGAACTCAACGAAGTAGCTTCTTGTAGCAAGACTTGTTGGAATCCATTATTGAATTATGTTGTGTGTTGATGTGGTGATTTGTTGGAATTTATGTTAGAGGTGGTTTGTTGGCATTTGTGTGTTGGGGTGATTCTGGAATTTGCGTGTTAGTGGTGCTATGTTAGAGTATGTTACGTATTAGTGGTGAAAGTATACTTTTTGTATCCAAACTCATGTTTTGTATTTTAGTACTTTGAGGCCACATTTTGCACATTTTGTATCCAAGTACTAAATTTATATAAATGTTACTTTCTATCCATGTACTCAACTTGTTTACGTGGTTTTAAATGTGATTGGTATTATTTTTTTTTAAGTTTATGTGATGATGTGTTTGATATTGCTCCATCTGTCCAGGTGAAAAAAAAGTAAATCCATAAACCTGTAATTTAGTCCTGACAAATATTCTGACAAAATGATCAGGCTGATAAGTTATTTTCTGAGCGGATACATACTTTGTTAATAACCAGTGGCACGTTAAAGCACAATAAAGTCTTGGGATTGAAGATCAAATACAATTCACAATAATGTCTAAAATACATAATTTTAAAGTCTCGACTTACAAACGCTAAGTTTATATAAAATACAAATACAAAGTCGTCATCACTTTAAGCGTATCAAATACAAGTAACTAACTATGGATATTAGCCAATACACACGCAATAGTGTGTGTGCATGCCGCATGTCGGCTTCTTGACTGCGAAGCATGGCTTGATCGTTGTGGAGTGTCAACTCCCTCTTTTGAATCTCTTCTTCTCTCTTTTAAAATTCTTCATCTTTCCTTAATACTTCTGCTTCTCTCTTTACAAGGGCTTTCTCTTTGTGTTCACCACTATCTGCCCACTTGAAATATTTGCAGTGTGGTAACCCCTGATTATACATAAATAATCAAGCTTGCTATCGAAATTTTGAATAAAATATTAATATGTAAACATAAACAATTAAGTACTGTTAATTGTGTCAACCTCTATGTTGTACAGTGGACACCCAAAGAATGGTCGTCCCGGATTTCTTGGAGTATTTGAGATTCTAAGTACAACTTTTTTCCCACATTTACACATTGGGTCGTTATCCAGCGATGCTGATGCAACTGATGAAGACATTCTAAATTAAAGCTACAAAATGCCTCTTAAAATACTCTTGCTCTGTGTGACTTAGCCTCTCTTGAATTTTTTGAGGAAGCACAGTACCTATAATCCATTACATTGATGTGATTATTTCTACTGGTAAAATGCTCAACAAACATGGCAAGCAAGAAATATAACCACATATAACCAAAATTTTAGAATGACAATGCTTAACAACACTTTGATATATAATGAATATGATGCAAGGAAGAGTTGGGTGCAGCACAGAAGTTGTCGAGTGCAAAGAAAATGAACTCAAAGTCTCTAATGCCATTGGGATAATCTCATCTTGCAATCCCTATTTTCAGTTTTCAAGGATTTCAAATTTTAGAATAAGAAAGTACTCTTTGCTATAAAATGCCCACCTATACAAAGATCTAGATTTCAGGCGTGTGCAAGCCAGGAGGCATATTCACCATAACCATCATAAAAACATGGATATTGTTCAGTATTGGAGGAGCTCAATATATATTATTGAGCTCAAAAATCCAATTTATTCCTATTGATTGATATGGAATGATTTTAATATGTTACCACAAATAAATCAGCTTCTCTTCCATATTCTACAGACTGATCAACAGCCCATCCAACTGAGCCAACACTTGGAATAATCAGCTTCTCTTCCATATTCTACATATTAACCACAACGTTGTAATAGCCACTGTTGTTTTGCTCTAAAACCATCAGTTCATTAACAACAACTTGAGCAATCTCCAAGTTCCTATGAAGCTTACACCCCCCCCCCAATAAGGCACACCAGATGACGGTATGCTTCTTCATTTCTTTGAATTGGCTCTAATTACATGTACAAAAAATCCTTCAAAAACTAATCAACTACCCATAAACATTTAATGATCACAAGTCATTCTCTTGTGAATAATAATGCATGCAAAAGAAAAATTCCTGCACTTTCTTCCACTGATGAATGGGGGATTCATGACTTCTTTGGATTGGTTCTAATTACAGATACAAAAACTCCTTCAAAAACTAATCAACTACCCTGAAAATTTTAATGATCACAAGTCATTCTCTAGTGAATAATAATGCATGAAAAAGAAAAATTCTCTAGTGAATTTTAACAGCTCATACTTGGGATGAGAGAAACCACAGATCAATTCACACAATGAGAGAAATCTGGGTTGGGAACCACAGATCGATTTGCGCAGAGAAGAAGAAGAAGAACCACGTTGAGCAGGAAGAAACCGATTCGCGAGAAACCACAGATCGATTTGCAGAAGGAGAGAAAGTTGGGTTGGGAACCACGGATCTATTCGCGCAAAGAAGAAGAAGAACCACGTCGAGCAGGAAGAAACCGATTCGCACAGAGAAACCGAACAGGAAGAAGAAAATGGATGAAGTCGAGCAGGGGTTCTCGAAATGTTAGAGTTCGGGTTCTTGGAGAGACGTCGAGCAGGAAGAACCAGAACACATTTCCAAATCTCAAAAACACACCGTTTTGAAGTAAATAAAACAGTGCGTTTCTCTCCACGTCGGAGGTCGTCCGCAGACAGGCCCGCCTCGTGCCTTCCTTTAGACTTTTTTATTCTAAATATGAATTTTCATGATGTGTCGTTAAAAAACAATAATAAAAATGCCTTTATATATAATTTCGAAGTTAATTTTTCAATGAAAACTGTATAAAATCGGCCATTAATTGTTTTTTTTATAGTCAATAATTATTGTTTTTTTTAATTAAAAGGATAAGCTTTATATCATTTTTTAGACTTGCTAAAGATGATAAGCATTATATAATACGGAAAATGTAGGGTTGGTCGATGTGAAAATGTTGACGATGGGTGTGATCATTTCATGATCAGTAGTCTAAGATCCAAATGACAAATATATATATATATATATATATATATAAATATATATATGTGTGTGTGTATGTGTGTGTGTGTTGTGGAATTTGTTAATCATCATTATTAAATTAAAACAACACCCAAAACTCATGTGTACGTTGAACGAGTTTTATTTATTTATTCGATCTGTATGACTCAGCTGGCATGGAAAGGATTCCTCATCGTCAGCCATATGACGTGAAATCTCCCCAATTGATCATCAATCGAATTTTGTCCCGGATCTTGCGGGTTTAATTTTGTTGTATATCTATTAAAGAATTGTTAGTAACAAAAACTCTCACAAAAGTAATCTTATAAATTGACATGACTTTATAATAAAAGTAGTTTTACAATTTAATGTATCATATCAAATTATATATATTAATTTATAAATCTACTTTTATTGAATCTCTTTGTATATATCTAAAACATTTCTCATTTTATTTGATGGAAACCCGAGAGAAGACTGCGAGTAACGATTTTCCTCGGCAATCATATATCATTCGAGCAGATTATATATATATATATATATAAAAGAAAAGAAGCCTTCCTTCCAATATTGGGGATATATGTTTCGAAATAATTTACATCTCATTTCATCCAATCACATCTTATTTTATTTTCAAACATCACTCAAACATGACAAATACTTTCAAACTAATTATTACCATTTTCTCAAATTTCTAAACTTTTAAATAAAAAATAATTCAACTTTTTCAAATCTCAAACAAAAATTATATTAAAAAATTATATATTCTAACAATATTTTAACTTTGTAATATTTTTTATTCAATTTTTTCTCAACTATCTCACTACTATTAACAAACCATCTTGCTACTATTCAAGATAAAATTTTCATCTCATTTTACTCCCAAAACATCTACTATAGTCTTCTACGCGTAAGTCCAGTTTCAGACACAAACATGATTGGAATATGCCATTGAAGTATACCAACCTTAATGCTGCTTCCTCGTAGATAGGATTGTGCAAGGTTGGTCACTCGGTGGCATGCATGTGTTGCTCCCAGTTCCAGATATAAAGTCAAAGCTTTAAAAAATGGAAGGGAGGGAGAGAGAAACAGTACTATTTTATTCCCCTCATTGTCTCACGTTGTTAAGTTCTTCGCGCGTATGAATATATATGTATAGTTTCCTCCTTAACATTTCTCTTCATTCTCAGTGTTCGCTTGGCTACGAAGCTACGGCCCGCAGGTACGTACCTTTCTGATCTCTCTACCTCGTAAGTGTTTTTTTGAAACTTCGAGGCTGTTTGCATGTTTTTCGTTTCTGGACTGAGCAATGGCGCTTTTGTAAATTTGTAGTACTGTTCCACAATGAATTTCTGGTTTGTTTTCCTTGATCCGTGTGATGATTTCGTTAATGTGTGCATTATTTACATCTAGAAAAAGTATGCATATTTCAAGCTCCCTTTAACACCGGAATCTTTGCCCTAGCTAGCGGCGGGAAGGATTAGAACAGAAATGCTTTAAGTACTAATATAAAGAGATTTCAAAAGAACAAACTCACAAACTGCTGTGATTTGATATAGAACATTAGATTTTGAAGTTATTTTTATTATAAAATTTACTTTTTTGAAATCTCTTTGTGTTCGTAAAACTTTTTATAATTAGAATATAATATATTCCGAATTGTTATTTTTTTTTCTTTACAATTTTCTTGCTCCTCATCTTCTTTCCTAATTTCCCAGATACGGCCTGCTGCAGGTACCTAATTTCTTGTCTCTATCTCATAAACTTATTTCTGGTTCTGTTTTTTCTGATCATGATGTTGGATTGCATGCATTTAATATGATCATCTATTTCCGAAGAAACAAAATGCAAGAAATTAACGTGATCTCAGTCAATTTGTAAACTATATATAATATTATTGATGATATGTGTTATTGTTTAGTAACTTCTCATGATTAATTAGTACTGATCTGTATCCAAATATTTTAGCTTTTTTAATTTAATTTCTATTCTTTTCTGAAGTTAGATGTGAACTAATTAATTATGGTGTTGACTTCATTTGTTCCAACATCGATCGAATTAGCAGCTTTGACTACTACTAGTGTACGCTGTAATTCGAGATCATCATGATGATCATGATCAAGAAGGTTTGGAAAAACCTGTTCTGGTTAAGCGAACATGGGTTTTATCTTTTCATTGCGTTTTCGTTGATGCATCACTTCTATCCTCTGGTGAACATAATTTTATGCGAGACTAAATTTCAAGTTCTGTTTGCGAACCTCAATTCCCTACGCCTGCCATGGATCGCATCCAACAATATTTGGTACGTTAACATTATTACTCTGATCACTTTTTTTTTTTTTTTTGATACTTTGGTTTAATTCATTCTTCGCACCGAATACATATATAGGTGTCATGTTATTTTCTCACGGAACGTGATAGTCAAATGATTGGAAAATTATTTATCAATCTTTACTTAATTATCGATCTTCCAATCATTAATTCGATATCATATAAATAATGATAATGATTATAAGAAGGATATTGACAAATAACCTTTTTTCTATGTATACATTTGATTGCATTGTTAATATACATTTCAATTCATAGTGTGTGTGTGTATATATATATATATATATTTAGTACCTGTTTTATTCAAAATCGACCATAGGGGTGAAAGATGCACACAAAAGTTGTGACCCCAAAATGTGTGTATCCTCGGAACAAGAGTCATGAAGAGCCATACGCATTTGCATGTCATGTTTGTGTCCTTTTCTTATGAATGTGTGTACATGCAATAATAAAGTAGGGGAGGTAATTATAAAGCCAATAATTTTTTTTTTCTTTGAAAATGCACACTTTTGCAGGCAGATATCCTGGCTGTCACTTTTAATAAGCACATCCTTGGGTTACTTTTTACAGCCTTGGATCCGGTCCAATAAGTGGTAAATATCACTCTCCCTTCTATATATGGCTTACATTGAAAGACATGGGTTATAATTAATTATACATATGTGTTTGTATGTATTTTATGCATATATATATATATATATATATATATATGCATGTGTTTCTTCATTTCATGTGCAGATACGTGTGTGCATATATATATATATATATTTGAAAAATGTTTTGGCTACAAATAGATTCTACAAAAATAAATATACAAAATAACGTAACGTGATGTAGTCCGTTAGAATGTAGAGTTATTTTTATTAGAAAGTAGATCTAACATACATACGTATCATATAAAATCATGTCAATTTGTAGATTTATTTTACGGAATCCTTTTGTACTTGTAACACTTGATCTATCTCTATATATTATATACAACATGCACCAATACACATATTATATATTTATTGAACTTGAAGGTCGTTCGCTCGTAAGGGCCTGTTGCCTAGCCCAAATATGGAGCTGGTTGTATTAAAGCTAAATAAATATATATATATATATATTTATATATATATGTTTCAATTCAAAACATAGACTACTAGATGAAAGACATGATGACGTAGGTACGTCTTCCATGTGCATGCGTGGAAATCAGGTGCACTCACGTACATGAAAGACATATATTATATGTGTTTGCATGTGCAGTCATGCATGTGAAGATCATAATCCTGATCTCCACTCCCTCATTTCATTTAATATATGATATAAATTTCGTTTCTTTGCATTTAATAATGGCACATGATGCCAACTGCCAAGTCATTTAAAAATTACTTTAATGATGTATTAATAATAATGTATTCACCATGTGACAATATATGCACCATTATTAGCATGCAGTAAAAATATTATATTAATTATCAACGCGCGGTACACACGTATATATATAAACACATACATACATACATACATATATATATATAGATGAAAAAATATATTTGCAATCGTTATTCGTGCTCTTGCAGGTATTTGTACTGGCTTTTAGTAGCAGCTCTCTATCATCTTCCTCCTCAGCCGAGGGATAACTTTTACGATATGTCTGTTTTCTTGACAACTTTTGCCTCTTCTGTTCTGCGTCTTCTCGTCTTCCTCTTTATTTATGATCGCCTCGCGTACTACTTTAAACTTGAGGCTCCAAAGTGGAACCTAGGGAACATTTTCAAACATTCTGCAGTAAGTACTCCTGAAGAGGATCAGAACTGATCTTGATTTCAGATAATTGAGTTCTACATGCGTACGGTTTTCCTCTATAAGTACCACTGAATAATTTTCCATGCTTTGAAGATTTTCAGTATAGCCTGCTGTGGTTGGATCCGGTGTACGAACGGTACTATTCAGATCGAGGTACGGCTACAACCCATGACTTAGCGGCTCGCTATCCTTTCCTCGCTCGCGCACTCGAGTTTTCTTATTAGTCGCCTAGCTGCAGATTTCCCTGCCTGCCGTGTGTATTTAGACCCAACACAGAATCAATATGCCATATAATTTATAAGTGAACTCAATTTGTCATCATCATATATACTTCAGCCACAGAAAATATGAGGAATTGAAGATATATCACATCACCAATTTAATAGATCGTTAATTGGTTAAGAAAACTATTTATTATACATATATATAAATATATATATATATATATATATATAATATACGTCGATTTATATCGTATTGATTACTCTACGTACATATTCCTTTTTTTTTTTTTACAGGGGCCTTCAAGAATTACAGAGAGTCCAATATCATATGACACCCACGTCTCATGGCCCCTGTTTATAGGCCTTAACATTTACGTGCATTATTACCAAAAGAGAGAATCAAATACGTGAGTACTGTCAGCTTTTAGATAATACATGGAATATTATTAAGGCATCTTGCCTTAATGACTGGACTGGATTGAGTGATTTATATAATATAATCAATTTGTTGGACAGATCATCGGATCAAGATTGTCGGAAGCCTTATTTTTTAGATATGGTTCCTTGGTATTCAGGGTACGTATGCTTTACCTATCATTTTTCTAAAATAAATATATAAATTGATATAACTTGACGTGATATGATAAATTATAAAATTATTTTAAAATAGATCTAATATATGATTATATGAAACTACATCAATTTATAAATTTATTTTTATGAAACTTATTTGTGGCGGTATCAACAATTCTCAGATCTATGCCATCTTTTCTTATTTGTTTGTTCCCAAAAGAACTCTTTTTCCCGAGGTTGGCCTTGTTAATAAGATTTTCAAGTGGTTTTTGTCTCTGTTCTGGTGTTTGTTATTTATCGCAGAACCTCAGCTGACCTTTACAAGACTGTTTTTGACCTCCTGGTGTCAGTAAATATCTTCCTATGTCGCTTTGACTTGCGTATAATGCAGGTATATGTAACTTCTTTCCTTACGAAGCAGCTAGCTCTTGGTAATAAAATCTTTCCATCTTCTATATTTTGTTTCCTATATTGCCATAACTCAAGATTTAATATTCCGATTGTCATTGACTTCATCATCAACAGCATTTTCATGATCTTATTAGTGATCAATCAATGGATACGAAAGCTACAATCAAATTTCAAACTCAATATTTCACTCAAGATTTTAAAATTCTCAACCTTAAATTTGAGAGTGATGTTAGAGATAATATCAAAACAAAAATTTGACTTGATATTATCTTGATTTGATTTTCATATTTAATATCAAATCAAGAGATATGATTTTCAAATATATTTACCATGCATATCACATCTTTATGTAATTTCGCTATGAATTGGGCTTCTCTGGACTGCACCAGGCCTCTGCCAGGAACCCGTGACAGCTTGTTAATTTATATAAGCTACTTAGTGTAGGGAACAATCAGCAACAAATTTAGTACTTCTTTTCAATATTAATTTGTCTTGAGCATTACTGCCCCTTTTCTCCTATATATATTAATCTGCAGGCTGTAACGAGTCAAGTTCAAGATGGAGCTCGAGAACAGAATCGTGGAGCCCGAGATCAACACAATCTTTTGTATGATTTTAGTAAAAAGAATGAACTGTGGTTCGATTTCATGGCTGATACTGGCGATGGTGGGAATTCAGCTTACACTGTGACACGTCTACTTGCTGAGCGTGCCATTCGTTGTAATGGCACTAATGGCACTAAGCTTACCTTAAAACGAGGAGACTTGCTACTCATTGGAGGGGATCTTGCGTAAGTTCGACACTTTGGTACTTACCATTCAAAAAAATTTTACCAATCAATTGGTAGGATGAGTAAGGTTAGATATGGTCTTAAATTGTGTAAGTCTCACTCACTTAAAAAAAAATTAGATTTTTTCATGTGGATCATAAATTTATCATTTTTTTAAAGTAGTGTGCAAGACTTGCGTACGTATATACTTTAAGAGTGTATAAATTATTTCTCTTTTAAATTCAGCACATATAAAATCCGGCACATATTAAGTGAATCCCGCTTATCTTCAAAGGGAGTGCGTGTGATACCCAATATGATAAGGATAAGGATAGGTGGTATATGAGATCCCACATTGCTTGGGAATGAGAAGTTCTTGCTCTTTTTAGAGTATGAAAAATGCTAGTTTGACACCTCATTTTGACACCTTTTTTATTTTAATTTTAGTTTTAATTTTAATTTTAATTTTTACTTAATGGTTAAGGAAGTAACTATTAGTGTATTGATTTTTTTTTTATATTTTTTAAAAATGTTTTAGAATGATAAAAAAAATATGAATAAAAAAATTCAAAAAATAAAAAATAGAAAAGCTAATTTCAACTAGTGGTCACTTTGAGCAATGCTACTAAGGCGGTAGAGCAGCACCGCTCTTGGAGTATAAATCATGTGGTTTGGGCCTTCTATTAGGGTGTTACAGTACGCAGGGCTTAATTACACATCCTAAGATTGTATCTAGCATTACTTCATATATATGTGTGTGTGTATATATATATATATATATATATATATATATATGTTGTATGTACTCATTTTGTCGCACGATATCATCAATGTTAGAGACATGATTACCTCATTTTGTTTTTAATAAAGAATTTGCTTCTATTATTTATAGGTACTGAAAATATTTGTGAAAAACCACCACACTTTGGGTGGAGTCCGAATGTCATTTATATAGAGATGCTGTACAACTTGATAAGGAAAGAATTCAAATATTGCAGCTGTACAAATCATAACGTAAAAGAATAACTCTAGAATATTACAAAGCAACAATTACGGGTCAACTACAATCACTTAGGGAGGATGGCTAAGAATCTGGAGAAGATTCTAAGGGATCCTCAACACCCCCTCTCAAGCTAAGCGTGGGATTAGAGCACACGTGTAGCTTGGATCGAAAGAACGTGAAGAGAGGCCGAGAGACGCTCTTGGTAAAGATATCAGCAACCTGAAGTGTTGTAGGAATATGTTGAGTGCGAATTCGACCAGCAACTACAAGTTCTCGAAGAAAGTGATAGTCCAGATCAATGTGCTTGGAGCGCTTGTGAGAGACTGGATTTGAGCTTAAGAAGATGGCACTCTTGTTGTCACAAAGAAGGAGAGGACGATCTGTGGAGGGGACACGCAAATCACGAAGAAGATGATCCAACCATAGAACTTCAGCAGCAGTGGAAGCCAGAGCACGGTATTCGGATTCACAGCTTGAACGAGATACTGTTGGTTGCTTTTTGGCACTCCAAGAGACAAGATTATCACCAAGATAGATGGAGTAGCCTGAAGTGGAGCGTCGAGTGTCAGGGCATCCGGCCCAATCAGCATCAGAGTAGGCAGTAATGGTAGTGGAAGAAGAGGCAGCGAATGATAAACCAAAATGCAGCGTGCCCTTGACGTAACGAAGAATGCGCTTTACTGCTTGAAAATGTGCATCGGTTGGAGCATGCAAATATTGACTAACAGAATTTACCGAGTAGGCAAGGTCAGGGCGAGTGATAGTCAGATATTGCAGTGCACCAACAAGAGAGCGGTAAAGAGTGACATCCGCAAACTGAGAACCATCAAAAGAGAGGCGCTGAGCAACAACCATAGGAGTGGTTACAGGTTTGCAGTCAAGAAGCTGAGCGCGTGCAAGAATATCACGAGCATACTTGGTCTGACTGAGGAAAAGACCAGTTGAGGTGTGAGTGACTTCAAGACCAAGGAAATAGCTGAGGGAACCCAAATCCTTAGTGGCAAATTCTGAGTGAAGCTGCCGAATGAAGCTGCTGAGAAATGTCTCGTCATTACCAGTGAGAATAATGTCATCAACATATAGTAAGAGATAAATGATATGTTTCTGACGATGGAGAATGAACAAAGAGGTATCAGCACGACTGCAAGTGAATCCAAGTTTCAGAAGAAACGAGCTAAAACGCTGGAACCAAGCACGCGGAGCCTGCTTAAGGCCATAAAGAGCCTTTTTGAGTTTGCATACATGATGAGGGAAGCGGGGATCAACATAGCCAGGGGGTTGTTCCATATAAACATGTTCCTGCAAAATGCCATTAAGAAAAGCATTTTTAACGTCGAGTTGACGAAGAGGCCAACCAGAAGTGACGGCCAGAGAAAGCACAACACGAACAGTCGAGGCTTTGACCACTGGACTAAAGGTGTCTGTGTAATCAAGTCCAGGAAGCTGAGTGTAGCCCTTGGCAACAAGACGGGCCTTGAGACGATCAATGGATCCATCAGATAGGTACTTTGTGCGAAAGACCCATTTAGAACCCACAATGTTTGTTTTGAGAGGCCGAGGAACAAGATCCCAAGTGCAGTTGTCATGTAGAGCTTTGATCTCTTCATCCATAGCAGCGAGCCATGCAGGATTTTTAGCAGCAGTTTTGAAACCACGGGGCTCAGATGTTGTAAGAAGCGCATGTAAGAGTCCTGAGACATGATGACTAAGGTAAGCAGGATACCGTGGGCGAAAAATGCCTGCCTTAGCTCGAGTGACCATTGGATGAGAGGATGAAGATATAGACTGAGCAGGAGCAGCTGGAGCATCAGACTGCGGTGGAGACTCAGTAGCTGTGGGGGCAGGAGACTCAGTAGATACCTGCACATGCTCAGAAGAAGAGTCAGAACAGAGACGACATGCATTAGACAGAGACCGAGAATGCAGATCAGATAGAGTTGTGGGAGGCAATGGGGTAGGGGGTAAATTTAGAGCATGCATTAGACAGAGTCCGGTGTCATGTGAGCAGATGCGCCCGTGTCAAGGTACCAATCTGAACTGGAAAGTCCATCGGAGAGAGAATTCTGCTGAAATGCTTCAGCAAGTTGAGCCGACTGGTCCGCACGAGTGTATCGGTTTCGGCATCTATCTGCTGTGTGTCCCTCTGTTTTACATATCTGGCAGCGGGGATTATATGGGCGACGAGATCGATTATTATTTCCAGAGGAGTGACCACCAGAATTACTAGAGGAAGAGCCTCCCGTGCTGCCATTTGAGCCGCCTTTGGAGCGACGATTTCCTGTGGAGCGAAACTGTCCACCACGACCAGTTGATCGATTTGCTGTGAAAGCTGCAGGAGAAATATTAGTTTCAAGTGATTTTTGAAAAATATCATAACTTTCGGCCAGAGGAATCAAGTCATGAAAGGAAGGCAGCGGAGTAAGGGTCATTTGTGCAGAAGAGAAACCAGCAAATTCGGTGCCGAGAGCACGAAGAAACCAGTGAGATTTGTCGAGTTCATCAACTGGGCGTCCAATGGCCATTAACTGGTCACAGAGACCTTTGAAAACACGAGCAAATTCAGCAACGGTGCGGTTTCCTTTTTTTATTAGCTGAAGTTCGTCTTTGAGACGTAGCTCACGAGTTTTGGATGCATGACTGAATGCACGTTCGAGTGCAACCCAGACATCCCGAGAAGTGGAGTGACCAACAGCAGCGGCCATGGCTTCTTCAGATAGGGACGATAGCAGCAGGCTGAGAATTTTCTGGTCTTTGAGTTTCCATTCAAGAAACCTGGGGTTGGGCATGGAGGTGCCGTCGGTGGCGTTAGGCAAAGTTTCGGATGGTTTGGTGGTGGTGCCATCAACGAAACAGAGGCAATCTTGGCACTGAAGCAGGGGCAGAAGCTGGCTTTTCCAGAGTAGATAGTTGGTTGCCGAGAGCTTAATGGTGACCATGTGAACCATGGTATTGAAGGAGAGAGGTTCAGCCATGAGAGGAAAAAAAAATGGTGTCGGAAGCTAATCCTATAGGGCTCTTGATACCATGAAAATATTTGTGAAAAACCACCACACTTTGGGTGGAGTCCGAATGTCATTTATATAGAGATGCTGTACAACTTGATAAGGAAAGAATTCAAATATTGCAGCTGTACAAATCATAATGTAAAAGAATAATTCTAGAATATTACAAAGCAACAATTACGGGTCAACTACAATCACTTAGGGAGGATGGCTAAGAATCTGGAGAAGATTCTAAGGGATCCTCAACAGGTACCCTAATCCGTCAAAACACACATATGAAAGGCGCTTCTTACGTCCTTTCGAGTATGCTCTTCAACTGCCTAACAATCATAAGTGGGATCATGGTCATGTTGGACCTCAGTGTTTTGTTATTCCCGGAAACCATGGTTGATCCTAGCTCGCTCTTATGATTTTGAGACTCTTCTGAAATTCTTTCCATGTTTATGCATGTTTTATATATTAACTGCTTGTCCTTCCCATATTTCTTTGGGCGATATATGTAAGATGCATGTGAGTACGTACGTAATTTAACAGTTAAGGATATAATATAAAGAGTAATGCTACAAGCAATTCATGTGGAGTGCGATAACCCGTGTAATTTTTTTGAAAAAGAGTGGAGTCTACTATTAAATTTTTTTTTTTTTTTTATGTGGTTCACGTATTTATTATCTTTTTTCAAAGTGATTGCACGACACTTGCACACTCAGGACTGCACCTATCATTTCTTTAATATAAATTATTATTTGTATTTAATTATTTGTATTATAATCTCAAAATAAACATGCACTACAAATATACAGGCACATCCCCAATAATGCATGCTTCTTGCTGTACGTACCTTATTGTGTTTATGGTAATATTATTTTCTCAATTTTGGGGGTGACAGATTGGTTTGATGGTCTTCAAACCTTTACGAAGTATATATGTGAGAAGAAGTGGTTGGGCGGGTGGTATATGCCTCAGAAGACGTCTTATTTCGCTTTAAAACTTCCTCAAAGATGGTGGGTTTTCGGTCTTGATCTTGCACTCGATGGTGATATCGATACCTACCAATTCCAATTCTTTTCAAAGCTTGCAAGGGAAATGGTATTTTTCTTGTTTATCTTTCTCAATCATTGTTTTATTATATTTGCAGTAGAAATAATTAATTAATAGACATTGAGCTCTTTTCACAATTGATCTTTACAGAATATTCATGTATTAAAATGAGAGTATTTTTGTAAAATTAAGACACTTTTATATGTTATTTTATAAAAATATCATTAATTTAAAGCCAATGATTATCACGTAAATAGTTATGAAATGATGTAGTACAAAAAACTGTTTTATTTTTTACAAAGTATATATATTTGTGACCAAAATAACCATTTGCCACGAAACGGACACGTTCTCATTGCAAATGGTCATTTTGGATTTAATACGATCGACCTTTGCCAGGGTATGGTTAGTTAAAATTCTTAACTTTTTGGAGGCCATATGATTAGACCCAAATAGGTAGACATTGACAGTTCAGATTCTGTTTCATAATCTTGTTGATTTGACGACATTAATGTCTAAACATCATGTGTAATTAATAAGATCGGAAAAAACGACGCTGTGATCGTAATGACACACCAACCGGATTGGCTTGTTGATTGGTACGAAAGTGGTACGGATGGCGAAAGGGATAATCTGTCAGAGTTGATCTGTAACATTTTGAAAGAAAGGTGTAAGCTTCGAATTGCTGGGGACATACATCACTATATGCGCCACTCAATGGTACCTGAACCGAATGATTTAGTTTATGCACAACATCTGCTTGTAAATGGTTGTGGTGGAGCATTCTTGCATCCCACCCATGTATTTGGTGGTTTTAAAGAATCTCATGGAGTTTCCTATAACTCCGGACCTAGTTATCCAGACAAAGAAACGTCAAGGAGGGTAATTTTCTCTACTTGCATGGATCCCCTATCATGAGTACCAATCTCAAGTTTCATAAACATTTTAGCTTTTGTTTCTTGGACATAATTTTCCTTTTCATTTACTTCAGCTTGGATTTAGAAATATTTGGAAATTTCGAAAGGAGAATTCTCAATTTGATTTTGTTGGGGGCATTATGTACTATATGTTGGTCTTTTCTATGATCCCACAGGTAATTTCCCATTATTTAAACCAATGGAAGTACTTACCCTAAATTTAGTATCCATATGACTGATCTGATCTTTTTTGGGGCCTAGTGTGAGCTTGATCACGTCTTTGAAGTAGATTCCAAGTTGGGTTTTTGGAGAACTTGTTTCCGTACGCTGTGGAATGCTTTTATATACATGCTGGAACACTCTTACGTTTCTCTAGGAGCTGCTATGCTGTTGGTAGTCGTGGCAATGGCATTCATACCCTCCAAAGTGTCATGGAAGAAAAGGGTAGCGATTGGAATTCTTCATGTTTCTGCACATCTCTCTGCAGCTCTAATTCTTATGCTGGTGTTGGAACTGGGTGTTGGGGTGCTTGTCCACCATAAACTATTGGGAACTTCAGGTTCGTTTCCATTATTTTCATGCTTCATAGTTTTATATCATATTGTAAAAAGAGGAATATGTGTGTGTGTCTATATATATATATATAAAACAATTGGTCATTGTCAATATCATAAGGATCTCTTATTGATCTGAGTTGTTTGTGAAAGGAAAGGGAGAGTCAATATTTTAATTCCTAATAAATAAAAGTTGTTTTTTTTAAGCAGGGTATCACTCTTTATATCGATGGTATGAATCACAAGAAAAAAGTAGGCACTTTGATCTTTCAAATGGAACACGAGCTGGTATAAAACAATGGAGTTCTGACCTTTATTCTACATATATCAAGAATCTCATGTTTGCATTTGATGTGCCAGAGGTAAGAAAACATCTTCCTTTTGCAGAAATATTTAAAATAAATGCTGCTTTTCTGATCTTTTTCTTTATTACTAAGACACATGATCATGATTTCATTCCAAATGTATTCTCAGCTCATGGCTGTCACACGGATCAATATTTGCAAGAATGGGATGGCATCTCTCTCTCGATTGGATACCATTTTTTACTATGGCTCAGTGTTCCTTTATTTCTGGCTCTTGTCAACCCCTGCAGTTTCATATGTGTTTGGAATCTATCTATACATCTGCGTCAACTGGTTAGACTTGCATTATGACGAAGCCTTCTCCTCTCTTAGGATTGCCGATTACAAGGCTTTCACCCGATTTCACATCGAATCTAATGGCGATCTTCATGTTTACACCCTTGCAGTTGATAAGGTAAAGAACCATGCATGCATGCATGCATCGATATTCAATCACTTCTATGATCATTTTTCCTGTTAGTCCATAGGGTAAACAAGTTCCAACGTAATCACTCAAATAAT